>NC_066584.1:522572352-522889495 GCF_024323335.1 Lathyrus oleraceus
TTGTTAATCCATCTCAATTCATTTCATGTCATTGTAAACCATTACATGTGAGTCCATACAAGAAAGTACAAATTTGGCATTTTTGACCAACTGTTGACTTTGGTCAACAGTTGACTTTTTGGTCAACTTTGACCAAAGTCAACCCAAATTCACTAAACCCTAAATTCACCCATAATTGTCCATTGAATTCCATTTACAAGAAAAATACAAAAAAATGAACTTTGACCAATTGTTGACTTTGGTCAACTTTGACCAAAGTCAACACAACCTCTTTGCACATCTGGACTCTTTGCATTGTTGGGACGTCAACTTGATGCTGCAACGGTTTTCACTTGTCTTGCTTTGTTTAACACACTGATTTCACCACTTAATTCATTCCCTTGGATTTTTATCTGGAACTGTACGTGACAATATTTTATTTGGGAAAAGCTATCATCCTGAAAGGTAAGAAGTATTACACTTCCCAAATGCAGACAAAACGAGAACACTGGGACGGCGAGCAATGTATCCATCGCAAACAAACCCACTGAATGCGGTAATTCACCCGAGCTTCCGCCGAGAGGTCTACCTCCTCTAGTGAGTGCATTGAAAGCCTCAGCTGAACAAAATGCTGTTTCTTTTCACTTTCCTGGACATAACAGAGGCCATGCCGCACCTGCTTCGATGACTCAACTCATTGGAATAAGGCGATAAATTCAGAGTTATGGCATGCTTATGTCGGGCCATTGGTTTCTATACCTCCTGTTGGAAGTCTTGCTGTTTACTTTCCTCAAGGACACGGCGAGCAAGTTGCAGCATCCATGCAAAAAGAGGCTAAGCGGTCAAATGCAATTTTACACAAAATAATTACTGAAGCTATATCAGATACTGTTGGTTCAAAACTTATTGGACTTGTGACATCAATAGCAGGAAAACAGCCGAGTAAGATTTACGGTGCATGAGCTAAAGGTTACGGTCATTACCTATCGAAACAGAAGCGGAACGGTGAGGTAAAAGTTGAAGTCAGCCGCCAATTCGTGTCGGCATAGCAGCACCCTGCAATACCAAAGCCATTCATTAAAATTTCCCAAGAGTTTCGGACATCCAGATTTTCAAAAGTTGAATTCAGAACTAGAGCCAAAGCAACAACATACCTGTAACACACTTGTTGTAATGCCATAGACCAAATATAATACAGCCTGCTGCAACCATGTAAAACCTGTATCAAGTTGATACCAAATCCATCAAACCAATAACCCAATAACCATCATGGAATCCTGTCACGATTTCCCCTACAAATCCAGCTGCAATGCCCGTAACGGTTCCTTCTCCTATACCTGCTGTTACAATATCCTGTCAGCAAATTCCTACAAAGCCATGGTCCTGCCGCCGAGCATCAACAGCCTGCAAAACCGACGAACACATTGTACACCAAACCAACAGCTCCTTTTGGTGTGCACTCATGAACAACACAATCTGCAGCTTCCTTTAAAGAAAGGCCTTTGAATTCCATTATCGCAGCCATATCTCTTGCTACGGTCCCGCGGATTATTGCTTCACATATTCCTGTTGCAGAAACTGCACAAAACTCATCGGCATATGTTCCAGCACCTATGACTGGCGTGTCACCAATTCGACCAGCCATTTTGTTCACCAATCCACCAGTTGATGTTGCAGGAGCTAGATTCCCATTACTGTCAACAACTGCAATAGAAATTATAAATTGATCAATTATAATTGTTCACCAAAAGCTTCTTTGAAGCTGCTGAGGAGGAATCCAAATCCTTCAACATAATTGCTGATATCTGATTCATGTCCCAACCGACAACTTTACAGACAACTTGTGCATAAGCCCGGTGAGCTCGCTTCCTTTTCGTCCTTAGTACAGTAGTTGAATGCTGAATCAGTACAACACAGTCCTTAAACCTCTTCCACATTTTCTTCTTAATACCGCCATAAACCAAACAATAAAAATCTCCTTTTTTTACAATTGTCCTCATAATATTTCTTCAAGCCAACATCTTCCGCAAACACCTTTTCAAAGAACTTGTAATGTTCAGATTCCTCATCAAATTTTCTACCAACTCATCTTCACTTTCATCCTCATCACTGTCAGAATCATCCTCAGGTGCTAAGAACTTTTGGCAAACATCAATTGCATTGTGCTGTAAATGCAAAACTGCAACAATTGCTTCTTCGTTCCCCACGGGAGAATAAGGGTAAGAATATGGATTAGAGTTGAAGGAAGGCCATTCTGAAGTCGTTGAAGATAATCCATCATTGGTAACCCATTTAGTATCAGAAACCACAGATTCGGGAGTTACCTACATTGAAATTAATTACTAATCAGAAGTAAAGCATATGTGAGAATCAAGGGATTAAGAATGTAGCTATTGGCGGAACTCACACTCATGCAGGTCCTGGGGGTTATCTTCAATATTTGTTGTATATTATAACTTCTTACGGATTTGTGCGTCAGTCGTTTGATGTCATTGTTGATGGTATTGAGAAAAGCATTATCCAGGCTCATGAAAATCTCCGTCCCGGATCAGTATTTGTTGATGAAGGAAAGCTCTTAGATGCTGGTGTGAACCGAAGTCCAAGTGCTCATCTCAATAATCCTGTTTCAGGAGAAGTAAACATAAGTATGATGTTGATAAAGAAATGACTCTTTTGAAGTTTGTTGATGACGATTGGGATTCACCTGCATACAATTCAATCCACCATTTGTCTAGTTACAGCAGCTTATATCACAGGGTGCATCAGTCCTGGTATAATGGACCAACTTGGCCTACCACATCCTTCAACCAAACCCAAATATGTCCTGCAGCATTTGGAGAAAACCAATGCAAGGTGCAACATGAACCAAGGCAATGCTTTCTGCAGCATCACCAACAACCATGTCCTGCAGCATACAACAACATCCCAAGCTACAATGCAGTCCAGTACAACAACCTGCAATTCCAAACCTGCACAAGCAAACAAGTTTAGAACCAGAAACGCATCTCAGTCATGAGAAACAAAAGGAGAAGGAAGGAAGATCTTCAGTTGCTTTTCCTCAGTGGAATGATAGTCCCGTAAAGCTGGCCAGAAGGCAATTAATAGTGAAAAGGATGGCCAAACGTGCTGCCGAGCTGGTAAAACAGGATGACGAAGTTATTGTAAAACTTGAAGATTCTGCTATTGAACGTTCAAAATCAGTTGATTCAGCAGTTCTAGGTAAATACAACATTTGGAGGAAAGAAAATGAAAATGAGAATGATTCTACCGTTCGGTTGATGCGAGATCAGATCATTATGGCTAGGGTATACTTGAGTGTTGCGAAGACGAAGAACAATCTTGACTTGTGCCAAGAGCTGCAAACACGGCTTAAAGAGAGTCAGCGTGCTTTAGGTGAGACAACTTCCGATGCTGACCTGCACCATAGTGAACATGAAAAAATGAAAGCTATGGGTCAAGTTCTTTCTAAGGCAAAAGATCAATTGTATGACGGCAAGTTGGTTACCGGGAAATTGAGGGCAATGCTACAAACTGCTGATGAGCAAGTTCGGGGCTTGAAGAAACAAAGCACATTCCTTAGTCAGTTGGCTGCCAAGACCATACCGAATGGAATTCACTGCTTATCGATGCGCCTTACCATAGATTACTATCTCGTTCCACCTGGAAAGAGAAATTTCCCCATGATTGAGAATTTGGTTAATCCCAGTCTTTATCATTACGCCCTATTCTCAGACAATGTTTTGGCTGCATCTGTTGTTGTCAACTCAGCTGTTTTGAATGCGAAGGATCCTTCAAAGCACGTCTTTCACCTTGTTACGGATAAATTAAATTGTGGAGCCATGAACATGTGGTTTTTATTGAATCCTCCTGAAAAGCTACAATTTTTGTTGAAAATGTTGATGAGTTTAAGTGGTTGAACTCATCCTACTGCTCAGTCCTAAGACAGCTTGAATCTGTGGCAATGAAAGAGTATTATCACCTAGCCCAAAGCCTCCAACCTGCCATCAAACAACAAACTGCAGCAAGCAATGCAACCAACAGCTCATGCCACACATAGAATGCTAAGTCATGAAATCAACCAAAAGCATTGGCCTTAGGCTTGCAAACAAAACCAACTCACCACGAAACTACCAGAATTCAAACCATCCTTCAGATGTTGAAATTATCCCAAGTCAAACCAAGCTCACCATTTTTTTACTGCGGTAAAAAGGCACACATTAATCAGTCAATTTGCAAAACCTACAGTGCAAAACCATTAACCAACAGTCAGAGGGCAAAGTCCAAAAACATCCCAAATTGGTATGAGGTCAAAGCAGAGAAGAAAGTCTGTGAAGGATACCTTTTCTTGAATCTAACATGGATAGGGCAATTCAATTTCTGAGCATCCAAAGTGCTTTGCAGAGCTACTTTTGAACACAAGGGCACCAATTTGTAACCCTAATTCACAGAGGATAAATAGAGAGCAAATCAGTAAGAGAAGGAGGAGCACAACAGAAACTGAGAGGCAAAAAAAATCAAAAGAGAAAAAACCCTAATTTCTAAAGGTTGGAGGCGGCCACTGTTCACAGAGAAACAAGGAAACGAAAATCAAAGAGAGGACGAACCCTAAGAAAGGCGCAACGAAGGAGAAAGCGGAAGGAGGATCACGTACCTGTTCGTTCACTTCCGAGACATCCCAATCTGGTAGAATTCTTACCTTTTTGTTGTTCCGTATTCAGATGCATGTTTACTACTTTCTAAGCCTGATGTATCTCTGCGCGATTGGTGTTTCTTTCACATTGATGATTCTAGTTTGGACTGGGTTTAGGGTTGTGTTTTTGTCGTTTGCATTTTGTCTTCTTCGTAGTACTTAGGTTTGGTTACTGTGAGTAGGGTTTGGGGGGGAGTAAGCTGAGAAAGGAGAGGGTCGCCTGAGAGAGTTTGAGAGAGAGCGAGGGAGGAAGACGATGGAGACGAACTTGCTGTTTCCATTTCCTTTTTTCTTTTCCTTTTTTTAATTTTTAATTATTTCTTTTATTATTTAGTTTATTTCATTTTTAACACAAAATCAGAAAAATATATGTTTTTATTTTCTTTTATTATTATTATTTACTTTTTATTTATTTAGCTTATTTTGTTTTTTAACAGAGATAATAAAAAACCCATAAAAATATTTATTTTGTTTTTTTTATTTTAAATCTTTTTAGTCCGGTTCATATATTTAACATAGTATACCAATAGCAAATATTGTTGAGTGGTCTAGTGGAAAGAGGTTAGTTTCATAGTATTAAACGGAGAGGGTTCGATACTCATGTGTGGAATTTTTTTGCTTTTTTATTTGATTTTATTTTCCTTTAGCATTTTTTATTCTTTTAGCATGTTGATTAATATCTTTTTATGTTTATTACACTCATATGTTCATTTTGTTGATAATGTATAGTTGTTGTATTTTAGTTTAGTTCAAAATCTTTTTTTCAAACTATAAAAATCACACTTTTCTCGATTTAATATCGAGCCCATTTTTACACCCTTGTAAGTCGATTGCTTTTTAAGCATCGCCATCAACCTCACGTAGCTTACTCTTGGGCTTTCTTACAATGAGCCGGTTTCTTTGCACTTACACTCATACATTGTTTAATGCTTTATTATTCCATTCTTTGATTATTTGATTCGATTATATATTTGTTTATACCTTACTTGTTTGATCAACTGTGGCCTACTTGTATGATGTATGAGGCATATATTTATATTGTTTTGATTGCCATGACAACCCCCATTCATAACAAATGTATCCCTCTCCCATGAAATGTATAATATTTATTCTTTCATTCTTTATTCATTTGTTAATACAAGAAATAAAATGAACATCCGATAACCATTTCAAAACAAGATCAAAACCTCGATCCAACGTCGAGTAATCATTTTTCAAAACCTAACAGAACCAGCACGTATTCATCCACCCCCTTGTAAGTCGATTGCTTTATGCATCGCCATCAACCTTGTAAGTCGATTGCTTCATGCATCGCCATCTACCCTTATCCCTAACACTTCTCCTTGCTCCATTCGTCGATTCTTGTTCCGATTAGGTAGCACCCATTAGATAGAACCCTTTGCATGATGACATAGGTAGGATTCCCATATCCTTTTATATGATAACATAAGTAGGATTCCCATATCCTTTTGTATGATAACATAGGTAGAATTCCCATATTCTTTGCATGCTAACATTAGGTAGATATCCCCGTTTGTAAATCCTAAACACTTAAGTACACATTGCATGACAACTTTAGGGCAGAGCTTCCCCATTTCTTCTAGACCTTTCCGAGCGTCTTCGATCTTGTGGCATGTAGTCCGTCCTATTGCAAAGAGGTAACTGCCTAAGACTCGATTCAGCGAGCTGCGACACCTACTGCTAGGGCGTGAACACATTGCCCACTCTCTTTTGACACAACTGGTGTCCTCCTTCTAAGTCCATGTTCAGATGGCAACCCCTATGTAGGGGAACTACATCGCCCTGATCCTTGTTCCAGACGAGGTATGTAGGCAGGTGGTCGTGCGAGACCACTCCGGGCACCTTTCTTTTTTTTCTTTTTGTGTGTGCTTGACAGTTATAGGCTCGAGTTCCCGACTCCCTATTAACTTGTTTGGTTGTTGTGTGCTTGGAAGCTGATGTAAGTCCATCAAGTGGCATTCGGGTTCCAGTGTGTGTTTGTTGGGTTCGGATGCTGATGTAAGTCCAGTGATTGGCAGTCGGGCTCCACGTTTGCCCCTTTGTGTGTGTTTGGTTCGGATGCTGATGTAAGTCCAGTGGTTGGCAGTCAGGCTCCACGTTTGCCTTTGCCTGTGTTTGTTTGTGTGCGTGTAGCCGAACTACGGCAACTCTGATTCTCATGTTCAGATGAGATACGTAGGCACGAGATGCGATGTCTTGCCGAGTTTGACTAACGACTAACAACTAATCCTTGTTTGCTCTCGCCCTCGTTGCGATCCTTTCTCTCGCCCTCGTTGCGATCGAGACTTTCCTTTTCTCTTGCCCTAGTTGCAATCGAGACCCTTATTCCCGTAGTTAGTTTGAACTACGTTTTGCTCTGATTCTCATTCCCGATGAGATACGTAGGCATAAGACGCGATGTCTTAGCGAGCACACTTATCCTTAACCCCTAGGTAGCCGAGCTACGACGACTCTGATTCTCATTCCAGATGAGATACGTATGCAGTGGATGCGACATCTGTGCGAGTCATTTTTCTTTGACCCCTTCTTTTAGTAAATAGTACATTAGATAAACATACACCCTTTAGACAAGAACAACAAGAGTGGATCCCGTAGAGTACTACGGATGCGTAGGGGTGCTAATACCTTCCCTTCGCATAATCGACTCCCGAACCCAAGATTTGGTTGCGAGACCTTGTCTTTTCCTTTCCTTTCTCCAGGTTTACTTCGAGCGTTTCCTTTCCCTCCTTTGGGATAAATAACGCACGGTGGCGACTCTTCTGTCATTTCTTTTCTCGCCGGTTGTTTTTTTTCGCAGACCGTATTTTTCAGGTTGCGACAGTTTGCACAAACAAATTTTTCACAAGACAACAACCTTTACAAGTGTGAAAAGGGCTCCCTAGGAGTACATAGGATGTTTTGGGTGCCTAACACCTTCCCATTGCATAACCAACCCCCTTACCCAGATCTCTGTTCCTTTTATTAGTTTTTGTTAAAACTATTAGGTTTTTGTTCGCTTTCTAACCATTCCTTTGGATAAATAGAAGTGCGGTGGCGACTCGACTTGTATGGTTTACCTTGGATTTAGTCAATATCTCTAATGGTAACGAATACCCCGCTACAGGAAAAGTGGCGACTCTGCTGGGGACACTTGCCTAGTGGGTTTTGCCAACATTTCATGCTTGTTGTATTGTATTGTTTTGTGACATATTTTTGTGTAATGTGGGATTACTGTATTGTATGTGTCGCATTACGCAAAAAACCGGCGGGAAAAAACGAAACAACAGAGCCGCCACCGTGCGTTATTTATCCCAAAAGAGGGAAAGGAAACGCTCAAAGTAAACCTGGAAAGGACATGGTCTCGCGACCAGAGAGAGATGGGATCGGGAGTCGGTTATGCGAAGGGAAGGTATTAGCACCCCTACGCATCCGTCGTACTCGACGGGATCCACGCTCGAAAGGAATAGAAAGAAGGTTGCTAAAGACTGCTCAAACACTGCACACACGCTGGAAACAAACACAGAAAGACGGAAGAAACGGGACTCGGCAGGATATCGCATCCTGGGCCTACGTAGCCTGTCAGACACAGACATCAGAGTCGACGTAGTTCGGGACAGGGGAAACGTGCTCGCTAGGATGTCGCATCCTATGCATACGTATCTTGTCTAACCAGAGGAAGAATCAGAGCACTCGTAGCTCGGCTAACGCACGCCAAACAAGACCACACACAGGAAACCGACTGCCAATCGCTGGACTTATGTCAGACTCCACACAAATAGGCAAACATGGAAACTGAATGCCAATCGCTGGACTTACATCAGACTCCGAACCAACAAACGCACATAGGAAACCAACTGCCAATCGCTGGACTTACGTCAGACTCCAACAAGCAAACAAGACACAGGAAACCAACTGCCAATCGCTGGACTTACGTCAGACTCCAACAAGCAAAGGGGTTGAAAAAGAAAAAGGGCGCCCGAAGATATCAGCTCATCTCCTGCCTACGTACCTCATCTGGTATGAGGATCAGGGCGACGTAGTTCCCCTCAACAGGGAAAGAACTTCTAACCTAACCAGAGACAAAGGGAGACACAGACTACTAGGGAGACTACGACTCGAGCCTAGAAGTTGTCATGCATACGATCCCTATGTTGAGGTTTCCATCCTAACTTACACAGGAAGCAAGCTAGCCTAAACAGCATAATAGCAAACAGAAGCAAGCACACACACTATATGCAAACAAGTGGCTCACACGAGGCTAGGCTTTAGTCAAGGGGTCATGTCAACCTCGACAAACAAGCCAACTGGAATGGGGTGTGGTTATCTCTTAACCCTAACATTGAGAGTTAGGGTGAAGCAGATGAAATGGGAAGTGAGGTTAAGACCTCACAGCTCTTATCCCTGGCCTGGGAGAGCTTGACTCACAATAGAAAGTGTGGGAGTTCAAAATGTAGGAACTCTTCTCCACAGATGACTGACACAACAAGATCTTGGGTTCTTATTCACAATGCATCAACACATGGTGTGTGAGCAAAGTGAATGACACAACTGAATAGCAGGGGATGGATTACACATCCCTTGTATCTGCCAATGCCTCTTCACTTAGGAGGTCTTTGAATGTACTGGGCACAACATTAAACAATCACAAGCATTGCCTCTTAAGGAGGACTTCAGACAGGTGCCTACCAATAACAGTAGGTCTTCCAGACTACATGAAGTCAAGGGATTATACCTCAGTGGTAAGCAAACCACAAGCTAGCAAAGCAAAGTTCAAATGGACTTAAAGCAACTTAGGTACCTGTGAAAATAACTAAACCAATCAGTTCAACTGTACAGACAAACAATCAACAGTTAATTATCACACAGACAGACAAATCCAATCAGGCAACAATGGTGCAAGGCATAAGGCAAACACAAATGAATTGTCCTCAAAGCCTACAAAACACACAAAGGTTAGCAAATGACAACAAATGACCAAGCTTAAATGAAGGAGCATCATCAATCATGGAGATGTATACTTGAACCTGAAATCACAACTCAAATGGTAAGTCCAAACCACTAGGTCAAAGCCTAGGGTCAAAAGAGGATCAAAAATCCAAAACAGAACTTCAAACTCAACACAAAGCAAGTTTAATCACTCAAGAATAAGTCCTAAAAAGAACCAAATCATAATCAATAAGCAAGTCCATTTAGCAAGCATGTGAAGTCAAAGACCAATTAAAGGCATTCAAATGATCAACATGAATGAAAATTCTCAATCAAAACAGAAATGATTCAAATAATTCTGGAAAAACTCATGAGCAATCAAGACATCCACAACATCCATCAAACAAAAAATCAGAAGCATTGGAGATCATTTGGCATGGCAATCACATTGTGCAAGTTAAACATCAAAATGTGTGACACAAATTGTCACACCAAGTTAACACAAGCATAAAACAGAAATGATACATGAGAAAAATGTCAAACCAAGACCAAAATGTCAGTCAACATGTTAGGAAACTACACACAAAATTTCAACGGCATTGGATTATTTTTGATCATTTTATGAGGGAAAGAACAAGGCAATATCACACATGCATATGTATTCAATCATCCTAGAACACATTATTTTTCCAGCCAGGCACAACTTGCAAATTCATGCTTATAAAAAACTAGACAGAATAAGGAGCATTTTGCAAAACATTGGGATGAAATTGATGCATTTTTCTATTTTGTATGATTTTATGAAGTTAATAAAAAATTTGAAATAAAAAATGAGCATAGCATAAGAAAATGGGAGGGAAAAGGAATAAAATGCAAGGCAATTTGAAAATCTCGCCCGCTCAGTATCGAACCCTTGCCACATTTGAATTTGGCGCCCAACCTAAAACGACAGCGTTTCAACTGGAAAACCCTAACGCACCCAGAATTCGTAGCAAATGCAGAAATTCGTAGCTAATGGAAGAACATTCGTAGCAAAATCGTAGCTGATCTGGAAAACGTGATGATCTTCATCTTCCTCATGAAGATGAAGATGAACTTCAAAGGCCAATTTCCAGAAAATCTAAAAAACGTCCAGAAATCAACAAAACTTATAACATTCGATTCCTTGTTCCATGTACATTCAAGATCAAACCACAAATTATGCTAAAACATCAAAACAAGCTCGGATCGAAGAAAATAAGAAATGACATCCAAACTTCAAACACATGTATCTTCATGAATAATGCACCATTTCACTCAAATTTTATACCAGAATCATCACCAATCAAAGATCTACATGAATATCATAATGAATTGGAGAATAATTGAACTTGAAACCTGACCTCTTTGAAGAACAGAACCTGGAATCGTGCGCTACAAAGCTCAGCAATGGCTCAAATCTCTTTTACAATGCTTGTTGATGTGATTGATGATGAATTGGATGCTCCAGCATGCACGAATTTAGCTCAATTTGCAAACTCCATTGAACCTTCAAGCTTCGAGTATGGTCCAAACTGGCACGATTTCTTCCAATTCCACGTCCAATTTGCTTCAAGAACACTTCCTAATCATGAATCCATCAATAGAAATGGCTTTTGTGTGAAGAATTTGGAAATATTTTTGAGAGAAAAATTTGGTTGATTTTGAGATCTAGATCTGAAAACTGTGGTTTATGATGAAAGCAGTTGTGATTAACATTATATAGGTCCTGCTAATGATGCTGAAATCAAGTTTAAGCCAAAGCCAAGTGAGATTAGCAAGTTATGAAGTGTATGCACCAATTGTGTTTTTCACCCCCATGCATGAGGTAGCCACGTGAACAATACCAAAGATGATCCAAAACCACCTAAACAAGGCCCATGCAAGCTTTAGGATTGGTATTTTATGCATATGATCAACCAAAATGATTTTATGAAATTTCCTTCAAAAACTTCATGAATGAGTATATGATCATGCAAGTGGAATTCATGCCATGTAATGGATGTTTTGGAAACTACATGTTATGATGAACAAAATGCAAAAAGAACCACCCAAATTGGAGCCTTGGTTCAAAAGTTATGCCCATTTGAATTTTTAAGCACACTTTGCCATGAGACTCGATGTTTACCGACATCGAAAGACGACCAGACATTTACCGATGACTGGGATGAGACTCGATGTTTACCGACATCGAAAGATGATGTTTACTGACATCCAAAAAAGACGACCAGACATTTACCGATGACTGGGAACAGGATATGCAGCCAGACGTCAACGGACGACTGGGAAAAACTCGACGTTTATCGACACCAACGGAGAGGTGACCAGACATCAACGGACGACCTGGGGAAAGAGATACAACCATACGTCAACGGACGAATGGGAAAAACTCAACGTTTATCGACACCAACGGAGAGGTGACCAGACATCAACGGACGACCTGGGGAAAGAGATACAACCATACGTCAACGGACGAATAGGAAAAACTCAACGTTTATCGAAACCAACGGAGAGGTGACCAGACATCAATGGATGAATGGAAAAGAGAGATGTTACAAACATCGAAAGATGATGTTTACCGACATCAAAAAGGGACGACCAGACATTTACCGATGACTGGGAGAAAGATTCGATGTTTACCGACACCGAAACAATGGTGTTTACCGACACCAAGGAAAGAATACACGCGGGTGCTGACATGACACTTACCGGTATCACAAGAATAACATCTTCAATACGTCAAGGCGAGGCTAAACACTTGCTGGGGATCTCCCTGGGGAGAATCAACTTTCCTTTCACGGACGGGTGAAGAAATAAACCTCTTTGGGGATTTCTCAATCCTGAACGCTGTCAGGAGCAACTGTAGCAAATGTGTCATACAGATGTTGAACAACGATCCGCCTCTACCGGGGATATGGTCTGATTAGGCTTAACACATGAATGCATATGTTTGAATTTTTCTATGGCGTAATGCTCCATATTGAACGGAAATGCTACGCATTTTGAGGATGCAATTATTACTACGTGCAAGATGCAAGATGATGAAAACTCCTGCTGGAGAGCAAACAAATTGCTCTGCTGAGCACACAAATCTGAATAGATTCTCCAACTCTGTGGGGGGACGCACTACCGGGGGTGCTTTGCTGATCAGATACTCTGGGACGACAGAGAAACCCACTCAACTGGGGAGACCCTGGCTGGGGAACACACCAACCTCTCACTCATGCTAGGGACTAGCACTGCTGCTAAAGAAAGGATCCCACTGGGGACAATCTTCACCAAATCCAATCCACTCGGGGACTCTGCTAGGGAAACAACCAATGCTCACCTCTGCTAAAGATAGCCCTACTGGGGATAATTTTCACCGAACCTGATCCACCTGGGGAACTTGCTGAGGAAAACCATCAACACAAACCTCTGCTGGGGAGATCTGCTAGGGGAAAACATTCACAACCCTGCTGGGGAAAGGCATTCACAACCCTGCTGGGGAAAGGCATTCATAACCCTGATGGGGATTGCAGCACTCAGAAATATCTCCGCTGGGGAATAAACTACTCACTGACACCTCCGCTGGGGATACAGCATCCTTCAGACTCGGTGGGGATTAACAATCTTTAGACTAGCTGGGGATAAACAATAGCCTTTGTACCTGCTTCATCTGCTGGGGATAAATAGTTATAATAGCTTTCAGACTTGCTTGGGGAAACAGCCACTTCCAAGCCTGCTGGGGAAACATCCTCAATCCTGCTAAGGAATTCCTGATCTTGAATATGTTGGGGCGACAAGTCCTGAACTTACTTCATCTGCTGGGGAAGATCCCCATCCTCTCGCACTACTGGACAGTGTTGACAACATCCCTGAACAAACCGTGGCTTATCTGCTTCAGCTAGAAACCAAAGGTGACGACCTGCAACCAACAAGACATACATTCCCCAGGGGATTGCATGGACAAAATACACTCAAGTGTACTCAACATTCAAAATGATTTTCAAATGTTTTATCTTTCCGCACGTTATTGTCTAGCCTTCATGTTTTTATATGCAATGTTTATCAAAAATCCGGACGTTTTTGCAAACAAAACAGTAAAATAAAAACAAGAGAGCAATTTATCTGAATAACGACTTTTATTGATTGAAAATGGGCCTGAAAAGGCAAATACATCAGGAAGCAATTCCTAGAAAGAGGTAATTGCGCACAAAAGGAAAAATCTATCCTAATGGCAATGTGAACACGACATCCACTATTTCCCAATTCTGTTATGACTCACAGATCATCAATTTCTCCCCTAATTCCCTGCTTTCTGAGAAGAATGACTGGACCGATCATATCCTTCGAGATGGTAGACAGAGAAGCGCGATGAAGTACCGATAACTCAGACTGTAGTCTTCGCTCTAATCCCTCTTTTTCCTGGATCGTCCTTTCGGGTTTTCAATCCACCGGGATACCCATTTTTGTCTAAGCCGCCCTTGCGTGTTTTCGACTTACCGGGTGTACAAAATCTTTTCATTCTTTATCCCTAACTTTTGCCCGAACCTTTTCTTTTTTTTTTTGGTTCGCCGGGATGCCCTTTTTTGCCTGGACTATTTTATTCTTTTTGTCCAGCGGGTCAATTTATGCGAAGTATTTTTGACTACGTCTGAGTTAACAGGGGACGGAAAATCTTCACCATCCATAGTTGTAAGCATCAAGGGTCCACCAGAGAAAACCTTTTTGACAACATATGGACCTTCGTAATTAGGAGTCCATTTGCCCCTGTTATCTGTACCGGGAGGAAGGATCCTCTTCAACACTAAATCACCAGTCTGATAGCTTCGAGGACGCACTTTCTGATCAAAGGCTTTCTTCATCCTTCTCTGATACAACTGCCCATGGCATACAGCTGCTAACCGTCTCTCTTCGATAAGGCTCAACTCATTAAACCTTGTTCGAATCCACTCAGCTTCGTCAAGCTTGACATCCAACAAGACCCTCAGAGAAGGAATCTCCACTTCAACAGGTAGGACCGCTTCCATACCATACACAAGGGAGTAAGGGGTTGCCCCGGTCGACGTACGTACTGAGGTACGGTACCCATGCAAAGCGAAAGGCAGCATCTCATGCCAATCTTTGTACGTCACGACCATCTTCTGCACAATCTTCTTGATATTCTTGTTTGCCGCCTCTACAGCACCATTCATCTTTGGTCTGTAAGGAGAAGAATTGTGATGTTCAATCTTGAAATCTCTGCAAAGCTCTTTCATCATCTTGTTATTGAGATTCGAACCATTATCAGTGATGATTCTCTCAGGAACCCCATAACGACAAATGATTTCCTTCTTCATGAACCGGGCAACCACTTGTTTGGTAACATTAGCATAGGAAGCTGCTTCCACCCACTTTGTGAAGTAGTCAATCGCAACCAGGATAAAGCGATGTCCATTAGAAGCAGTAGGCTCAATCTTCCCAATCATGTCAATGCCCCACATCGCGAATGGCCAAGGCGAATTCATGACATTCAGAGGGCTTGGTGGTACATGCACCTTATCAGCATAGATCTGGCATTTATGGCATTTCCGAGCATATTTGAAACAATCGGATTCCATAGTCATCCAGTAATAACCAGCTCTCAACAATTTCTTGGACATTGCATGACCACCAGCATGGGTACCAAAAGATCCTTCGTGCACTTCTTGCATCAACATGTCTGCTTCGTGTCTATCCACGCATCTGAGCAGAACCATGTCAAAATTCCTCTTGTGCAACACATCATCCTGATTCAAATAAAAGCTTCCAGCTAGCCTTCTCAGGGTTTTCTTGTCATTCTTTGACGCTCCTTCAGGATATTCCTGGCTCTTGAGGAAATTCTTGATATCATAGTACCACGGCTTCTTATCAACAACAGACTCGGCTGCAAACACATACGCAGACCTCTCGAGTCGATTCACCGCATAATGTGGCACATGATTCCACCAATGGACTTTGATCATAGAAGATAAAGTAGCCAAGGCATCAGCCATCTGATTTGCATCTCGGGGGACATGATACAACTTCACCTTCTTGAAGAAAGTCAGGATTCTTCGGGTATAGTCTCGGTAAGGAATCAAATGCGGCTGGTGAGTATTCCAATCTCCATTGACCTGGTTAATCACTAGAGCGGAATCTCCATAAATGTCTAGAGTTTTGATCCTTAAATCGATGGCTTCTTCTATCCCCATGATACAAGCCTCATACTCAACCTCGTTGTTGGTCACGTCAAAAGTCAGTCTGGCAGAAAAAGGTATATGAGCCCCTTTTGGATTAATGAGCACTGCCCCAACACCGTTGCCATTCACATTCACAGCCCCATCAAACATCAATGTCCACTTGTCATCAGGATCCGGTCTTTCCTCGACAAGAGGCTCTTCACAATCTTTCATCTTCAGATACATGATGTCTTCATCAGGGAATTCAAACATCATCGGCTGATAATCATCGATCGGTTGCTCGGCAAGGTAGTCTGACAGAATACTACCTTTGATGGCCTTCTGCGACGTGTACTGGATATCATACTCTGTTAGAATCATCTGCCAACGAGCAACACGCCCGGTGAGAGTCGGCTTCTCAAAGATGTACTTCACTTGATCCATTTTAGAAATCAACAAGGTAGTATGGTTCAACATATACTGCCTCAGTCGGCGAGCAGCCCAGGCCAAAGCACAACAAGTTTTCTCGAGCTGAGAATATTTTATTTCACAGTCGGTAAACTTTTTGCTAAGGTAGTATATGGCATGCTCTTTTCGACCAGACTCGTCATGCTGTCCCAATATACACCCCATCGAATTCTCAGTCACTGACAGGTACATTATCAGAGGTCTCCCAGGAACTGGAGGTATAAGGATTGGAGGTTTCTGCAAATACTCTTTTATCTTGTCAAAAGCTTTCTGACAGTCATCATTCCACCTGATTGCTTGATTCATTCTTAGCAATTTGAATATCGGTTCACACGTGGCAGTTAGGTGAGATACAAACCGTGCAATGTAGTTCAATCTCCCTAAAAACCCACGAATCTGCTTTTCTGTTTTTGGTTCAGGCATTTCTTGAATAGCTTTCACTTTTGCTGGATCAACCTCAATCCCTTTCTCACTGACAATGAAGCCTAACAGCTTCCCGGATCTCACGCCAAACGTACACTTGTTTGGATTCAGCCTCAGTTTGAATTTTCTCAGCCTTTCAAACAACTTCTGCAAGTTTACCAGGTGCTCCTCTTCCGTCTGAGACTTCGCAATCATATCATCCACGTACACTTCAATCTCTTTGTGCATCATGTCATGAAAGAGAGTCGTCATAGCCCTCTGATAGGTAGCACCGGCATTCTTCAGCCCAAATGGCATCACCTTATAGCAGAACGTGCCCCAAGGTGTGATGAATGTCGTCTTTTCCATGTCCTCTGGCGCCATCTTGATCTGATTATAACCAGAGAATCCGTCCATGAAAGAGAAAACCGAGGATTGAGCAGTATTATCAACCAATACATCAATGTGAGGTAATGGGAAGTCATCTTTCGGACTCGCTCTGTTCAAATCCCGGTAATCGACACACATCCTGACTTTACCGTCCTTCTTCGGCACGGGAACGATGTTGGCCACCCACGGGGGATAAGTAGTGACTGACAGGAAACCCGCATCCAACTGCTTTTGAACCTCTTCCTTGATCTTGACAGCCATGTCAGGACTAGTTCTGCGAAGCTTCTGCTTGGCTGAAGGACAATCTTCTCTGAGAGGTAACCTATGCACCACAATATTTGTGTCCAACCCAGGCATATCCTGATACGACCAGGCGAATATCTCCACATATTCTCTCAGCATCTCAACCAACCTTCTCTTGACATCTTATTTCAAAGCAGCCCCGATCTTGATCTCTCTTCTGGCGTCCTCAGTACCAAGGTTAATAATTTCCAACTCCTCCTGATGAGGTTGGATGACCCTTTCCTCCTGCTTCAATAATCTGACCAGTTCTTTAGGGAGTTCACAATCTTCCTCACTCTCCTCTTCAGCTTGGTAGATGGGATTATTGAAATCATACTGAGCCATAACAGAACTGTTTATAGTGGAGTCCGTAAGATCACTTCTGCATGTTTAATGCTTTTTTTAGAAAAAGAGTTCAAGAAAGTCACAAAAACAAAAAACATTGCCATTTTTAATGTTTTTAAATGAAAATAAAAACAGAAAAACAGGGATCACAAAACTGTTTGCAAAACGTCCTTTATTAATGATATCATTGAAAAACATGATGAGGCCCTACAATGAACCACTACGCCTTGGGCAGAACGTAGGGTTTTGTGCAAAATGAAAAACAAAAGAAAATTACTTTGTTTGAAGAGTAACTTGGACCACTTCCTCAGCTGTCCAATTGTTGATCGTCTCCCCTGGAGCGCACGGGCGAACCCAGTTGTTTAGATCACAATCACTGTCTCCGTCTTCACTACTGGCTGCAAAGACGTCACCATGATTCATCAGCCCAGCGCTGGTGAAGGTACTCGGCCCCTTCTGCTCACCCTGCTCCGCCTGCAGAGGTTGATAACCAATACCGAACTTGTCTTCTTTGACAGGCAAGTCAACCATCTTGCCCCTGCCTTCTGCATTGCCCGAGTTGACAACCTCCACAACCTGTTTGTATGATGCAATTGAGGCACCTGGCTTCTTCTGCTCAACAAAAGCCACCCTCTCAATAGCAACGGTCTCAAACGCCTGGCACAAAGTCTCGTGGATCTCGCCATCCACCTCCACATACTTGAAAGAGGATAAGTGACTCACCAGAATGTCCTCCTCACCGCACACAGTTACGATCTGGCCGTTCCATACATACTTCAGCTTCTGATGGAGAGTCGACGAAACCGCCCCGGCCCCATGTATCCAGGGACGCCCCAATAAACAACTATATGTTGGTTGAATATCCATCACATAGAAGACAATATCAAACACCTCCGGGCCAATCTTCACCGGCAAAGTGACTTCACCAAAAACAGACCGTTTGGATCCATCAAAAGCACGAACAATGAGATCGCTTGGAGTGAGGACAACCCCTTCAACATCTATCTTGCTCAAAGTCTTCTTGGGTAGCACATTCAAAGACGAGCCAGTATCCACCAACACATGTGACAATACTGTGCCTTTGCACTCCATGGTGATATGCAGGGCTTTGTTATGGTTACGACCTTCAAGCGTCAGATCTAACTCTGTAAACCCCAAACCGTGCCTCGTACTGACATTAGCAATCACACCCTCCAACTGGTTGACAGAGATCTCCTGAGGCACGTAAGCCAGATTTAACATTTTCAGCAAGGCATTACGGTGTGCCTCAGAGCACAATAACAATGAGAGTATAGAAATCTTGGACGGAGTTTGATTCAGCTGATCTACACTCTTGTAGTCACTCTTCTTAATAATCTTCATAAACTTCTCCACATCTTTCTCAAATGACCCCTCAGGCGCCTCTTTCTGTACAGGTTCTTCTTCAACCACAACCTGCTTACCCTTTGCTTTGGCAAGAGCCTCAACATTATTGTCTCTCAAAGGTTGTGGTGCAAACAAACGACCACTCCTGGTAAAACCTCCAGGCCCCCCTACATTGTCCACAACTGGACCAACAGTCACAGGAGCTCTACTCGGCACACCAATAGTCAATGGAGACTGATTAACTGGCCTTGTCTGACTTTCTGACCTTCTGTTGTTGCGGTAAGCGTTATCATACTTCCATGGCACAACCCTACTACTCTCAACAGCCCTTCTACCAGAAGAAACAATAGTAGTGGGAGCACTGACGGTTACAGGAGCAGAAGTGGTAACAGGAGTACCAACGGTCACTGGTGCATTAACAGCTCTCTGGCCACGTCCATCTGACGGTTTGAAATAAATGGTGACAGTTGACACCATCCCACATTCTTTCACAACCCTAGCAAACTGCAAACAACCCTCATCAATCAGACCCTGGATACCAGTCTTCAACTGCATACAACCATTCTCGGAGTCTTCACAATCTGAACAGTCCTCATTACAGCCCGGGAACACTCCCCCATTCAACAGACGCTCTTTCACAACCAACAACGAGGTCCGAACATCATCAACATTGACTACCAAATCCAAGGCCTCTTCACCTTCCACATTATTCACCCTATGCGCACCATGCCGAGGCATAGGATTGTTCACTACATTAGGTACAGGAGCAAAATTGATTGTTTTGGCGTCAATTAAGTCCTGGACCTTATGATGAAAAGCCCGACAGTTTTCAATATGGTGCCCCGGTGCACCAGAGTGGAAGTCACAACGAACGTTGGCATCGTACCCAGGTGGTATTTTTGTCAACAGAGCCATTATGCGCAATTCAACAAACCTCAATCTGAGCAATTCGGGCAGCAATTCAGCATATGTCATAGGTAACGGGTCGAAACGTCGATCTGGCATTCTCTGTCTCGGCTGAAATGGACGTTGTTGTTGTTGTTGTGGTGGTGGTGGTTGTTGCACTATTTGTTGTTGCTGTTGTCGTGGTTGAGGTGCTGGGATAGTTACAACAGCAACCTAGCGATATTGCCCTCTGTTTGTATTCCTTCTACTATGCACAGCATTAGTTTCACCCTCTCTCCTGCGAGGTGCCCCAGAAAATGGCTTCTTCGAAGACGAAGAACCAGCATCCTGAATCTTTCCAGCTTTAATGAGGCTTTCAGTCCTCTTCCCACAGATCACTACATCAGAAAAGCTACCAAACGGGCAACTTCCCATCCGGTCCATAAACACTCCTTGTAATGTTCCAATGAACATGTCGGTCAACTCCCTCTCCAGCATCGGAGGTTGCACCCTTGCAGCTAATTCCCGCCATCTCTGGGCATACTCTTTGAAACTTTCTCCAGATTTCTGACATAAGCTCTGTAACTGAGTCCGGCTTGGAGCCATGTCCATATTATGTTTGTATTGCCTCAGAAAGGCTTCACCCAGATCCCTCCAACTTCTGATAGATTCTCTTTTCAGCTCCATGTACCAGTCCAAGGAAGCTCCAGACAAGCTATCTTGGAAAAAGTACATCCACATTTTCTCATCGTTTGTATAGGCAGAGATCTTCCTGAAATAGGCCTACACATGGGTGCGAGGACAAGAAGTGCCATTGTATTTATCAAAAGAAGGCGCCTTGAACTTATAAGGGATCCTCAGCCCTTCCACCAACCCCATATTTGTAACATCAAACCCCAAAGAGTTCTGACACTCCATGGCTCTGATCTTCTCAGCTAGGGCATCAACCCTCTTATCCCTTTCGTCAGTTCTTCCCACAACTTCATCATCCTCACTGAGGAGAGTAAACATATCCTCTTGCTTATCAACCAATGGAGCAGGATTACGGACTGGAGCACGAGTTGCTCTGACATTAGCAGTCTCTAGAGCAATAGGCTGACCGTTGATTCTGATACCCCTCAACTCATCACCCACGGAATAGTTGTTGATGGGAACAACAGCAGTACCAGGGTCATTGGTTGGGCCTCCCTCTGGTAAAGCATGGTTGACCGGTGGAATTGCAGCTTCTTGTCTCTGGACTAGGGCTCGAAGTTCTTCTTGACCTTGCGCAACCCCTTGCATCATATGCATGAACTGGGCCATGTTAGCCCTCATCTCTGCTAACTCAGCTTGCACTTGATCCATATTCCTCTGTTGATTCAATCTCGTAGCGTAGCGGTGGGGACGTTGATCAATAATCCTGCCTGAAACAGGAACTAGAATGAGAAGTCTCGATCAAGAACACCTGTAATGCAAAAATGATATGTGTATGATGCTTATGATGCGTATGATGCACATGATACGTTCATTCCTCAGGCATCCAAAAGCCTAATTCATCTTTCAAAAGATGGCAACCTGCAACAATGAACAACGCAGAAGCAGACTACACAAGATAATGAGCACAAGGTGAAACATCAACAACCTCATCTATAGATGTGAACAACAAGAGTCAATACAACAAAACAGACAAAGATCCAATGATCAGAGTACAATAATGAATCCCATCCAACAAGCCTGGAGGTGATTCTCAACATAAACAACAGATACAAGCTAGGAAAGATGTCCTCCATGGATGAGCGTCTTCAGGTACTGGCACTGGTCTATCAACAGGTCACATTCTGAACACTCTGGCAGAGGGGTGATCTTCTCCTTCAGTTGTCTTCTGAGCTCCACAACTTCTCCTCCAAGCTGGCTCTCTGATGCATGTCTTAGGTCTACCTCCTTCTTCAACTGGATGTCTTTGTCTCTAATCTGCTTTTCCAGGTCTCGTATCTTCTTCTGATAATTAGCCTCAGCTTTCTGCAACCTCAAGCACTCACGATGTTCTTCATTTAACAATGTCTCCATCTCCTCATAGGACCTCTTGTTGCTCTTCAATCTGCTAGCATCTTCACCCTGCATGCCTTTGAGTTGATGAGCCAAGTTCAACTTATCAGCTTTGGCTTTGTAAAGTTCCATCTGGGTATCTTGTTCCTTCTCTTTCAACCGACGATTCTCCATCAAGGCTTGCTTGTACTGCTCAGCAGGCACATTCTCAGCAAGGATCAAAGGTGGTTGCTCTTGCAAAGACTCCATCCTATCATAGGGCAACAACAAAGTCTCAACTCTCTTCTTCACCCAATCAATGTAATCAGGCATAGCAACAATAAACTTCTTCCCTAGAACAGCTCCATCCTTGACACCAATGGTTTTCCAAGCTCTTCCTACTTGATCCAATCTAGCAGGGTCACTCCGCTTCTCAAAATACACACTCTCAGCTATCTCAGCATCTAGTGGTCTTCCATTCATCACAAACCCCAACTGGCGGAGAGAAAGAACCGGGTTGTAATTGATGCAACCCTTAGTCCCTATGAGTGGCACATTATGAAACGCTCCACAACTCATGATGACATTACGCACATCCATCCGGTAAGATTGCCACCTGATATCATAAGAGGTAAGAGACATAATCCTCTGAGTCCACTTATGAGTGCTCTGAGTATCCACAAAAGGTCCACTGACTGGCAGAAGAGACAAGAACCATCTGAGCAATAAAGGGAGACAGCATCTGATAGCTCCACCCTTATCATGCCTGCTGTGAATAGCATAGTAAGTGTCAGCTAACAAAGTAGGAACCGGGTTTCCTCCAAGGAAAATAGTGACAGCAGCATAGTCCACAAAATTAGGCATACTCGGGAACAACACAACTCCATAGATCAGGATAGCTAACTGAGCATGAAAAGCTTCCCAATTTCCCTTCTTTGCTTCTTCTTTAGCCATTCTCACCAAATACTTCAAAGGTAAACCCACAACATCACCACTCGACTTCCAATTGTTACTCACTTCTTTGATACTCAAATGAAGAGCTCTGGCAATGACTCTGAAATCAACCTCCTTTGGAATATCTAAGAAAGGCACCTGGAATCTGATCGGGACATTCATCAGGATAGAATACTCTTCAAGAGTGGGAGCTAACTGATAGTCCTAGAAAGTGAAACTATGGAGCTCGGGATCGTAGAACTGTAGAAGAGTCTGCAACGGCACTGGATCTACCACCATCTTCAGCAGTGTCAATAAATCCCCATACTGATCAACAAACACCTTCTGATTACCGCCGGTCACAAGATTGCTCAACTCTATCAAAGATGTCAATGGCTCACGGTGAAAACTGTAGCTGCAAGTCTTCCTCTTCTTCTCTGGAACGGATGCCATCTCTCACAGTGAATGGACTCCTGAATGGACCTGAGAAATGATATGCATGAAGAGATTAACTTTTCTTTTTTTTTTTTTGACTTTTTTTTTTTGTTTTTTTGTTTTTTTTTTGAAAATAAATATGCTATGATGCAAATGATGCAAACACGACTGGCTGGCTGTGTAT
This sequence comes from Lathyrus oleraceus, assembly GCF_024323335.1. Classification (NCBI taxonomy): domain Eukaryota; kingdom Viridiplantae; phylum Streptophyta; class Magnoliopsida; order Fabales; family Fabaceae; genus Lathyrus; species Lathyrus oleraceus. The sequence continues at coordinate 522,595,820 of NC_066584.1, forward strand.
CTTGGAGCACAGGTTCAAAACTTCGGCTTGAATTTGGAACCACAAAGTCATCTGAGACCCAAAGTCGTCTGGAACCCATATATCTCTGAACCAAGTCACCAACGGGAGCCAAGAGTCACCAACAGATCAATAGTCACCAACGGTACCTGTAAAATGATCCATTCCCTCCCCACTCACGGGTGTCATCTAGGCCAGGGTAAGGTTAAGAGAAACGCAGGATAAACAACCCTTTCATAGAATATCATCATGTACACACCAGATGTATGTACCGATAATACCCCATCAGGATCTGAACTGCTCGTGATATCAAGTTCCGCTAAGTGGCGCAATACCACCCGCTTCCCAAGAATCACTCTATTCCTAGGTGTCTTAAAGTTCACTCATAGCCTGGGTATTGGGCCTTTTACCTCTTGTAACTCCCACCCCACAGAGAGACAAACACACAGCCAGCACAGATGAAAATATGATGCATGCAAACATAAATGCAAACATAAATGCAAACATAAATGCAAACATAGATGCAAACATAGACAAATAAATGCAATAAATGAAACAGTAAAAGCAACCAAACCCTATCCTAGAGAGCGCTAAGAGAGACTCGCTTAGGGAAGATGGACCAGCAAGAGGTCAACTTCTAGGGATAGTCCCCAGCAGAGTCGCCAGCTGTCGCATTACGCGAAAAACCGGCGGGAAAAAACAAAACAACATAGCCGCCACCGTGCGTTATTTATCCCAAAAGAGGGAAAGGAAACGCTCGAAGTAAACCTGGAAAGGACATGGTCTCGCGACCAGAGAGAGATGGGATCGGAAGTCGGTTATGCGAAGGGAAGGTATTAGCACCCCTACGCATCCGTCGTACTCGACAGGATCCACGCTCGAAAGGAATAGAAAGAAGGTTGCTAAAGACTGCTCAAACACTGCACACACGCTGGAAACAAACACAGAAAGACGGAAGAAACGGGACTCGGCAGGATATCGCATCCTGGGCCTACGTAGCCTGTCAGACACAGACATCAGAGTCGACGTAGTTCGGGACAGGGGAAACGTGCTCGATAGGATGTCACATCCTATGCATACGTATCTTCTCTAACCAGAGGAAGAATCAGAGCACTCGTAGCTCGGCTAACGCACGCCAAACAAGACCACACACAGGAAACCGACTGCCAATCGCTGGACTTATGTCAGACTCCACACAAATAGGCAAACATGGAAACTGAATGCCAATCGCTGGACTTACATCAGACTCCGAACCAACAAACGCACACAGGAAACCAACTGCCAATCGATGGACTTACGTCAGACTCCAACAAGCAAATAAGACACAGGAAACCAACTGCCAATCGCTGGACTTACGTCAGACTCCAACAAGCAAAGGGGTTGAAAAAGAAAAAGGGCGCCCGGAGAGATCAGCTCATCTCCTGCCTACGTACCTCATCTGGTATGAGGATCAGGGCGACGTAGTTCCCCTTAACAGGGAAAGAACTTCTAACCTAACCAGAGACAAAGGGAGACACAGACTACTAGGGAGACTACGACTCGAGCCTAGAAGTTGTCATGCATACGATCCCTATGTTGAGGTTTCCATCCTAACTTGCACAGGAAGCAAGCTAGCCTAAACAGCATAATAGCAAACAGAAGCAAGCACACACACTATATGCAAACAAGTGGCTCACACGAGGCTAGGCTTTAGTCAAGGGGTCATGTCAACCTCGACAAACAAGCCAACTGGAATAGGGTGTGGTTAGCTCTTAACCCTAACATTGAGAGTTAGGGTGAAGCAGATGAAATGGGAAGTGAGGTTAAGACCTCACAGCTCTTATCCCTGGCCTGGGAGAGCTTGACTCACAATAGAAAGTGTGGGAGTTCAAAATGTAGGAACTCTTCTCCACAGATGACTGACACAACAAGATCTTGGGTTCTTATTCACAATGCATCAACACATGGTGTGTGAGCAAAGTGAATGACACAAATGAATAGCAGGGGATGGATTACACATCCCTTGTATCTGCCAATGCCTCTTCACTTAGGAGGTCTTTGAATGTACAGGGCACAACATTAAACAATCACAAGCATTGCCTCTTAAGGAGGACTTCAGACAGGTGCCTACCAATAACAGTAGGTCTTCTAGACTACATGAAGTCAAGGGATTATACCTCAGTGGTAAGCAAACCACAAGCTAGCAAAGCAAAGTTCAAATGGACTTAAAGCAACTTAGGTACCTGTGAAAATAACTAAACCAATCAGTTCAACTGTACAGACAAACAATCAACAGTTAATTATCACACAGACAGACAAATCCAATCAGGCAACAATGGTGCAAGGCATAAGGCAAACACAAATGAATTGTCCTCAAAGCCTACAAAACACACAAAGGTTAGCAAATGACAAAAAATGACCAAGCTCAAATGAAGGAGCATCATCAATCATGGAGATGTATACTTGAACCTGAAATCACAACTCAAATGGTAAGTCCAAACCACTAGGTCAAAGCCTAGGGTCAAAAGAGGATCAAAAATCCAAAACAGAACTTCAAACTCAACACAAAGCAAGTTTAATCACTCAAAAGTAAGTCCTAAAAAGAACTAAATCATAATCAATAAGCAAGTCCATTTAGCAAGCATGTGAAGTCAAAGACCAATTCAAGGCATTCAAATGATCAACATGAATGAAAATTCTCAATCAAAACAGAAATGATTCAAATAATTCTGGAAAAATTCATGAGCAATCAAGACATCCACAACATCCATCACACAAAAAATCAGAAGCATCGGAGATCATTTGGCATGGCAATCACATTGTGCAAGTTAAACATCAAAATGTGTGACACAAATTGTCACACCAAGTTAACACAAGCATAAAACAGAAATGATACATGAGAGAAATGTCAAACCAAGACCAAAATGTCAATCAACATGTTAGGAAACTACACACAAAATTTCAAAGGCATTGGATTATTTTTGATCATTTTATGAGGGAAAGAACAAGGCAATATCACACATGCATATGTATTCAATCATCCTAGAACACATTATTTTTCCAGCCAGGCACAACTTGCAAATTCATGCTCATAAAAAACTAGACAGAATAAGGAGCATTTTGCAAAACATTGGGATGAAATTGATGCATTTTTCTATTTTATATGATTTTATGAAGTTAATGAAAAATTTGAAATCAAAAATGAGCATAGCATAAGAAAATGGGAGGGAAAAGGAATAAAATGCAAGGCAATTTGAAAATCTCGCTCGCTCAGTATCGAACCCTTGCCACATTTGAATTTGGCGCCCAACCTAAAACGACAGCGTTTCAACTGGAAAACCCTAACGCGCCCAGAATTCGTAGCAAATGCAGAAATTCGTAGCTAATGGAAGAACATTCGTAGCAAAATCGTAGCTGATCTGGAAAATGTGATGATCTTCATCTTCCTGATGAAGATGAAGATGAACTTCAAAGGCCAATTTCCAGAAAATCTAAAAAACGTCCAGAAATCAACAAAACTTATACCATTCGATTCCTTGTTCCATATACATTCAAGATCAAACCACAAATTATGCTAAAACATCAAAACAAGCTCGGATCGAAGAAAATAAGAAATGACATCCAAACTTCAAACACATGTATCTTCATGAATAATGCACCATTTCACTCAAATTTTATACCAGAATCATCACCAATCAAAGATCTACATGAATATCATAATGAATTGGAGAATAATTGAACTCGAAACCTGACCTCTTTGAAGAACAGAACCTGGAATCGTGCGCTACAAAGCTCAGCAATGGCTCAAATCTCTTCTACAATGCTTGTTGATTTGATTGATGATGAATTGGATGCTCCAACATGCACAAATTTAGCTCAATTTGCAAACTCCATTGACCCTTCAAGCTTCGAGTATGGTCCAAACTGGCACGATTTCTTCCAATTCCACGTCCAATTTGCTTCAAGAACACTTCCTAATCATGAATCCATCAATAGAAATGGCTTTTGTGTGAAGAATTTGGAAATATTTTTGAGAGAAAAATTTGGTTGATTTTGAGATCTAGATCTGAAAACTGTGGTTTATGATGAAAGTAGTTGTGATTAACATTATATAGGTCCTGCTAATGATGTTGAAATCAAGTTTAAGCCAAAGCCAAGTGAGATTAGCAAGTTATGAAGTGTATGCACCAATTGTGTTTTTCACCCCCATGCATGAGGTAGCCACGTGAACAGTACCAAAGCTGATCCAAAACCACCTAAACAAGGCCCATGCAAGCTTTAGGATTGGTATTTTATGCATATGATCAACCCAAATGATTTTATGAAATTTCCTTCAAAAACTTCATGAATGAGTATATGATCATGCAAGTGGAATTCATGCCATGTAATGGATGTTTTGGAAACTACATGTTATGATGAACAAAATGCAAAAAGAACCACCCAAATTGGAGCCTTGGTTCAAAAGTTATGCCCATTTGAATTTTTAAGCACACTTTGCCATGATTGGATCATATCTCCTCAACCACACATTAGAAATTCATGATCTTGGACTTTTTTTGAAATGGGAGAGAAAGATATTCAACTTTCATGTTGGACAAAATTTCATTTGAAGCTTTCTTGATGATGTAATATTGAGTTGAAGTTGGTCCAAAACCTTTCCATTTTTGGAAAGTTCAAATTATAGGTCACTTGCTATTTTGGGAAAGTCTTGACTTGAATTCAAATTCTTCAATGTGAGTGTTTGAAATGTCAAATGAGACTTGTTTGAACATGAATGAAGTATCTCTGATCACTTCCCACCTCCAAATCCACAGTTGACTTTGCAGTTGACTTTTAGTTGAATTTTATTGGCCTCAGATGACTTGCACATGCACTGATGAGTTCTGAGCCTTCAACATTTGGCCAAGTTGCTTCAAAGTGATCCTTGGGTCATGTAAGCTCAATGGAACCACCCTAGGGCTTTGATCTCGTGGAAAATGCTCTTGTTGCCTTGCACAGTTGAATCTCCTGACCAGTCTTGACTGATGAAATGCAACATGATATGCAATGCTTATGACCTACCAATGAAATGAATGTACAAATGAGAGGTGCAAATTTGAGGTGCTACAGTATGTAATGATTGAATTGCTTGATATTAATTCCTTGTATGCTTGGTGATCTTTGTGAGATGAGTTCTATACCCGGACTCGAGTGCACTCAGGATAAGAGAATGGCGTAGTCTTGTTGACTTGTGTGGAGTTATTCCTTAGCAAGTTGACTTGCAAGTCCATTCACTTGGTGGAGGTCATGTTGGGATCAATAATGTCACACAAGTATGTTGTGGATAAACATTACTCTTTCCAATATAGACCTTAGAAGCCAAGGACCTTAGTTTACCAAGCCCATCTTGGCCTATTTTTTAGGATGTAGTGTGAAAGTCGTTCAAATGTAATATTTGATATGATTGTTACGCGATACTACACTCATAAGAGTCTCTCTTGAGAATATTTTTGGAATACGAGTAGTCGTTTCTCCGATAATATCCAAAAGATGGGATGATGACTATGGGAACCTCTTGTAGAACATGTTTGGCAGGTTTAAACCCTAGTACACTCCCTTTGGGTGGTTCTTAACCTAAACCCCATGCTCGTGACTTGCAACAAACCCTTGATTCATGGTTGATTCGTTCATGTATCCTTAATATCAATGGAACTTGGGTGTTGATAAGGTGTAAACCATAATCCACCAAAATGGATGATTGATATTAAGGATAATATGATCCATCCCATGACCTTTGTTTGGTGTGCTTTGTTTGATCTCTGAGTGTGATTGTCGCATTCATGCATTCATTTGCATCCATATCATCAATAATGAAGGAAATTTTCAAGGAACTTAAGTGGTTTATTTGCAAAATTTTAGACATGGAAAGACAAATAAGGAATCCAAAGAAGTATAGCTTCAGGCAACCAGATTTAAAAGAGTTAAGGAATCTGACATCCTATGTATTAGATCCTTTGGGTTTCAAAGCTCGTTTTGGGAAGCTTCTTCCTCTCCTGACTACTCAGGTGGACGAAGGATTGATGAGTGTATTGGTGCAGTTTTATGACCCCTTCTACCGTTGCTTCACTTTTCCGGATTTCCAACTTTTGCCTACGCTTGAGGAGTATGCCCATCTGGTGGGTATACCTATTGTAGACTAGTTGCCGTTCAGTGGCTTGGAGAGTATTCCCACTTCTCAAGAGATAGCTAACATGTTGCACACAGATGAATCTCTGGTTGGTGCTCATATGACTACCAAAGGTGGAATTCAAGGTCTCCCTTCCGAGTTCCTCATTGCTCAAGTTGCTGTTTATGGGAACGCCATGAGTGAGGATGCCTTTGAAGCCATATTTGTACTTCTCATCTATGGATTGGTATTGTTCCCCAACATCGACAATTTGTGGATGTGAACGCTATTAGGATTTTTTCTACTCTTAATCCCGTTCCGACTTTGTTGGGTGATACCTATTTCTCTTTGCATATGAGGAATGCAAAGGGCGGTGGCGCCATTGTGTGTTGTTTGCCTCTGTTGTATAAGTGGTTTATTTCTCACTTACCTCAGACGGTCGCCTTCAAGGAGAACAAGGGATGTCTACGGTGGTCCACGAGACTTATGTCTCTCACTAATGATGATATCTCTTGGTACAACCGTGTGTATGATGGTGTGCAGATTATCGACTCTTGTGGTGAATTCTCCAATGTGCCTCTTCTTGGTACATGTGGTGGGATTAACTACAACCCTATTTTAGCACGTCGTCAGCTTGGGTTCCCCCTAAACGAAAAACCTAATAACATTTTGTTAGAGGGTGTGTTATTTCATGAGGGTAAAGATCCCCAAGGCTTGAAGGGCAGAATGGTTCGCGCTTGGAACAAGATTCATAAGAAAGGAAGGAAGGAGTTGGGTCCTAAGAGTTGTGTCGCTTTGGAGCCTTATACTACTTGGGTTAGGAAGAGAGCGTCTGAGTATCTCATGCCTTACGAGTATCCGAGACCTACACCTTTGGTTATGGCTGGGCCTTCAACCATCCCTAACCAAGGAGTAGAGGAGTTGAGAGACGAAGACCTATCACGCGCCTGGATCCGTGAAAGGGAAGAGTTGCTTCAGCAGATTAAGGAGAAGAATGCTTTGATAGAGTTCCTCGAGCATCAAGTTATTGATGACCCTGACGAAGCATGAACTTCTCTACTTCCTCAGTCTTCCAAGTTTTGGAAGAGGAAATACGATCGACTCGCCAAAGAGAAGGCGGATATGGAGGCAGCCTACGAGAGGGAGGTGAAGAGACTTCGCGCATCCTATCTTCCTGTGTCCCGAGCTTTAGATGATTGTTTCTAGGGATCCATAGGATGATTATTTTCCTTTTCTCTTGTATATGACTGACAAAAGTTGTACTTCTTTCCCCTGATATTATTTAATGAGATATTTCCACATGTGATGAATGTTTAATATTTCCAAAATTTGCAAATAAAACCCTAGAGTTCCTTTGAAATATAAAAACAAATCATATGCACGAGAGCCAACTCTGCAAGACTGATGGATCAACTCTGCAAGACTGTGGTCTAACTCTGTGTTCTTCATTTATTTTGAAGACAAGCTGACTCACTGGTACTACACTAGAGCCAACTCTGCAAGACTGATGGATCATCTAGAGCAAGAGAACCGTAAACTCAAAGAGGAAGTGGCCAGACTAAGTGCTTTGATGGAATCATTCATGGCTGCCCAGAGCCAGTCTTCTCCGACGCCTTCAACTCCTCCCCAGAGGACAATCATTTCTGAGATTGTCTCCTCAACGGTGCCTGCAGCCAGTGCACATTTTGCTCCAGCCTCTATGCCAGCCGGATTCCCGTGGGGGATGCCTCCCAACTTCATGCCTGAGGGTCCTGCTCCAACCTTTGCTTCTATGCCGACATCTAGCCCGGTCCTTGTCGTTCCTCCTCCTGTCATGCATACCATGCCTAGGGTAGACGACACCATCTATCATTCTGAGCCGTCTGAGGGCCCGGATGTCTATGAGAAGATGGACGTTATGAACGATGAATTTCTTGAGCTTCGCAAGGAATTGAAGACTCTTAGAGGAAAGGATCTTTTCGGCAAGTCTGCTGCCGAACTGTGCCTGGTTCCCAATGTGAAGATCCCCGTGAAATTCAAGGTCCCTGACTTTGAAAAATACAAAGGAAACACTTGTCCTCTCAGCCACCTGGTCACGTATGCCAGGAAGATGTCTACTCAGACTAATAACGACCAGTTGCTCATCCATTACTTTCAGGACAGTTTGTCCGGTGCTGCCCTGAGATGGTACATGGGTCTGGACAGCGCGAACATCCGTTCCTTCAACGACCTTGGCGAGGCCTTCGTCAAGCAATACAAGTATAATGTGGATATAGCTCCCGGTAGGGATCAGCTAAGGGCCATGTCCCAGAAGGACAAGGAAACGTTCAAAGAATACGCCCAGAGGTGGCGAGAGTTGGCAGCACAGATCGTGCCTCCGCTAGAAGAGAAGGAAATGACCAAGATTTTTTTGAAGACCTTGAGTCTACTCTATTATGAGCGGATGGTTACTAGCACTCCTTCTGACTTCACCGAGATGGTGAATATGGGGATGCGATTAGAAGAAGGGGTTAGAGAAGGACGGCTAACCAAGGAAGAAGGCTCTTCTGCCAAACGTTATGGGGCATTTGCGAAAAAGAAGGAGGGAGAGGCACATGTTGTGACCTCCCATGTGAAGTCAAGAAGACCCTTTGTGAGGAGGAAGACCGTGCGTCCCGCCGGTAACCAGCACCAGGTGGCTCACATAGCACCTGTTTTCAGAGATAATCAACAGTATCAGCAGCATAGCAATAATCAACAATCACCTCAACAATATCAACAACAACAGCACCGTCCTAATATTATAAATAAAACAAAATTAAAATAAGGAAAATAATGAAGCAAAAATAGAATAGATAAAAGCAAATAATAATAAAATAATAAATAAACAATGGTAATAAAGCAATAATAAAATAACAATAATAATAAAGTGATAATAAAAGGTTAGAATTTTAAAAGAAATTAATTTAGGTTAAACAAGTTAGATTTTTTTAGAAGTTATTAGAAAAATATGAGTTTAAAATAAATTAGTAATAATAAAAGAATTTAAAATACATTAATGTACAAATTATAAAATAAAAGAGTTATATGAAAAATATTAAGTTATTTATTTACAAAATAAATAAAGATTATAGAAAATATCAAATTATTAGATTAATAGGTTTATTATTATTATTCAATTAGAAAAATGGTCAATTAGATTTTATTTACAAAATATATAAGGATTTATTATTATAAGTAAGTAATAAAAAAAAGTTATTAAAATAGTTAGTATTTATTATTTATTTACAAAAAATATAAAGGTTATAGAAAAATATTAAATAATTAATTTAGTAGGTTTTCACGCCCTACATTACTAAACCACGCAGTTAATATAGGATCAATGTCAGAAATTTAAATGGCAGAAAAATAAAATGGCAGAAAATAAAATCCTAATTATTACAACGCTTTGGTGCAGTTACATAATAAAGATGGCGAAAAGTAAAACTGAAAATATTACAAGTTAAAACTTAAAATATTACAAGGGCGGAGCAGTTACAGTGTATGAATAACATAAATATGAGCGAAAATAGGAAATAATAATAAGGTTTGTTAAGGTTTAAGAAAAGGTTTATGGTTTAAAGGAAACAACACGGTTAAAGTTTTAGGTTTGAAATTTAGAGTTTGTGGCGAAATTATCAGGGTTTAGGAAAAATCAGGGTAGTTAGTTATGAAAAAAAATGTGCAGATCTAAATAAAAAAAATGAATTAAAAAAAACAACGGCGTTGCTAGCGCAAAATTGCGATCATCGCAACTGGATCGGATAACACAAATGTCACGCCTCATACACGTATATGTGAAAACGGCGTATTGACACGATCCGATCCGAAAACATAATCAAATATATCAACAAAATAGATAAAGTATATATCATATATAAACTATTACCAAACTGTGTGTACGATAGTATAGATAACCACTTTCAGTTTCTTTTTTTTGTTCTGTCTTTCGGCCTCTTTCTATCAGTCATGCTAGTAAATATATATAGGAACAAATTAGGTTAATGATAATGGGCCTAAGTTTATTTTGAAACCCAATATTAAATTAAAAACTAAATAAAGTTAAATAATTAAAATAGTTAAAATTAAAATAAAAACTAATTAACCTATTTATTTATTCTAGACCCAATATAAAAATAAATAGACTCAAAAAAAAAAAAGTCAGGCACCAAAATGCTCGAAAAAATAAAATGAACACGTCAAAATAATCAGCGCGAAATAAATGACTCGGAAAAATACAGCGTTTGGTCGGATTTTGAAATAAAAATTATGACCGTTTAAACCGCTCAGACTGATCAACATATGAACAAAAATAGTCGTAAAAATATTTTTAGCATGTCAAATTAAACCACGTGAACCGCAGATTAATGTTACCGACATTTGCAAACTTAAACTTGACATTTTTTCGTTGACTAATTTTAGGCACAGTTAAAAAGTTAATTTGACCAGTCTGTTTGTAAATTCCGAGAAATTATTCCGGCTAATATTAAGACAGAAAAAAAATGTTATGCTATGAAGATGATGCAATTGAATGTTAAACAAAAAATTGGTTAGAGTTAAAAATAGAGGGCAAATTTTGGGGTGCAACAGCTGCCCCTGTTCAATTTTCTGAAACCTGAGGAGTTAGATTGGCATGTGTGCCATTCGTGACTTGGAAGGTTGAAGGGGATTGAACACAAAAGCCCAAAAATTTGCACTCGCCGGTGCGTAAAGTAACACTGATGACTAGTTGTATATGCTTAAGTGGGCTTGAAGATGCCACTTGGAAGAACTGGAGATGGGCTTATAGATGCCATCCATAATATCAGGAGGTGATAATATCTTGATGTTGATACTGGATATCAGTACTAGGTCTTCGTATAGGCCGTCTTTGAATCGTATCTAAGAATATACTTTTAATTTAAGTGTCAGAACCAAATCTTCGTGGCGATTTCTTTCTGAATTAAGTATCAGCACTGGACCTTCGTATAGATCGTCTCTGAACTGTTTTGAATTGTTGAATAGACCAGTAGAAATAAATCTTCGTGATGATTATCTCTTCTGGAAATATCCTGGATTAGGGAATAGATCTTCGTATAGACCGTTTGCCTACTATCCAAGAACAAAAGAATATCAGGATTAAATCTTCTGAAAATATCCTGGACTAGGGAATAGATCTTCGTATAGACCGTTTGCCTACTATCCGAGGACAAAAGAGTATCAGGATTAACTCTCCTGAAAACATCCTGGACTAGGGAATAGATCTTCGTATAGACCGTTTGCCTACTATCCAAGGACACCTTGAGTAATGATTAAGTATCAGCACTAGATCTTCGTATAGATCGTTTCTGACCTGTTGCGAATTGTTGATAGTATTTTATCTGTATATAACCATCCTGCAAGGAAAAGGTTAGTTTATGCAATATGTATGCATGCATGGCATGGTGCATCTAAGTAAATGTATTATGCACTTATGGATATGCTATGGTATGATGTAAATGATGTATGTATGAATCATGCGGCCTGAAGCGTCCGGATATCTTTGTATAACAACTGTTGGCTAGGGAAAATAAATCCCGATTCGTTGCTGAAGAGTATGAGGAACTCGTTCCCGTCTTGTTTGATAGTATAGTATTTGTCACTTCCCGTATTCGTTTGTCGTACTTCTATTGAAGGAATAAGTTCCTGAGTATCCCGACTGAGGATAAATTCAAGGGGAGACGTAATTCGAAGTATCTATAAAGATAGATTTGCTCTACTGGGGATTTATAGTGGGGATGAACCGGCGAAGCTTCGTTGAACTACTACCCTCGTTCGTCTTTAGTAAATACTATTACTGCATTTTATGCATTTCTGTTAAACATCAATCGTATTCAAAAGCATACATACATTCAAACACAACCAATGGACGTTTTCCCTTATGTAAATAGAGTAAAAGTAAATCTGGATTCAAAGATGAAATTTTATTTATATCACAAAGTGACCTATACATAGGCAAGTTTGTACAAGGAGACAGAAATCCTAGTAAGAGGAATTCGTCGTAAATTTTTTATAAAACAAAGAAAACAGCTATGTGAAAAATGATCCTATTGAGTTTCAATTCTACTATTTCCATTATCTTCAAATATCTCATCTTCTGCTGTTGAGACAGAAACGATTGGATTGATCTTTATCTGTTTGAACTTGATTTAGGTAGCACCATCAGTTGAAGTTACATGAGTGATCCAATACGAGACATAGTCATACGCTTTAATCCCTAACTTTTGCCTGGATTGCCCTTTCAGGTTTTCAATCCACCGGGATACCCTTTTTTGCCCAAGCCGCCTTTTCAGGTTTTCGACTTGCCAGGTGTACATTTTTTTCTATATATCCCTAATTTTTGCCCGAACCCGTTTGGTTTGCCGGGATGCCCTTATTTTTGCCTAGGCCACTCAACCTAGTGGGTCTCTTTTTATGCGTAGTATTTTTTAACTATGTATGCGTTTACAGGCTATGGAAAGTCTTCACCATCCATAGTAGTAAGCATCATGGCACCTCCTGAGAATACTCTTTTGACCACAAATGGTCCTTCATATGTAGGAGTCCACTTGCCCCTAGGATCACCCTATGGTAGTATGATACGCTTGATTACCAAGTCACCAGCCTGATATACCTTTGGCTTAACCTTCTTATTGAAAGCTTTGATCATCCGTTTCTGGTACATCTGACCATGACAAACAGCTGCCAACCTCTTCTCATCAATCAAATTTATCTGGTCGAGTCGAGTCTGAATCCACTCATCTTCATCCAAGCCTGCATCCTTCATGATTCTTAAGGAAGGGATCTGAACTTCAATGGGCAAAACTGCTTCCATACCATAGACTAAGGAGAATGGGGTTGCCCCTGTTGAAGTACGTATTGTAGTACGTGTAGCGGTGTATTCGTCGCTATATGATCTATCGATTAAATCATAAGCAAGAGATACATTGAAATTTCGAGTCGCCACCGCACTTTTATTTATCCAAAGGACTGGCTAAAAAGGGAACAAAAGCCTAAGAAGTTTTACACGTAGAAAACTAATAAAAAGATCAGAGATTCTGGGTAAGGGGTAAATTACGCAATGGGAAGGTGTTAGGCACCCACTACGTCCTAGGTACTCCTAGGGAGCCCTTTTCACACTTGTTGTACAAAGTTATTATTTGTTATGACATAAGTATTGTGCAAACATGATTGGGATGATGAGAAAAGAATATACAATTTTTATTGGGTTTGAACGGATGAACCCGCTGCCTACGTACCTTCCATCAAAGGTAAGGATCAAAACGCCGTAGTTCGGCTAAAAGATTTCCAAAAGTTGGTGGATTCAATTTTAAACACAAGCACTGAGGCTTTTCATTATCAATGGGAGAACACTCGACCAAGAAACAACATCCACCATGCGAGGATAGCTTCGACGTACTAGAGGGGTTAGCCCTGTTTTCAGTACGGAAGTCTTACTGTCGACTCACTAAGGATAGGCAAGATTTACATCAACCACAATGATAATTGAAACCTATGGCTAATGCATGAAAAGATTAACAATGGACAGAGCCAAAACAAGTGAATGAGTGAAGTTAATTGATTGTGATTATGAAAGTGGAGTCAAAGTATGATTAGAATTGATTTAAAGATGTATTATGAAATGAATGTTTGAAAAAAGGTCAAGGACTTGGGTCCAGGTTTTTAGTTTGAAAACATGAAGAAGTTTGCACAATATCTATGTCAAGTTTGAAAGTAATGTGTGAAAAGGTTTAGGACATAATGAATGATGAATGGATGGAGAAGGATTGTAAAACTTCTTAGAAGGTTCACTTCTTGAAATCATATAGGAGATGATTCAAGTGTGTCCTTTGGAATAAGCAATGGATAATAACAAACAAACAAAGAAGCAAAAGCGGATATCGGATGCCAATCACTGGGCTTATACCAATCTCCTAAAATAAAACTGGATATCAGATGCCACTCAATGGTCTTACACTAATCTCCTCAAACAAAGAAATAAAAGGTGGATACCAGATACCAATAGATGGATTTACACCAGTCTCCTAAAACAGAACAGGATATCAGAAGCCACTCAATGGTCTTACACTAATCTCCTCAAACAAACAAAGGTGAGAAATGGAAGTTAACTGCCAATCTATCTGGACTTAGGTTAACCCCACAGTATGATCCTAGGAAAACAAATGCCAACTTGCAGGGACTTACAGTTGTTTCCTCACAATCAAACAAACAAACAACAGAAGATATGAGTGACCAATGAGGTCTTACACTCTATCCTTCCATATCATAGGAGCAAATGCCAAAGCAATGGACTTACAATTGTCCTCAATGGGTAAGCAACAATGATAGCATCACAAAGATAAATGAGATGATCATGCATTAATGGCAATTGATGATGATAAATGCATAACATACAAGCAAACAAGTGCATATGAAGCAATCAATCAATCAATGAATATCAAACAGCACACTCTATATCCAAACAAGGAGGCTCATACAAGAGGGTTTGACTATGAAAGTCCACTGTAATAGGTAAAAAGTTGCTCTTAACCTTGCCATTGAGAGGCTAAGGTGAAGCAGATGAAAAGGAGGTGAGGGGTGTGCCTCATTGCTTCTATCCCTAATCAGGGAGAGCATCAAATAATAGAATGTGGGGGAGTTCAGAAAGATGGAACTCTCTCCCCATTATTGACTCGATAGATCTTGGGTTTTTATCTCAATGCTTCAACCATGTAATGGGAGCAATGAGAAGACTCACAGAATAGTAGGGGATAGGTTGCTTATCCCTTTGATCTACCAATTGCCTTACTTGAAGGACTTTTCCTGCTTGGGACAATTTTAAACACACACAAGCATTGCCTCTTAAGGAGGACTTCAGACAGTTTGCCCGGTCAAATAACAGACCGGGTCTCCAGACTACATGAAGAAGAAGTAATTATACCTCAAAAGCAAATTGCTAAATAGCAAAGCAAGCAAGTAAAGCAACTAAGAGTACCTGAAAAAATCAAACTAATCAGTAAACAGTTCACAGTCAAAACAAAAGGAATGGAGTCAACAGTTAAATCAGAGGGACCAATGTGCAAAGCACAAGACTCAAGTCACATGAGTCACACCTACAAAACAAAGGTTAGCACATGATATATAATCAAGCTCAATCAAATTTGGCAATGATTTCTTTGAGGCATTATTGCTTAACCTGAAACAAATGAACTCAAACATAAGCCAAAAGACCACTAGGACAAGCCTAGGGTCAAAAACAAAAGGGAAAGTCAAAACAGCAAACAATAGTCAACCAAAGTCAAGTTCAAGCATTTAAGAAGCAAGCACAACTGGTTTCAAACTCATATCATGCATCATCATCATTTCATAGACAAAAGAAGTCCAAGCATGGCAAATAAGAGCACATAGAGGTCAACAGCAAGACCAAGCTCAAAAGCAATCATAAACAATTCCAAAAATCATGAAATAATTCATACTCAATCACAATCCATAACATAGCATGCATATTAAATTTCAGCTCAATTGGATCATGGGAAGAGGGTCAATTAAAATCAGGAATTCAACACATTTTCAAGTATGCACCAAGAAGTCAACAAAACATGTGTCATCTTCAAAAAATCATAACAAAATGAAAACAGATGCGAAATGGATGGGATTAACACCAATGCAAAGCTCAAGATGTCTAGTATGCACATGTGAAATTTCATGATCATACAATAAGGCATGAGGATTTCCCAAAGGATTTGGCAACATGTATCATACAAAGTCAACAATTGACTAGGCAGGGAAGAAAATTCACAAACAATTAGGAAATGGCTCAAATAATTCCAGGAAAAATCACACATCAACTAGACATATAAGAGAAGGCTCATGCAAAATTTCGCATTATTTGGAGGCCAGGAAGCATGTGAACAAAAATCATGAAATGGCATATCATTGGTGTGACACAAATTGTCACACCCTACTTCAAAAAATCATATCTCACACACCACATATGATAAATGCACAAACTTTACATCAAAATGAACATGAATGAGTGTAGATTCACCACAAAAAATTTCAACTCAAATGGATGCAACATGATCATTTCACAAAAGGATTGGCAAAAGGTATCAATTAAGCATACATGTCAAGAAACCTCATACCATTAAAAATTCGACCAACCAAAAATTCAGCAAAAATCATGATTAAATAATAGACATTCATGTGAAAATGATGGAAAACATTTCATGAATTTTGGAGTTAAAATGAAGGAGAAATGAATTTTGCAAGTTGTGTAACAATTTGGAATGAACATGAGTACATAGCATGGAATAATGGTCAACCAAGTTGACCGAGTGGCACAAAGGTAAATAGCGCCTCATTAATCAAAACTGTGCGTTTAGGGGCCAGGCAACGGAATGTTTTCATTGGTTGATGGCCAATGGAACAGTGCAGAGGG
Source organism: Lathyrus oleraceus (assembly GCF_024323335.1). NCBI lineage: Eukaryota > Viridiplantae > Streptophyta > Magnoliopsida > Fabales > Fabaceae > Lathyrus > Lathyrus oleraceus. The sequence continues at coordinate 522,612,376 of NC_066584.1, forward strand.
CCAATCGTGTTTCACATTTTCTGGGTTCAAAAACCCTTAGGGTTTACACAACAGCAGCTCATTTGTTCATCTTCATCAATCATCATGAACAGCAATCAAACATGGTTTCACAAGCATCATGGCACATAACAATCATGCAACATTAAACAACAAGGAAACTAAACACAATTCGAGGGAAATCTGGAAAATGCCCTAGGGTTTCAACACTGCAGTAACCATCTTCATCATCTTCAAAACAAACTCGAACTTTCCAACATGCCCAGAACAACAAATCAACATATCAATGGCATCATCAGACAGCATACATACATAATCCAAGCATAGTTTTCATGAAATCCATAACATCACAGCAAATCGATGGAAAACAAGTTCAAGCATAAAAATGAAATCCATATTTCTCAGCCATAACATAACCATTTGCCACGATTCAAGTTGCATTAAAACCAGCATACAAAGACCTATCCTAAGCATAGCATGATTTGGTAAAAGGAGAGGGTCGAGCACTTACTTGTTTTTGAAGAAAAAATGGAAACAGTGATGGATTGATGTTGTTGTGCTGAAACAGATGAAGACAATGCTTTAGAATGATGAATGCTTGAGGCTATTTGGCTTAATGATGCTTGGAAACCTTTAAATCTCGATTTTCCATTGGAAGAGCTTGAAGAAAACAGAACACGATCCTCACTTCCAGTTGGTATTCGCTGGTTCAAAAAGTCTCCAAATGGTGGTCAGAACATGGAGGAAGCAAGAATGCTCGAGGGTCTTTGGAGCTTTTGGCAGAAAATGCAATATGTGCAAAAATGCAAAAGTGAGAGAGTGAATGTTTTCTGGTCGTGGAGGCTGCTATTCTAGGGTTGGTTTTTGCTGAGAATGAGCTTTTATATTTCTGTTTAACATTAGCTTAACAAATGCTAAACTTGCTTATGCTAAATGAACCCAATTTGCAATTTGCTAAGTTTGGAAAATATGGAAGTGGAGGGTGTGAGGTCTGCACGATTTGGGCTTCAAAACAGGCTGCCAATGACCATTATGTTTGCTGTTTTATGTCTGCTCATGAAGTGCTAAGTTTGTTTACTTTAATGAAGCCATATTGCTAAATTTGCACCTTTGGCCAAAATGGTGGTATGATAATAGCATGAGCACAAATTTGGGCTTGGAACATGTTGCAAATAGCCTTCCAAACAATTTCCAATTGGCCAAATGTGTTGAAGACCTTTAATTTGAAAAGTCAACTTTTGGTCAAACTTGAATTTTAAATGGAACAAGTCAAAAAATGCCATTTTGATTGGCAAGGTTTTGGTTCATGAAATTTATATTTTTGGAAAGAGGGGATGAAATGTGGTTTGTAGGAAAAAGCTCCACCAAATTTGGCCTTATGGTTCATGAGATATGGCTTGTTGAAGTTCACAAATTTTTGAAATTGAATTGATCATATCTTGACAACCACACATGGGATTTGAGAGTTCTTGGACTTTTTGAAAATGGGAGAACAAGATCTTCAACTTTCATGTTGGGCAAAAATTCATTTGAAGCTTGTATCATGATGCAAGTTGAGGATCAAGAAGTTTCCATTTTTGGCAGTTGAAATTACAGGTCCACTTTCTATTTTGGGAAATTTCTGATTTTGCTTCAAATTCTTCCATGATGAGGTTTGGCATGATATATGAGGCTTATATGGACATGAATGAGCTCCTTCAAATCAATTCCATCCATCAAATCATTGATTAAATCAACAGTTGACCAAGTTTGACTTTCTAGGGTTTTCTAGGGTTTTGGATGACTGAAGCATTTCTGATGAATTCCAAACCCTAATTCCTTGAGAACTTGACTTCAAATGATGTCCCAAGTTATATGAGCTCTTGATTATTGATCATGGTGCCCAAATTCTGCAAGAATGGCCACCATCCATTGCTTTGACTGACTGTTGACTGTCTTTGACCTAATTGCTGATGATTGCTTCAACTGCAAGCAACAAGGTTAAACTGACAATATTTTTGTACTTTTTGGTTAGTAAACATATGAAAGGCAAAGATATACAAATGCAAAGCATGCTTGGTGATCAAGAAACAACCACAAGGCAATCTACCCACTAGGAGGGAAACCAGGGCATGCAATGATCCTTGAGGCCATGATATGATATGATATGGGCCATGAGGGATCTTAGGGCCCAAAATTGGGGTCTTACAGATGCCCCTATTTAAGGTCATTCTAGCCGGAGAAGTGAAGTTTAGAAATCTTCATCTCGACGCGGTAGAATGGGCTTAAATAACAGTAATGAGACAAATTTTGGTCCCTAAGAGACCTCATGATGCAAATGTATGCATGCAAAAGACACAAATTCTGTGGGGAATATGATTCACACAGAAAAAAAAAAGACGATCCATCGGAGTAATACACTCACCAGGAACAGAGACTCTAACAAGACTCTAGTTGGGGATAAACAAAACTGACACAGCGTGAACAATACACGACTCTGATTAGGAAATAACAGAAAACAGACTGGAGAACTCACTGGGGAGTGAAGGACTCGCACTGGGGAAAAGAAAATTCCAAAGGAAAATAAATCCATTGGAGAGACACAAGCTGACTCCTGGGGGGAAGCAACAAGAAAATTTCACTGAGGAAGCACCAAAGAAATGAGATGTCACCAGGCATAAGGGTAACAGAAAACCGGGAAGGAACACCAAGGATACCGGGTTGTAGGTATGTAACAGGTGACCGACCAAAGACGTGAATTGGTGTGTGTTCCAAAACACTCATCATCCTGAAGAGAGCGAAAGCAAACTTGTTTATAGGATGGATATTTGATTCTGTAAAGAATGCAAATCATACTCTGAGGGGAAAGCAACAAAGGATTGACCCAAGAGTGAACGAAACATATTATTCATTACCGGCAGACCGTGAATAATATACTCGAAAGGAAAATTATCCTGAACCGGTTACTGGGTTGTTTATAGGATAAAATCCGAAGACGTGAATTGGTTTGTGTTCCAAGACACTCATCATCCTGAAGAGAGCGAAAGCAAACTTGTTTAAAGGATGGACAAAAAAAGCGTGAATTGGTGTGTGTTCCAAAACACTCATCACCCTGAAGAAAGCTAGAACAGCAGACTTGTTTAAAGGATGGCGAAAAAAAACGTGAATTGGTGTGTGTTCCAAAACACTCATCACCCTGAAGAAAGCTAGAACAGCAAACTTGTTTAAGGATGGACAAAAAACGTGAATTGGTGTGTGTTCCAAAACACTCATCACCCTGAAGAAAGCTAGAACAACAGACTTGTTTAAGGATGGACAAAAAACGTGAATTGGTGTGTGTTCCAAAACACTCATCACCCTGAAGAAAGCTAGAACAGCAGACTTGTTTAAGGATGGACAAAAATGCGTGAATTGGTGTGTGTTCCAAAACACTCATCACCCTGAAGAAAGCTAGAACAGCAGACTTGTTTAAGGATGGACAAAAAAGCGTGAATTGGTGTGTGTTCCAAAACACTCATCACCCTGAAGAAAGCTAGAACAGCAGACTTGTTAAAAGGATGGACAAAAAACGTGAATTGGTGTGTGTTCCAAAACACTCATCACCCTGAAGAAAGCTAGAACAGCAGACTTGTTTAAGGATGGACAAAAAACGTGAATTGGTGTGTGTTCCAAAAACTCATCACCCTGAAGAAAGCTAGAACAGCAGACTTGTTTAAAGGATGGACATTCGATTCTACAAAGAATACGAATCTTACTCAGCTGGGGAAAATCAACAAAGGATTCCAACTAAAGAGCGCATGAGACATATTATTCATTACCGGCAGACCGTGAACAATATACTCGCATGGAAGATTATCCTGAACCGGTTACTGGGTTGTTTATAGGATAAAATCCGAAAAGAAAGGCATCGGGATACCAGAATAGGTATATAATGATGACCAATCAAAAGGAGCAACAGACATTACCAACAAAAGGGTAAATGAAAGGCGATCTGCTGAGGATAATTTGCAAGCATCCGGCAATTATCCACAGAAGACTAGCTGGGGATGCATTGATATACAATCAATGATCCGGGGAACAAATCACTAGCAAACGGTGAAAGGACCCGCTGGGGATAAAATTGCTAGCATACGGCAATTATCCACAAAAGACTTGCTAGGGATATAAGTGCTGATCTGAGCAACTTATACAAGCAAAGGAAAATCAACATCAAATACTAGATGAAGATAACCACAAAATTAGGGTTTACATCTACCGAATACGGGGTAGAAGACCAAAAACTCCGCGTGGGGATAGAACAAATCACAAATCCGCACGGGAAACCAAGATAGGGTTTATAACAAACCACAAACTGCTGAAGAGCAGGAAAATAAGGTTTACAACTACCGGGTAATAGGTAGAAAACCAAAAACTCTGGCTGGAGAATAAAAGGTGTATAACCACAAATTCCGTCAAGAAAGCCAGGAAAAGTAGGACTTATAACTACCAGTATGAGGGTAGAGGCCCAAAATTACCCCGCTGGGGAACAACCCACTGGGAAGCACAAGACATCTGACAAATAGCCAATTCGGGAATTATCCGAAAAGACGGACTGAATAAAGACACGTCCTAATGAGGATGTAACTCAAATAGGAAAATCCATCCCAATATATGTGTTGGGAGGAAACGGAAGAAACCGTCATCCACGAGGATATATCTCGGTGGGGAACTGCAGAAGGAAAAACAACATTTTCTGCTTATGGGGTTGACTCTATATGGAGAGATTTATAACTCCCGACATCTGCTTGGGGAGATCTGTAAAGAGATCTATATCACCATAGCAGGAGACACGACAAACAAAGGATACATGGCAAGAAATGCGACATGAATATCTGAATGTTTATGAATATGCATGAATATGCGTGATTTATGTTTGATGAATGCTGACAAAACAGACAATTCTAACACAAACAGGTTCAGGAACCAAACATCCGGTATTATACTTCCAGGGGAAAAACCAGCTGGAGAGCCAATCTGCGGAGATCTTTATGCTGTAAAGCAAAGATCTGCGGGTACTGCTGAAGAAGCAGAGAATCAGAGATATCAGGAAACAACCCAATCAGGGTACAGAAAGTCACAACGGGCAAAACAGCCACCAAGACGAATCTGTAGGGGAACAAGAGAAGTCCCAAAGTATCTGCAGGGGATCCCAGTGTCAACTGAGAAACAAAGAGTGCATTGCACAAGCACGAACTGCTGTAGAAGCAAATCCATATAACTCCGCTGGGGAACAACCCACTGAGGGAGAACGATATCATCCAAATAGAATCTAACTGCATAAGCAACTCTATTGGGGAAAACTGTCGGCTACTCTCTTGGGGAACAAAACCACTGATGGAGGACAGATCAAACAAATAGATTCTGCAACGAACCACTCCACTTGGGGAGAATACACATAGCAAACTGATCACAACAAGTAGATTCTGCAATGCAAGCCACTCTACTGGGGATCATAAACAGTCAGGAAATCAATCCATTCACTGGAGGCCAAAGCCATCATCCGACCATATTGGGGATTGAAGGAGTATTCAACAGGCGAAACTGCCACAACAAACATCCTGCAGACTAGGCTGAGGAAAAGATGGTTGAAATACTGAGATATCAACCCAATCAACCACTGAATAGGAAAATAAATCCTGTTCTACTGAAGAAAAACACTCTGATGGAGAGATAGCAACAATTCCGCAGACGACTTCGCCGGGGAAAAGGTAAAGTACCGGGTATCAAACCACTGACTTATCGAGTCTTCACAAAGAAAACGATCGTGCTGAGGAAACAGACGACTCCGCTGGCAACTGCACTGGGAAGAGTGATAACAACTCTGCTCGCGAATCCGATGGGGATATCAATAACAGCTCTACTCGCGACTCAGAGGGGAATATCAATCAATCAGTTACTTATGACTGCGCTGAGGAGACAAATAAAGTCTGGGGTATACGACCCACTGGAGAAAGTGACGGGGCACCAAGATGACAAACCATCAACCGCCGAAACTTCTAAATAAAACACCCATGCTAGGGAAAACTGCTGCTGGAGAAAACGAAGTCCTCAACAACACTCTGCTGTGACTATACTGGGGAAACACCCCACCAACAACTTTGTTTGAGGAACAACCCCAACAAAGGTCTGAAGAAAGAAGATACCACCAAACCAGGAATATGAACAAATGTCTTACCTGTTGGAAACCATGCCACCCTCGGGAGAGCACTGAGATATTCTTGAGTATCCTTTCAATCTTGTGAATATTCACTTTGTTTAAACAAAAATTGAAAATTTTGATTTGTTTACAACAATGATATTTTATCAATTTAAAACATGCAAAACATTTGTTGAATTGAAACAAATAAGAGTGCAAATAATTGGATAAAAAGCTCAAATTGATTTGATGGAATGGTAGCCTGCAAATGGCAAGACTCCATAGATCTGTACAAGTTTGAAATCAGTGATATATATTGGAAGAGGGCTACATTGAACATAATGATCCTTTCTCTACCAATTTGAATCTCGATGTATCCGAAGCTTCAGTTGACGACGAATCGAGAATCTTCTGACGAAATGACGACTGATGAACCAGAAAGTCTTGTCAGGATGCAGTTACTTGCCAAATCCCTAAATTTTGCCTAGATTGCCCCAGAGTGAGGTACTCAATCTAGCGGGATGCAAATATTCTTTTTTTTCAAGTCTCTAATTTTTGCCTGAATCACCCTTGCGGGTTCTCCACCGAGACGCTCATTTTTGCCTAAGCCGCCCTTTCGGGTTTTCAACTTAGCGAGCTATTCTGTTTTTTTTCATTTACATATACTTTTTTTCTAGGCAAAGTATCTCTTGACTGCATCTGAATTCACAGGACGAGTGAAATCCTCCCCATCCATTGTTGTAAGCATCAAAGCACCGCCTGAAAAGGCTCTCTTAACAACATATGGACCCTCGTAGTTTGGAGTCCACTTGCCCCTGGAATCGGGCGCGAAAGACAAAACTTTCTTGAGCACAAGGTCACCTTCTCGGAACACGCGAGGCTTGACCTTCTTGTCGAATGCTTTCTTCATTCTCTGCTGATATAACTGACCATGGCACATGGCAGTTAATCTCTTCTCTTCAATCAGATTCAACTGGTCATAACGACTCTGAATCCATTCAGCATCAGTCAACTTGGCTTCCATCAAGACTCGCATTGATGGGATCTCCACCTCTACTGGGAGAACGGCTTCCATGCCATAAACAAGAGAGAAAGGGGTTGCCCCTGTTGAAGTACGTACAGACGTACGATATCCATGCAAAGCAAATGGCAGCATCTCATGCCAATCCTTGTACGTGACAGTCATCTTCTGGATAATTCTCTTGATATTTTTGTTAGCAGCTTCAACAGCCCCATTCATCTTAGGTCTGTAGGGAGAGGAATTATGGTGTGCAATCTTGAATTCAGCGCACAACTCATCCATCATCTTGTTGTTCAGATTGGATCCATTATCGGTAATGATCCTCTCTGGCACACCATAACGGCAAATCAGCTGGTTCTTGATAAACTTCACAACCACCTGTCTGGTTACATTCGCGTACGAAGCGGCTTCAACCCATTTGGTGAAGTAATCAATTGCTACGAGAATAAACCGATGTCCGTTGGACGCTTTCGGCTCAATCATGCCGATCATGTCGATTCCCCACATGGAGAAAGGCCATGGTGATGAAATCACATTCAGGAGTGTCGGAGGAATATGAATCTTATCCGCATAAATTTGACACTTGTGACATTTCTTCACATACTTGCAACAGTCAGACTCCATTGTCAGCCAATAGTAGCCTGCTCTCAACATTTTCTTAGCCATGGCATGTCCATTGGAATGAGTACCGAATGAACCCTCATGGACCTCGGTCATCAACAGGTTTGCTTCGTGTCTATCCACGCATCTGAGCAAAACCATATCAAAATTTCTCTTGTACAGCACTTCACCACTGAGGTAGAAACTGCCTGACAACCTTCTCAAAGTTTTCCTATCTTTCACAGATGCCCCAGGCGGGTAGACCTGGTTCTGGAGGAAATTCTTGATATCAAAATACCAAGGCTTGTCATCTTTCACTTCTTCAATTGCAAATATGTGAGCGGGTCTGTCCAAGCGCATCACAGTAATATTGGGAACATCATTCCACCATCTGACAACAATCATGGAGGCAAGCGTAGCAAGGGCATCTGCCATCCGATTATCCTCTCGAGGAATATGATAAAATTCAACTTCTGTGAAGAAAGTTGAAATTCTCCTTGCGTAATCTCTGTATGGGATGAGACCTGGTTGATTTGTCTCCCATTCACCTTTGATCTGATTGACAACCAAAGTCGAATCACCATAGACATCAAGATACTTGATTCTCAAGTCAATGCATTCTTCAAGTCCCATTATACAGGCTTCGTACTCCGCCATGTTATTCGTGCATTTGAAAGTTAGCCTTGCTGTAAACGGAATGTGTGAACCTTGAGGAGTAATGATCACTGCCCCAATTCCATTTCCATATTGATTAACAATGCCATCAAACACCATCGTCCATCTGGAACCAGGTTCTGGACCTTCATCAAGTGTAGGCTCATCGCAATCTTTCATCTTCAAATACAGAATTTCCTCGTCCGGGAAGTCATACTGAACAGACTGATGATCTTCAATTGGCTGGTGCGCTAAGTGGTCAGCCAAGATACTACCTTTGATAGCTTTCTGAGCTCGATACTCGATATCATACTCAGACAACAGCATCTGCCAACGGGCAATCCTCCCAGTTAAAGCAGGCTTCTCGAAGATATACTTAATTGGATCCATTCTGGATATCAACCAAGTTGTATGATTTATCATGTACTGGCGCAAACGCTTAGCTGCCCAAGCTAAAGCACAGCACGTCTTCTCAAGCGTAGAGTACCGAGACTCACAATCAGTAAACTTCTGACTGAGGTAGTATATAGCAAACTCCTTCTTCCCTGATTCATCTTGTTGACCGAGTACACAACCCATCGAGTCTTCAAGAACTGTTAAGTACATAATCAGAGGTCTTCCTTCCACAGGCGGAGACAAAATCGGAGGTTTAGACAGATAATCTTTGATACTGTCGAAAGCTTTCTGGCAATCCTCGGTCCAATCATGAGACTGATCTTTCCGGAGGAGCTTGAATATCGGCGCACATGTGGCAGTCATGTGGGATATAAATCTGGAAATGTAGTTCAAGCGGCCAAGAAAACCTCGGACTTGCTTCTCAGTTTTGGGTGCAGGCATCTCTTGTATTGCTTTGACCTTTGCAGGATCAACCTCAATACCTCTTTCACTTACCACAAAACCCAACAACTTGCCGGAACGGACTCCAAAAGTACATTTGTTCGGATTCAGGCGAAGTTTGAACTTCCTCAGACGCTGAAAAAGCTTCAACAAATGCTCAATATGCTCAACTTCCGTTCGGGATTTAGCAATCATATCATCAACATAGACTTCTATCTCCTTGTGCATCATGTCATGAAACAAGGTAGTCATGGCTCGTTGATACGTGGCTCCGGCGTTCTTCAAACCGAAGGGCATCACTCGATAACAGAATGTTCCCCAAGGTGTGATGAATGTTGTCTTCTCCATATCCTCTGGTGCCATCTTGATTTGATTATATCCGGAAAATCCGTCCATAAAGGAAAAGACTTTGAATTTAGCTGTATTGTCTACCAACATATCAATGTGTGGTAGAGGAAAATCGTCTTTTGGACTAGCTTTATTCAAATCTCTGTAATCAACGCACATACGGACTTTTCCGTCCTTCTTAGGAACAGGCACAATGTTGGCCACCCATTGAGGATATGTCGAAGTCACCAGAAACCCCGCATCAATTTGCTTTTGAACTTCTTCTTTGATCTTTACTGCCATATCTGGATGAGTTCTTCTGAGCTTCTGCTTCATAGGCACGCACTCAGGCTTCAAAGGCAGGAAATGTTGCACAATATCTGTATCTAAACCCGGCATGTCTTCATAGGACCAAGCAAACATATCTGAGTATTCTCGTAGCAAGCTGATCAAATCTTCCTTGACAGACCCTTCAAGAAGTGCCCCAATCTTCACCAGGCGAACGCAATCCTCAGACCCCAAGTTGACTGTTTCCAAGTCTTCGAGATGCGGCTGAATGATCTTCTCTTCGTGCTCAAGGAGACGGGTGATCTCATCAGGAATCTTTTCAACGTCATCTTCCTCTGCCTCAAATACAGGGAATTCAAAATTGGGAGATGGCGTTGGATCATTATGTTCAATGGGTTTTAGGATCAACCTGCATAATGATTTTGGTTAAGAAAAACTTCAGAATTTAAACAAACAAATCATTATGCAGATGAAAAATGTTTGCTTTTATTTTTTTGTTTTTATGGGTTTTTTTGTGATCACTGATTTCATGAAGAAAAGCAAAAAGTGAAAACAAAGGAAAAACAAATGTTTTGACAATGCGAAAATTGAATGAAAATATCATTGTATATATGCTTTGCCAACAATGTCATCACTTCTCCTTTCGGCATGGGAGAAGGGTTTTAAACAAAGTGAACAATTTACTCTGATCTATGGATGACTGTAGGAACATCTACAGCGACCCAATTGTGGCAGACACCACCAGGAATAACAAAATTGTTCAAGTCTTCTGCATCTTCTTCTTCAATGATAGCAGCAGCTTCCTCTTCTGCAGGTTGATCAGCATGGATGAATCCCCCACTTGTGAACAGACCTTGCTCATTGCATGCCCCAGAACCATAGCCAATGCCAGCCCGGGATCGGTTGTCTTCAAGTTCAAGCACTTTCCCTAATCCAGCAACTGCACCACATTCAATGGCCAGCTTAGCATCTCGGTAGGAAGTGAATGAAGGAGACTTCTTCTCGATTGGTTCATCAATAGACAAAGCTTGAAACTGAGTTCCAACTTCATCCTCTGCGTCAATGTACGAGAAAGAAGACAGATGGCTAACCAGGAGAGCCTTTTCTCCCCCTACTACGACCAATTTCTTATTTTTCACAAACTTTAACTTCTGGTGTAGGGTGGATGTCACGGCGCCAGCCTCGTGAATCCATGGTCTGCCTAAGAGACAGCTGTAAGATGGGTGGATATCCATTACTTGGAAAGTAACTTGGAAATCACTTGGTCCTATCTTGATAGGGAGATCAACTTCCCCAATCACGGTCTTGCGCGACCCATCAAACGCCTTCACAACAACCCCACTCTGCCTCATAGGAGGACCTTGATATGACAGTCGAGAGAGTGTGAATTTTGGCAATACATTAAGGGACGATCCAGTGTCCACCAACACATTGGACATTGCATCAGATTTGCAATTCATGGAGATATGTAAAGCCATGTTGTGGTCTCTTCCCTCCTCAGGGAGATCAGCGTCACAAAAGCTCAAAGTGTTGCAAGCGGTAATGTTTGCAACTATGCTATCAAACTGCTCCAGGGTGACGTCGTGATCAACGTACGCCAGATCCAAGACTTTCTGCAGAGACTCCCTATGAGGTTCTGAATTCAGCAATAGAGAAAGAATAGAAATCTTGGAGGGCGTGTGTAGAAGCTGGTCTACAATATTGTACTCACTCTTTCTGATGAGCCTTAGCATCTCATCAGATTCTTCATCAACAATGCCGCTCGGGCCAACTGAAGAAACAGGAGTCTTTTGTACGGATGAGGAGGGTTTGGCAACATCAAGTGCCGGATTCTGGACATTCACAGCGGTCCCCACAGGGCGCTCAACAGTATCAGAAACAGTAGCCTTAGGAGGCGCAGAAAATACACGACCACTTCGGGTCAACCCACTGACGTCAGCAACAGTGGTCACAGATGTTGAAGGCAAAGGCACTTCGACTCCATCCTGGACAGCAACAGGATTGTACCGGAATGGCACAGCTCGATCTAATGAATAAGGCACAGGGCCGGCCGGTTTGATGATCAAAGAAGGGGAAGCCTTAGGCTTGTTGCTATTGTAGCGAATAACAACTGGCTCAGGCAGCTTGAACACTGGTGATATGACATTCACTTCAGGTTCAACTGTATCAACATTGCGATTCTGGAGAATCTCAATGGTACCCTCATTCAACATCTTCTGAAGTTCCTTGCGGACCTGGTCACTGTAGCGGTGTATTCGTCGCTATATGATCTATCGATTAAATCATAAGCTAGGAGATACAATGAAATTTCGAGTCGCCACCGCACTTTTATTTATCCAAAGGACTGGCTAAAAAGCGAACAAAAGCCTAAGAAGTTTTACACGTAGAAAACTAATAAAAAGATCAGAGATTCTGGGTAAGGGGTAAATTACGCAATGGGAAGGTGTTAGGCACCCACTACGTCCTAGGTACTCCTAGGGAGCCCTTTTCACACTTGTTATGCAAAAATTATTATTTGTTATGACATAAAGATTGTGCAAACATGATTGGGATGGTGAGAAAAGAATATACAAGTTTTATTATTTATTGGGTTCGAACGGATGAACCCGTTGCCTACGTACCTTCCATCAAAGGTAAGGATCAGAACGCCGTAGTTCGGCTAAAAGATTTCCAAAAGTGGGTTAGGTTCAATTTTAGAACACAAACCCTAGGTCTTACGTTATCCACGGGAGAAAACTCAACCTTATACAAACAACAACGTCCACCATGTGAGAACAGCTTCAACTTGCCAGAGAGGGGTTAACCCTATAATAGGCAAGGAAGACTTACAATTCAATCACTAAAGACAGAAGGTGAGATTAACATCAACCACTAAGATAAATCAAACCTATAGCTCATGTATGAAAGCATTAATGGACAAAGCCAAAACAAGTGAATGAGTGAAGTTACTGATTATGATTATGAAAATAGAAGTCAAAGTATGATTAAGATCAATTCAAATAAGTATTATGAAATGAGTTTGAAAAAAGTCAAGGACTTGAGTCCAGGTTTTTAGTTTGAAAATAATGAGAATGTTTGCACAACACTTATGTCAAGTTTGAAAGATAAAGTGTGAAAAGTCTAGGACACAATGGATGATGAATGGATGAAGGATGGATAGTAAAACTTCTCAGAAGGTTCACTTCTTGAAATCATATAGAAGATGATTCAAGTGTGTCCTTTGGAATGACAATAAGCAATAACAAGCAAACAAAGCAAAAGAAAGGCGGATATCGGATGCCAATCAATGGTCTTATACCAATCTCCTAAAACAAAACGGGATGTCAGATGCCACTCAATGGACTTACACTAATCTCCACAGGCAAAGAAATAAAAGAGGCGGATACCGGATACCAATAAATGGATTTACACCAGTCTCCTAAAACAGGATAGGATATCAGAAGCCACTCAATGGACTTACACTAATCTCCTCAGAAGAAAACAAGAATGAAACATGGAAGTTAACTGCCAATCTATCTGGACTTAGGTTAACCCCACAGTATGGTCCTAGGAAATCCAATGCCACGTTACAGGGACTTACAATGGATCCTCACATACAAGAACAAAAGCAACAATATGATCACAGGAATGCAAATGCCAACTTACAGGGACTTATAATTGCAACCTCTCACACAAACAGATGAACAAACTATGATCACAGGAAAGCAGATGCCAACTTACAGGGACTTATAACTGCAACCTCACATACAAATCAAACAGATCAAATTATGATCACAGGATAACAGATGCCAACTTACAGGGACTTATAACTGTATCCTCACATACATATCAAACAGATCAAATTATGATCACAGGATAACAGATGCCAACTTACAGGGACTTATAACTATATCCTCACATACAAACAGATAAAACAGAAGATATGAGTGACCAATGAGGTCTTACACTCGATCCTTCCATATCACAGGAGCAAATGCCAAAGCAATGGTCTTACAATTGTCCTCAATGGGCAAACAACAATGATAGCATCACAAAACGAATGAGATGATCATGCATTAATGGCAATTGATGATGATGATAAATGCATAGCATACAGGCAAGCAAGTGCATATGAAGCAATCAATCAAGCAATGAATATCAAACAGCACACTCTATAGCCAAACAATGGGGGCTCATACAAGAGGGTTTGACTTTAAAAGTCCACTGTAATGGGTGAAGGTTGCTCTTAACCTGGCCATTGAGGGGCTCAGGTGAAGCAGATGAATAGGAAATGAGGGGTGTGCCTCATTGCTTCAATCTCATATCAGAGAGAGCATCAGAGAAAGTGTGGGAGTTCAGAAAGTAGGAACTCTCTCCACATTATTGACTCGATTAGATCTTGGGTATTTATCTCATTGCTTCAACCATGTAATGGGAGCAAAGAGAGGACACACTGAATAGTGGGGGATAGATTGCTTATCCCTACCTTCCACCAATTGCCTTACTTGAAGGACTTTTCCTGCTTAGGACAAAATTAAACACACACAGGCATTGCCTCTTAAGGAGGACTTCAGACAGTTTGCCCGGTCAAATAACAGACCGGGTCTCCAGACTACATGAAGAAGAAGTATTTATACCTCAAAGCAAATGCTAAATAGCAAAGCAAGCAATCAAGTTCAAAGAACTTAGGCAACTAAAGTACCTGAAAAAGTCAGACTCATTAGTAAACAAGTCAACAGTCAAAATCAAAGGAAATAAACCAAAAGTCAACCACAGAGGGACCAATTGTGCAAGGCACAAAGACTCAAGCATGTGAGTCACCTACAAAACAAAGATTAGCACATCATATAATTCAACTCAAACAAATATTTGAATGATCCTCAAGGCATTAGTGCTTAACCTGAAACAGATGAACTCAACATAAGCTTTGAAGACCACTAGGACTAGCCTAGGGTCAAAGATGGAAGAAAAAGTCAAGGCAGCAAGAAAAAGTCAACCCAAACCAAGTCTAAACATTCAAGAAGCATTCTCAATTGGATTCATAATCATATCATGCATCATGGTCATTTCATACACAAAAGGATGCAAAGCATGGCAAGAGAAGCATACAAAAGTCAACAGCAAAGACTTCATTCAAAAGTCAACTCAAACATTTTCAAAAATTATGAAATAAATCACACTCAATACTAACATCTAACATGGTATACATGCAAAATTTCATAGCATTTGGATGAGAGGAAGGCAATCAATGAAATTCATGAAGTCAAATCAAATTCAAGTAAGCATGGTGAAAGTCAACAAGCATGGGTCAACTTCAAAAAATCATATCAATTTGAAAACAGAAGAGAAATGAATGAGATTAACACCAATGCAAAGATTGAGATGTCTAGTTATCACATATGAAATTTCATGGTCATACAATAAGATTTGAGAATTTCACAAAAGATTTGGCAAGGCACAGCACAAAAAGTCAACAAATGACCAAATATGGAAGAGAATTCTCAATCAAATGGAAAACAGCATGATTAATTCCAAGAAAATTCATACATCAATTAGACATACAAGGGATCATTCATGCAAAATTTGGAGTCATTTGGATGAGAGGAAGCATGTGAACAAAAATTGGGAAAATGCATAATCATGGTATGACACCAAATGTAACACATGACTTCAAAAAATCAAAACTCTCAATCCACAAATGATAAATGCACAAACTTTATATGGAAACAAAGGTCAATGTGTCTAGTTTCACCACAAAAAATTTCAAGCTCATTGGATGCAATATGACAATTTCACAAAGAGAATGGCACAATGTATCATTTATGCACACATGTTGAGGAAATAATTATCAATTAAAAACTAACCAATGGAAAATTAATTAAAATTCACAATTAAATACTAGACTCATTTGTGAACATGAGGAAAAAATTTCACAATTTTTGGATGAAATGTGAATGAGAAATTAATTTGTGAAGTTGGATGAAACAAATGGATGAATATGCACAAGATAGCATGGTAATTGGTCAAACATAAGTCAACGGGTGGCATAGCTGTAATTCTGAGCTCATTAACTTAAACTACTGCGTTTTGGGGGGCGACCAGGAAATGTTCCTATTGGTCCAAACCCAATGGAACAGTGGACACGGCCAATGGAGTTCAAGTTCTGGTTTTAATAAAAACCCTAGGGTTTTAGCACAGCAGCATGGCATTTGCAACATTCAAGCAATCAATATCACACAAAATTCGACCAAGCAACATCATGCAATCATCATGTAGGCAAAGTCTGGACAGGGCAAGTATTTTGACAGCAGCATGTAAAACATTGATCATACAACAAACCAACATTCATGACCAAACACAACAAATACCAACATGTGGATTTTATGAGCAATATTTAGGAAGTTTCAAACAACAGCATTGGCATATTCATCATCATCATGTTCATCAAAAACAACAACATTCATTGGTATCATGTTCTCATAGCAAGCAATCAACAGCATGGCATATGCAGCATCTTCACATTCATCATCCACATGAACAACCACATTAACACATAACCATGGCCATGAAGCATCATTAATCAATCAGCAAAACACACATGACTATGGGAATTTTCTGGACAAAAAATACAGTTGCAAAACAAAAGCAAGCATCATCATCTGAAAGGTTTCGAGCAAAACACATAACAGCAGGGTTTAACTAGTATGGTATAGCAGCATCAATTTCATCATCATGTTCCATCATACATAGACATCAAGATACAGCAGGAAGATTTATGGGAATTAATCTTAGAGTTTTTTCAAAACAACACAGCAGCAACAACTAATCATGGCAATGATGCAACAAACCAATACACATTCAGACCAAATTCCTGGGCATACTCATTATAACAGCAGCAGGCATTATCTTCATGTTCAACATCATCAACATTTCAATATTCTGGTAACAGCATGGCATCAATGTGCAAATGGCAACCAAACAACAGCACTGTTCATAATTCATATGGTTTTTCATGGCAGCTTAAGGCGTAACAGCATGGTATAATTATGGACAAGGTAATTGGTTTAAATAACAGCAGCAACAAACATCATTATCATGTTATCATCATAAACAAAAACAAGCAACCAACAGGATATAGCAACAAAACATGTGTTTTCATGGGCAGCCTTAGGGTTTAATAGCAGCAGGGTTCAGCATGCACTCGAACAAAAAATATGAACAAAACACATCTAGCATCACCAACCAAGCAGGGCATATGAAACTATCATCATCTAACATCAACCATTCACCACAACAAAGATTAATCGAACACATTTCTGGACAGGGTAATGTTCAACATGGACAGCATATATTCATCATCATGCAAAAATCATCAAGAATCAAAGTGCCCAAAAAATGAAACCAAACATGCCAATAGCATCATTAAACCTCCAGCAACAAGAATATGGTATGCAATTTCAACAAATCAAACCCAACAAAGCAAATCGATGAAAAATGCATATGCTCACTAAAATAGCAATCCTTATATCTCATAGCATAGTCATCCATTTAATGTGATTCAAAGCTTAAGTCAACTTACTAAACAAGACCTACATGGTGTGTAGCAAGACTTAAGAAAACAATGAAGTCGAAAAATTCACCTGATTTGGAAAACCCAATGAAACAGTGCAGTTTGTATGCTTCCAGCTCAATCAGAGGTCCAATATGCTTTTGGAGTGAAGAAACTTTGAAGAACCTTGACTCACACTTGCTTGAAATCCTTCCAAACTCTCACTGCCATGTTTGATGTGCTTGGAAAACAGAACAAAGACTGGAGTTCCAGCTGGTGATTGAGGCCGTAACAAGGCTCCAAATGATGTTCTGATCATGAAGGATGCAAGAGAACTCGAGCTCTTTTAATGGTTTGTGCAGAAATTGGGTTTTTGCCAAAATGCAAGAATGAGAGAAATGTCCTTTTGGTCTGTGGAGGCTGCGATTTCTTGGTCTCTAGGGTTGCTTTGTGGCAGAAAAACAATTTATATATGACTGTCTTAAGGAATGCTTAATCATATTTAGCTAAAAGATGACCAAATGCACATTTGCTAATCTTTGTACAAGTGAAGTGGAGGTGTGAATTGGCATAAATTTGGGCCTGCTACAGGCTGCAGACAGACTGTATGTTTGCTGTTTTGTGGCTGCACATGAATTGCTGTACTTGCTTTGGTTATGTGAAGCCAATTGCCAATTTTGTCAATTTTGCATTTTGTCCAAAAATGATGGCATAAGGGTGAAATGATGGTGGTTTAAGACTTTGAGCAAGTTTCAAATAGGATGTGAAACATTTCCCAATTGGCAAAATGATGAAAAAGTCCATAAATCAAAAAGTCAAAGTTTGGTCAAACTTTGATTTTAAATGCAAAAGGTCCAAAAATGCCATTTTGAATGGTAAGGTTTTAGGTCATGAAATTTATATTTTTGGAAATAGGATGAAAAATGTGATGTGTAGGAAAAAAACCCACCAAATTTGGCCTTATGGTTTGGGAGATATGCTCAGTTGAAGTTCAAAAATTGGTGAAAATGATTTGATCATATCTTGACAACCACACATGGGATTTTGATGTTCTTGGACTTTTTGAAAATGGGAGAACAAGATCTTCAACTTTCATGTTGGGCAAAAATTCATTTGAAGCTTGTATCATGATGTAAGTTGAGGATCAAGAAGTTTCCATTTTTGGCAGTTGAAATTACAGGTCCACTTTCTATTTCTGGAAAATTTCTGATTTCACTTGATTTTCTTCCATGATGAGGTTGAACATGATAGATGAGGTTTATACAAGCATGAATGAGCTCCTTCAGATCAATTCTATTCATCAAATCATTGATTAAATCAACTGTTGACCAAGCTTGACTTTTCTAGGGTTTTGGATGACTGAACCTCTTCTGATGAATTCCAAACCATAATTCCTTGAGAACTTGACTTCAAATGATGTCTCAAGTTGTATGAACTCTTGATTATTGATCATGATGTCCAAATTCCACAAGAATGGCCATCATCCATTGCTTTGACTGATCAATGACTGACTTTGACCTAATTGCTGATGATTGCTTCAACTGCAAGCAACAAGGTTAGACTGACAATATTTTTGTACTTTTTGAATGATAAACATATGAAAGCAAAGATATACAAATGCAAAGTATGCTTGGTGATCAAGAAACAACCCACAAGGCAACCAACCCACTAGGAAGAAAGCAAAGGCATGCAATGATCCTTGAGGTCATGACATGAATGATATGGGCCATGAGGGATCTTAGGGCCCTAAATTGGGGTCTTACAGATGCCCCTATTTAAGGTCATTCTAGCCGGAGAAGTGAAGTTTAGAAATCTTCATCTCGACGCGGTAGAATGGACTTAAATAACAGTAATGAGACAAATTTTGGTCCCTAAGAGACCTCATGATGCAAATGTATGTATGCAAAAGACACAAATTCTGTGGGGAGTAAGATTCACACAGAAGAAAAGACGATCCATCGGAGTAGTACACTCACCAGGAACAGAGACTCTAACAAGACTCTATGGGGATAATAATAAAAGAAAAAGAAATGTGTACAAAACACGACTCCAAACTGGGGAAGAAAACAAAACTAACACAACGTGATTAAAACACGACTCTGATTAGAAAAAACAGAAAACAGACCGGAGAACTCACTGGGGAGCGAAGAACTCACACTGGGAAGAGAATTCCAAATGGAAAATAAATCCATTGGGAAGACACAAGCTGACTCCTGAGGAGAAGCAAAAGAAAACTCCACTGGGGAAGTAACAAAGCAAATGAGATGTTACCAGGCATACGGGTAACAAACTCAGGAAAATCTGACTCCACAAGGGGACCGAGATCACAATAGGGAGCAGAAAGGAGGGAACACCAAGGATACCGGTTACTGGGTATATAATAGGTGACCGACCAAAGCGTGAATTGGATTTCACTTCCAAAACACTCATCATCCTGAAGAGAACTAGAAAAGCAAACTTGTTTATAGGATGGACATTCAATTTCACAAGGAAAATGAATCTTACTCTGAGGGGAAAACAATCAAAAGATTAACTCAAGAGTGAACGAGATATAATATCCATTACCGTCAGAACGTGGATAGAATACTCAAATGAGACATATTATTCATTACCGGCAGACCGTGAATAATATACTCGAAAGGAAAATTATCCTGAACCGGTTACTGGGTTGTTTATAGGATAAAATCCGAAGACGTGAATTGGTTTTCACTTCCAAAACACTCATCATCCAAAAGGAGGGCTTGAAAAAGCAAATCGACTTACAGGATGGACATTCGAATCCACAACGGGAAAACGAATCTTACTCAACTGGGGACACAAACCCAAAGAGTGCATGAGATACAATATCCATTACCGGCAGACCGTGGATAAGATACTCGCATGAGATATATTATCTATTACCGTCAGAACGTAGATAATAAACTCGCATGGTAAGAAACACCAGAGATACCGGTTACTGGGTATATAATAGGTGATCTACCGAAAACGTGAATTGGATTTCACTTCCAAAACACTCATCATCCGAAACACAAACTGGTTAAAGGATGGCTATTCGATTCTACAAAGAATACGAATCTTGCTCAGTTGGGGAAAATCAACAAAGGATTCCAATTAAAGAGCGCATGAGATATATTATTCATTACCGGCAGACCGTGAATAATACACTCGAAAGGAAAAGACACCAGAGATACCGGTTACTGGGTATATAATAGGTGACTATCCAAAACAGAGAGACGATCGATACCAAGCATACGGGTAAACGAAAGACAACTCAAAGGATAAATTGCAAGCATCCGGCAATTATCCAACAACAAGGAAATATTCGACTCCACAAAGGGAAAAAAACGAATCTTACTCGACTGGGGAAACGCAAAAGGCTTCGACTGAAGAGTGCATGAGATATACTATTCATTACCGGCAGACCGTGAATAATATACTCGCATGGAAGATTATCCACAACCGGTTACTGGGTTAAAAAAGGATAAATCAACCGAACAGAAAGGCATCGGGATACCAAAATAGGTATATAATGATGACCAATCAAAAGGAACAACAGACATTACCGACAGAAAGGGTAAATGAAAGGCGAACTGCTGAGGATAAATTGCAAGCATCCGGCAATTATCGACAGAAGACTAGCTGGGGATGTATTGGTAAACAACCAATGATCCGGGGAGCAAATCACTAGCATACGGTGAAAAGACCCACTGGGGATAAAATTGCTAGCATACGGCAATTATCCACAAAAGACTTGCTAGGGATATAAGTGCTGATCTGAGCAACTTATACAAGCAAAAGGAAAATCATCATCAAATATTGAATGAAGATAACCACAAAATTAGGGTTTACATCTACCGAATACGGGGTAGAAGACCAACAACTCCGCGTGGGGATAGAACAAATCACAAATCCGCACGGGAAACCAAAATAGGGCTTATAACAAACCACAAACTGCTGGAGAGCAGGAAAATAGGGTTTACAACTACCGGGTAGTAGGTAGAAAACCGAAAACTCTGGCTGGAGAATAAAAGGTGTATAACCACAAATTCTGTCAAGAAAGCCAGGGAAGATAGGACTTACAACTGCTGGTTTGTAGGCAGAGGCCCAAAAACATTCCGCTGGGGAACAACCCGCTGGGAGCACAAGATATTTGACAAATAGTCAATTCGGGAATGATCCGAAAAGACGGACTGAATCAAGACACGTCCTAATGAGGATGTAACTCAAATAGGAAAATCCATCCCAATATATGTGTTGGGAGGAAACGGAAGAAACCGTCATCCACGAGGATATATCTCAGTGGGGAACTGCAGAAGGAAGGACAGACACATTTTCTGCTTATGGGGTTGACTCTATATGGAGAGATTTATAAACACCCGACATCTGCTTGGGGAGATCTGTAAAGAGATTTATATCACCATAGCAGGAGACACGACAAACAAAAGATATATGGCAAAAAATGCAACATGAATATCTGAATGTTTTATGAATATGCATGAATATGCGTGATTTATGTTTGATGAATGCTGACAAAACAGACAGTTCTAACACAAACAGGTTCAGGAACCCAAACGTCCGGTATTATACTTCCAGGGGAAAAACCAACTGGAAAGCCAACCTGCGGAGATCTACATGCTGTAAAGCAAAGATCTGCAGGTACTGCTGAAGAAGCAGAGAATCATAGATATCAGGAAACAACCCCATCAGGGTACAGAAAGTCACAACGGGCGAAACAGCCACCAAGACAAGTCTGTAGGGGAACAAGAGAAGTCCCAAAGTATCTGCAGGGGATCCCAGTGTTAACTGAGAAACAAAAGTGCGTTGCACAAGCGCAAACTGCTGTAGAAGCAAATCCATATAACTCCACTAGGGAACAACCCACTGAGGGAGAATGATATCATCCAAATAGAATCTAACTGCACAAGCAACTCTACTGGGGAAAAACCGTCGGCTACTCTCTTGGGAACAAACCACCGGGGGAGGACAGATCAAACAAGTAGATTCTGCAACGAACCACTCCACTTGGGGAGAATATACGGCAAACTGATCACAACAAGTAGATTCTGCAATACAAGCCACTCTACTGGGGATCACAAACAGTCAGGAAATCAAATCCGTTCACTGGAGGCTAGAGCCATCATCCGACCATACTGGGGATTGAAAGAGTATTCAACAGGCGAAACTGCCACAACAAACAATCTGCAGACTAAGCTGAGGAAAAGATGGTTGCAATACTGGGATGTCAACCCAAACCAACCACTGAGTAGGAAAATAAATCCTGCTCTGCTGAGGAGAATAACTCTGATGGAGAGATAGCAACAAATCCGCAGACGACTTCGCCGGGGAAAGGGTAAAGTACCGGGTATCAAACCACTGACTTACCGAATCTTCAAAAAGAAAAGCGATCACACTGAGGAAACAGACAGTTCCTGCTGGCACACTGCATGGGGAAAAGCGGTAACAACTCCACTTGCAACCCTGGTGGGGATATTGATAACAGTTCTACTCGTGACTCCGAGGGGCGTATCAATCAATCAGTTACACTCATGACTGTGCTGAGGAAACAAATAAAGTCTGGGGAATACGACCCACTGGAGAAAGTGACGGGGCACCAAGATAACAAACCATCAACCGCCGAAACTTCTCAAGAAAACACCCATGCTAGGGGAAAACTGCTGCTGGAGAGAACGAAGTCTTCAACAACACATCACTTGTGACTGTACTGGGGAACAGCCCCAACAACAACTCTGTCCGAGGAGCAACCTCTACAAAGATCTGAAGAAAAAAAAAAGTACCACCAAACCAGGAATATGAACAAATGTTTTACCTGTTGGGAATCATGCCACCCTCGGGAGAGCACTGAGATATTCTTGAGTATCCTTTCAATCTTGTGAATGTTCACTTTGTTTAAAACAAAAATTTTGAAAAAATTTGATTTGTTTAAAACAATGACATTTTATCAATTTAAAACATGCAAAACATTTGTTGAATTGAAACAAATAAGAGTGCAAATAATTGGATAAAAAGCTCAAATTGACTTGATAGAATGGTAGTCTGCAAATGGCAAGACTCCATAGATCTGTACAAATTTGAAATCAGTGATATATATTGGAAGAGGGCTACATTGAACATAATGATCCTTTCTCTACCAATTTGAATCTCGATGTATCCGAAGCTTCAGTTGACTACGAATCGAGAATCTTCTGACGAAATGACGACTGATGAACCAGAAAGTCTTGTCAGGATGCAGTTACTTGCCAAATCCCTAATTTTTGCCTAGATTGCCCCAGAGTGAGGTATTCAATCTAGCGGGATGCAAATATATTTTTTTTTTCAAGTCTCTAATTTTTGCCTGAATTACCCTTGCGGGTTCTCCACCGAGACGCTCATTTTTGCCTAAGCCGCCCTTTCGGGTTTTCAACTTAGCGAGCTATTCTGTTTTTTTTCATTCTTCTTTTTTTTTCATTTGCATATACTTTTTTTAGGCAAAGTATCTCTTAACTGCATCTGAATTCACAGGACGAGTGAAATCCTCCCCATCCATTGTTGTAAGCATCAAGGCACCGCCTGAAAAGGCTCTCTTAACAACATATGGACCCTCGTAGTTTGGAGTCCACTTGCCCCTGGAATCGGGCGCGAAAGACAAAACTTTCTTGAGCACGAGGTCACCTTCTCGGAACACACGAGGCTTGACCTTCTTGTCGAATGCTTTCTTCATTCTCTGCTGATACAACTGACCATGGCACATGGCAGTTAATCGTTTCTCTTCGATCAGATTCAACTGGTCATAACGACTCTGAATCCATTCAGCATCAGTCAACTTGGCTTCCATCAAGACTCGCATTGATGGGATCTCCACCTCTACTGGGAGAACGGCTTCCATGCCATAAACAAGAGAGAAAGGGGTTGCCCCTGTTGAAGTGCGTACAGACGTACGATATCCATGCAAAGCAAATGGCAGCATCTCATGCCAATCTTTGTAGGTGACAGTCATCTTCTGGATAATTCTCTTGATATTCTTGTTAGCAGCTTCAACAGCCCCATTCATCTTAGGTCTGTAAGGAGAGGAATTATGGTGTGCAATCTTGAATTCAGCGCACAACTCATCCATCATTTTGTTATTCAGATTGGATCCATTATCAGTAATGATCCTCTCTGGCACACCATAACGGCAAATCAACTGGTTCTTGATAAACTTCACAACCACCTGTCTGGTTACATTCGCGTACGAAGCGGCTTCAACCCATTTGGTGAAGTAATCAATTGCTACGAGAATAAAGCGATGTCCATTGGACGCTTTCGGCTCAATCATACCGATCATGTCAATTCCCCACATAGAGAAAGGCCACGGTGATGAAATCACATTCAGGAGTGTCGGAGGAATATGAATCTTATCCGCATAAATTTGACACTTGTGACATTTCTTCACATACTTGCAACAGTCAGACTCCATTGTCAGCCAATAGTAGCCTGCTCTTAACATCTTCTTAGCCATGGCATGTCCATTGGAATGAGTACCAAATGAACCCTCATGGACCTCAGTCATCAACAGGTTTGCTTCGTGTCTATCCACGCATCTGAGCAAAACCATATCAAAATTTCTCTTGTACAGCACTTCACCACTGAGGTAGAAACTGCCTGACAACCTTCTCAAAGTTTTCCTATCTTTCACAGATGCCCCAGGCGGGTAGACCTGGTTCTGGAGGAAATTCTTGATATCAAAATACCAAGGCTTGTCATCTTTCACTTCTTCAATTGCAAATATGTGAGCGGGTCTGTCCAAGCGCATCACAGTAATGTTGGGAACATCATTCCACCATCTGACCACTATCATAGAAGCAAGCGTAGCAAGGGCATCTGCCATCCGATTATCCTCTCGAGGAATATGATAAAATTCAACTTCTGTAAAGAAAGTTGAAATTCTCCTTGCATAATCTCTGTATGGGATGAGACTTGGTTGATTTGTCTCCCATTCACCTTTGATCTGATTGACAACCAAAGCTGAATCACCATAGACATCAAGATACTTGATTCTCAAATCAATGCATTCTTCAAGTCCCATAATACAGGCTTCATACTCCGCCATATTATTCGTGCATTTGAAAGTTAGCCTTGCTGTAAACGGAATGTGCGATCCCTGGGGATTAACAATTACTGCCCCAATTCCATTTCCATATTGATTAACAGCGCCATCAAACACCATCGTCCATCTGGAACCAGGTTCTGGACCTTCATCAAGTGTAGGCTCATCGCAATCTTTCATCTTCAAATACAGAATTTCCTCGTCAGGGAAGTCATACTGAACAGACTGATGATCTTCAATTGGCTGGTGCGCTAGATGGTCAGCCAAGATACTACCTTTGATAGCTTTCTGAGCTCGATACTCAATATCATACTCAGACAACAACATCTGCCAACGGGCAATCCTCCCAGTTAAAGCAGGCTTCTCGAAGATATACTTAATTGGATCCATTCTGGATATCAACCAAGTTGTATGATTAATCATGTACTGGCGCAAACGCTTAGCTGCCCAAGCTAAAGCACAGCACGTCTTCTCAAGCATAGAGTACCGAGACTCACAATCAGTAAACTTCTTACTGAGGTAGTAGATAGCAAACTCCTTCTTCCCTGATTCATCTTGTTGACCGAGTACACAACCCATCGAGTCTTCAAGAACTGTCAAGTACATAATCAGAGGTCTTCCTTCCACAGGCGGAGACAAAATCGGAGGTTCGGACAGATAATCTTTGATACTGTCGAAAGCTTTCTGGCAATCCTCGGTCCAATCATGAGACTGATCTTTCCGAAGGAGCTTGAATATCGGCGCACATGTGGCAGTCATGTGGGATATAAATCTGGAAATGTAGTTCAAGCGGCCAAGAAAACCTCGGACTTGCTTCTCAGTTTTGGGTGCGGGCATCTCTTGTATTGCTTTGACCTTGGCAGGATCAACCTCAATACCTCTTTCACTTACCACAAAACCCAACAACTTGCCGGAACGGACTCCAAAAGTACATTTGTTCGGATTCAGACGAAGCTGGAACTTCCTCAAACGCTGAAAAAGCTTCAACAAATGCTCAATATGCTCAACTTCCGTTCGGGACTTAGCAATCATATCATCAACATAGACTTCTATCTCCTTGTGCATCATATCATGAAACAAGGTAGTCATAGCTCGTTGATACGTGGCTCCGGCGTTCTTCAAACCGAAGGGCATCACTCGATAACAGAATGTTCCCCAAGGTGTGATGAATGTTGTCTTCTCCATATCCTCTGGTGCCATCTTGATTTGATTATATCCGGAAAATCCGTCCATAAAGGAAAAGACTTTGAATTTAGCTGTATTGTCTACCAACATGTCAATGTGTGGTAGAGGAAAATCATCTTTGGGACTAGCTTTATTCAAATCTCTGTAATCAACGCACATACGGACTTTTCCGTCCTTCTTAGGAACAGGCACAATATTGGCCACCCATAGAGGATATGTCGAAGTCACCAGAAACCCCGCATCAATTTGCTTCTGAACTTCCTCTTTGATCTTCACTGCCATATCTGGATGAGTTCTTCTGAGCTTCTGCTTCACAGGCACGCACTCAGGCTTCAAAGGCAGGAAATGTTGCACAATATCTGTATCTAAACCCGGCATGTCTTCATAGGACCAAGCAAAGATATCTGAATATTCTCGTAGCAAGCTGATCAAATCTTCCTTAACAGACTCTTCAAGAAGTGCCCCAATCTTCACCAGGCGCTCACAATCTTCAGATCCCAAGTTGACTGTTTCCAAGTCTTCGAGATGCGGCTGAATGATCTTCTCTTCGTGCTCAAGGAGACGGGTGATCTCATCAGGAATCTCTTCAACGTCATCTTCTTCTGCCTCAAATACAGGGAATTCAAAATTGGGAGATGGCGTTGGATCATTATGTTCAATGGGTTTTAGGATCAACCTGCATAATGATTTTGGTTAAGAAAAATTCAGCATTTAAACAAGCAAATCATTATGCAGATGAAAAAATGTTGCTTTTATAGCTTTTATTTTTGTTTTTATGGTTTTTTGTGATCACTGATTTCATAAAGAAAAGCAAAAAGTGAAAACAAAGGAAAAACAAATGTTTTGACAATGCAAAAATTGAATGAAAACATCATTGTATATATGCTTTGCCAACAATGTCATCACTTCTCCTTTTGGCATGGGAGAAGGGTTTTAAACAAAATGAACAATTACTCTGATCTATGGATAACTGTAGGAACATCCACAGCGACCCAATTGTGGCAGACACCACCAGGAATAACAAAATTGTTCAAATCTTCTGCATCTTCTTCTTCAATGATAGCAGCAGCTTCCTCTTCTGCAGGTTGATCAGCATGGATGAATCCTCCACTGGTGAACAGACCTTGCTCATTGCATGCCCCAGAACCATAGCCAATGCCAGCCCGGGATCGATTATCTTCAAGTTCAAGCACTTTCCCTAGACCAGCAACTGCACCACATTCGATGGCCAGCTTTGCATTACGGTAGGAAGTGAATGAAGGAGACTTCTTCTCGATTGGTTTATCAATAGATAAAGCTTGGAACTGAGTTCCAACTTCATCCTCTGCATCAATGTACGAGAAAGAAGATAAATTACTGACCAGGAGAGCCTTTTCTCCCCCTACTACAACCAATTTCTTATTTTTCACAAACTTCAGCTTTTGGTGTAGGGTGGACGTCACGGCGCCAGCCTCGTGAATCCATGGTCTGCCCAAGAGACAGCTGTATGATGGGTGAATATCCATTACTTGAAAAGTGATCTGGAAATCACTTGGTCCAATCTTGATCGGGAGATCAACTTCCCCAATCACGGTCTTGCGCGACCCATCAAAAGCTTTAACAACAACCCCACTCTGCCTCATAGGAGGACCTTGATATGACAGACGAGAGAGTGTGGATTTTGGCAATACATTAAGGGACGATCCAGTGTCCACCAGTACATTGGACATTGCATCAGATTTGCAATTCATAGATATATGTAAAGCCATGTTGTGGTCTCTTCCCTCCTCGGGGAGATCAGCGTCACAAAAGCTCAGAGTGTTGCAAGCAGTGATGTTTGCAACAATGCTATCAAATTGTTCCAAGGTGACGTCGTGATCGACATACGCCAGGTCCAAGACTTTCTGCAGAGACTCCCTATGAGGCTCTGAATTCAGCAATAGAGAAAGAATGGAGATCTTGGAGGGCGTGTGTAGAAGCTGGTCTACAATATTGTACTCACTCTTTCTGATGAGTCTCAGCATCTCATCAGATTCTTCATCAACAATGCCACTCGGGCCAACAACTGAAGAAACAGGAGTCTTTTGTACAGATGAGGAGGGTTTGGCAACATCAAGTGCCGGATTCTGAACATTCACAGCAGTCCCCACAGGACGCTCAACAGATTCAGAAGCAACAGCCTTAGCAGGCGCAGAAAAGACACGACCACTGCGGGTCAATCCACTAACATCAGCGATAGTGGTCACGGAAGTGGAAGGCAAAGGTACTTCAACCCCATCCTGGACAGCAACAGGATTGTACCGGAATGGTATAGCTCTATCAGATGTATATGGCACAGGGCCGGCTGGCTTGATAATCAGAGAAAGCGAAGCTTTAGGCTTGTTGCTATTATACCGAATAACAACGGGCTCTGGCAATTTGAACACCGGGGAGATGACACTCACTTCGGGCTCAACTACATCCACATTGCGATTCTGGAGAATCTCAATGGTACCTTCATTCAACAATTTCTGAAGTTCACAGCGGACCTGATCACAACCCAAGCGGTTAACAGAACAGACGCGGCACTGGTCATGGTTATGCTCCAAATAACTGTGTTGACACAGCATCTTATGTAATCCAACCAATGACTGCCGGATATGACTGATGTACTTCACCTTGTACTTCCCAAGGTCTTCCTGGATCATATTCACGGATTTCCCATGCGAAGGCAATGGGTTCCTGGTGACATTCGGGTTAGAGTCTTCAAAACTCAGAATTCCGCTCCTCATAAGGTCTTGAACCTTAATCTTCAGTGGGAAACAGTTCTCAACGTTGTGGCCCGGAGCACCGGAATGGTAGACACAATGCTGGTCTGGTTTGTACCACCATTGCGGATTGGCAGGAATAGCAGGAGGATCCCTGGGTGAAACCAACTTCCTCTCCAACAAGGAGGGATAAAGCTCTGTATATGTCATCGGAATAGGGTCGAAGCTGACCTTCTTCCTATCATAGTTCACATTTGCTTGGTTGGTTGTACTTCCACGAGGCTGGTAAGCCTGTTGCTGTGGACGCTGCTGTTGCTGTTGATATTGCGGTTGGGGATATTGCTGCTGATGCTGATACTGCTGAGCATTATCCTTGAATACAGGTGCCACACTAGCCACCTGATGCTGATGTCCGGCACGATGTGCAGGCTTCCTCTGAACAGAGGGTCTTCGATGCTTTGGCTGAGACTGCACAGCATGAGCTTCTCCTTCTTTCCTCTTAAACGCCCCATATCGCTTAGAGGAAGAACCATCATCCTTTGCTAACCGTCCTTCACGGACGCCTTCTTCAAGACGCATCCCCATGTTCACCATCTCGGTGAAATCAGAGGGAGCGCTAGCCACCATTCTCTCATAGTAAAATGACCCAAGAGTCTTCAGAAAGATCTTGGTCATCTCTTTCTCTTCTAATGGTGGAGTAATCTGAGCTGCCAGCTCACGCCATCTCTGGGCGTACTCCTTGAACGACTCCTTGTCCTTTTGTGACATAGACCTGAGTTGATCTCTGTCAGGCGCCATGTCAACGTTGTATTTATATTGCTTGACGAAAGCTTCGCCAAGGTCATTGAAAGAGCGGATGTTGACGCTGTCCAGACTCATGTACCAACGGAGGGCAGCACCAGACAAACTGTCTTGGAAGTAGTGGATCAAGAGTTGATCGTTGTCTGTCTGTGTGGACATCTTTCTGGCATACATGACTAAGTGTGCCAAAGGACAAGTGTTCCCCTTATACTTCTCAAAGTCTGGGACCTTGAATTTAACTGGTATCTTCACACCGGGAACTAGACAAAGTTCGGCTGCTGACTTGCCGAAGAGATCTTTGCCTCTAAGAGTTTTCAATTCCTTTCTCAGCTCAAGGAATTGATCGTTCATAGCATCCATTTTCTCGTGAACATCTGAGCCTTCAGAAGCCTCAGAGTGATAGATGGTGTCGTCTACCCTAGGCATGGTATGCACGACAGGAGGAACGGGAATAGGGACCGGGCTAGATGCCGGCATTTGAGCAAAGGTAGGAGCTGGCAGATCAGGCATGAAGCCAGGAGGCATCCCCCAAGGAAAACCGGGAGGCATGGCATTTGGCTGCTGGGCACTAACAGGCACCGATGAAGTAACTATCTCAGAAATAACAGTCCGCTGAACGGGAGTTGCTGGCTGAGGAGCAGGCTGATTCTGGGCAGCAAGAAGTTGCTCCATCAAAGCGCCAAGTCTGGCGACTTCATCTCTCAAACTCTGGTTCTCTTGTTCCAACTGCTCCATAATCCTTGCAGAGTTGACTCTCGTATAATACCGGTGAGTCAGCTTGTCTTCAAAATAAATGAAGATCAAATGTTAGAACCGGAAGACCAGAAACAAAGGTACCTGTTTATGCAGGAATGATGCATGAAATGCTCGTGCAAATGCTTTGATTTTCAAGGAACCTTTAGGGTATTCATTTGCAATATTTCGAATATTTAAACACTTTAATTGTTCATGGAAAATATTTCATTCAAAATATTAGGACAAAGAAGTACAGCATTCTTTTAAACATTACAAAGAGAAAAGGTAAATAACATCCTATGGATCCCTAACAGCTCGGGATGCTGGAAGACGAGAAGTGTACAACTTCTTGATCTCTCTCTCATAGGCGGCCTCCATATCAGCCTTCTCTTTCGCAAGTTGATCATACTTCCTTTTCCAGAATTTGGATGACTGAGGAAGCAGAGAAGTCCAAGTGTCGTTCGGATCGTCGATCACTCGGTGCTCGAGAAATTCAATCATATCATCCTTCTCCTTGAGCTGCTGCAGCAATTCTTCTCTCTCGCGGATCCAGGCACGCGAAAGGTCTTCTTCTCTCAACTCCTCTACATGTTGGGTAGGGAGGGTTGAAGGCCCAGCCACATCCAACAGTGTAGGTCTCGGATGAACATATGGCATCAGGTAGGTAGCAGCCCTCTGCCTGACCCAAGAGGTATATGGCTCCAAAGCAATGCAGTTCTTTGGACCCAATTCGTTCCTACTCTTTATGCGAATATTGCGCCAAGCGCGGACAAATCTGGCTTTCAAGCCTTGGGGATCTTTACCCTCCTGAAAGAACACACCTTCTAACAGAATGTTATGGGGTTTATCCTTTAGGGGGAACCCAAGCTGACGACGTGCAAGCGTAGGATTGTAGGTAATCCCACCACATGTACCAAGAAGAGGCACATTGGGGAATTCACCACAAGAATTAATGATCTGGACGGTATCATACACGCGATCATACCAGGTGATATCATCATTGGTGAGAGACATGAGCCTCTGAGACCACCGTAGACATCCCTTGTTCTCCTTGAAAGCAACTGTTTGCGGCAAGTGCGAAATAAACCACTTGTACAGCAGGGGTAAACAGCAGACAATAACTCCTCCATTCTTCATATTCCTTAAGTGCATGGAGACATATGCATCACCCAACAAGGTCGGAACTGGATTAAGGACTGAAAAGATCCTAATGGCATTCATGTCGACGAACTTGTCGAAGTTGGGAAACAGTACCAATCCATAGATGAGCAGAACAAACAGAGCCTCAAAGGCATCCTCACTCATGGCCTTCCCATAGAAAGTGGCTTGAGCAATAAGGAACTCGGAAGGAAAACCCTGAATTCCGCCTTTGATAGTCAGATTAGCTCTAATCAGATCTTCATCTATGTGCAACAAGCTGGAAATCTCTCGAGCAGATAGAATACTCTCTAGGCCACTGAACGGCACTTGATCCAGAATAGGAATCCCAATAAGGTGAGAGTATTCTTCCAAAGTTGGCAGCAACTGGAAGTCCGGAAATAAGAAGCAATGATAGAGCGGATCATAGAACTGAGCAAGAGTGCTCATCAATCCCTCATCCACCTGAGTAGTCAGCAACGGCAGAAGCTTCCCATATCGAGCTTTGAAACCCAAGGGATCTAATACATATGATGTCAGATTCCTTAACTCTTTTACATCAGGCTGCTTAAAGCTGTACTTCTTTGTATGCCTTTTTGGTCTTTCCATGTCTGAAAATTTTGCAAATAACCCTTTAAGTTCCTTGAAAATTTTCTTTTTCTGATGACATGAATGCGGATGAATGCGTGAATGCATGAATGCAACAAACACACTCAAGGATCAAGCAAAGCACACCAAACAAAGGTCGTGGGAAAGCTCTATGTATCCCTAATATCAATCATCCATTTTGGTGGATTTAGGTTTTCACCTTATCGACACCCAAGTTCCATTGATATTAACGGTACATGAACCGGTTCAAACATTCCTAATATCAACCAGCCGCTTTGATGGATTTTAGGTTTTACACCTGATCCGGGATCCATTGATATTAAAAATGTTTGAACGACTCAACCACGAATCACGGGTTTGTTGAGAGTCACGAGCATGGAGTCTCGGTTAAGAACCACCCAAAGGGAGTGTACTAGGGTTTAAACCTGCCAGACATGTTCTATCAGAGGTTCCCATAATCATCGTTCCATCTTTCGAATATTTTCGGAGGAACGAATACTCGTATTCCAAGAATATTCTCAAGAGAAACTCTTATGAGTGTAGTATCGCGTAACAATCGTATCAGAACTGACATCTGAACGACCTCCGCACTACGGTCCTAAAAATAGGCCAAGATGGGTTTGGTAAACTACGGTCCTTGGCTTCTGCGGAACATGATTGAAAGAATAATGCCTAACCACAAATAACTTGTGTGACATTATTAGTTCAACATGACCTCCACCAAGTGAATGGTCTCGCAAGTCAACTGGCTAAGGACTACTCCACACCAGTCGACAAGACTATGCCATTCTCCTATCCTAGAGAGCACTCGAGTTCGGGTATAGAACTCATCTCACAGATCACCAAAGCAAACAGCAAATGTATATCAAGCAATTCAAACATTACAATCAATACATTCATCCCAAATTGTACAAAAATATGTCAAATAAAGAATAACAATATAGCACAACAAGGGTGAAAAGTAGGCAATACAACCAGGGATTCTGGTGTGAGTTCCCCAGCAGAGTCGCCACTTTTCTGTAGCGGTGTATTCGTCGCTATATGATCTATCGATTAAATCATAAGCTAGGAGATACAATGAAATTTCGAGTCGCCACCGCACTTTTATTTATCCAAAGGACTGGCTAAAAAGCGAACAAAAGCCTAAGAAGTTTTACACGTAGAAAACTAATAAAAAGATCAGAGATTCTGGGTAAGGGGTAAATTACGCAATGGGAAGGTGTTAGGCACCCACTACGTCCTAGGTACTCCTAGGGAGCCCTTTTCACACTTGTTATGCAAAAATTATTATTTGTTATGACATAAAGATTGTGCAAACATGATTGGGATGGTGAGAAAAGAATATACAAGTTTTATTATTTATTGGGTTCGAACGGATGAACCCGTTGCCTACGTACCTTCCATCAAAGGTAAGGATCAGAACGCCGTAGTTCGGCTAAAAGATTTCCAAAAGTGGGTTAGGTTCAATTTTAGAACACAAACCCTAGGTCTTACGTTATCCACGGGAGAAAACTCAACCTTATACAAACAACAACGTCCACCATGTGAGAACAGCTTCAACTTGCCAGAGAGGGGTTAACCCTATAATAGGCAAGGAAGACTTACAATTCAATCACTAAAGACAGAAGGTGAGATTAACATCAACCACTAAGATAAATCAAACCTATAGCTCATGTATGAAAGCATTAATGGACAAAGCCAAAACAAGTGAATGAGTGAAGTTACTGATTATGATTATGAAAATAGAAGTCAAAGTATGATTAAGATCAATTCAAATAAGTATTATGAAATGAGTTTGAAAAAAGTCAAGGA
This sequence comes from Lathyrus oleraceus, assembly GCF_024323335.1. NCBI lineage: Eukaryota > Viridiplantae > Streptophyta > Magnoliopsida > Fabales > Fabaceae > Lathyrus > Lathyrus oleraceus. The sequence goes on from NC_066584.1 coordinate 522,646,870, forward strand.
CTTGAGTCCAGGTTTTTAGTTTGAAAATAATGAGAATGTTTGCACAACACTTATGTCAAGTTTGAAAGATAAAGTGTGAAAAGTCTAGGACACAATGGATGATGAATGGATGAAGGATGGATAGTAAAACTTCTCAGAAGGTTCACTTCTTGAAATCATATAGAAGATGATTCAAGTGTGTCCTTTGGAATGACAATAAGCAATAACAAGCAAACAAAGCAAAAGAAAGGCGGATATCGGATGCCAATCAATGGTCTTATACCAATCTCCTAAAACAAAACGGGATGTCAGATGCCACTCAATGGACTTACACTAATCTCCACAGGCAAAGAAATAAAAGAGGCGGATACCGGATACCAATAAATGGATTTACACCAGTCTCCTAAAACAGGATAGGATATCAGAAGCCACTCAATGGACTTACACTAATCTCCTCAGAAGAAAACAAGAATGAAACATGGAAGTTAACTGCCAATCTATCTGGACTTAGGTTAACCCCACAGTATGGTCCTAGGAAATCCAATGCCACGTTACAGGGACTTACAATGGATCCTCACATACAAGAACAAAAGCAACAATATGATCACAGGAATGCAAATGCCAACTTACAGGGACTTATAATTGCAACCTCTCACACAAACAGATGAACAAACTATGATCACAGGAAAGCAGATGCCAACTTACAGGGACTTATAACTGCAACCTCACATACAAATCAAACAGATCAAATTATGATCACAGGATAACAGATGCCAACTTACAGGGACTTATAACTGTATCCTCACATACATATCAAACAGATCAAATTATGATCACAGGATAACAGATGCCAACTTACAGGGACTTATAACTATATCCTCACATACAAACAGATAAAACAGAAGATATGAGTGACCAATGAGGTCTTACACTCGATCCTTCCATATCACAGGAGCAAATGCCAAAGCAATGGTCTTACAATTGTCCTCAATGGGCAAACAACAATGATAGCATCACAAAACGAATGAGATGATCATGCATTAATGGCAATTGATGATGATGATAAATGCATAGCATACAGGCAAGCAAGTGCATATGAAGCAATCAATCAAGCAATGAATATCAAACAGCACACTCTATAGCCAAACAATGGGGGCTCATACAAGAGGGTTTGACTTTAAAAGTCCACTGTAATGGGTGAAGGTTGCTCTTAACCTGGCCATTGAGGGGCTCAGGTGAAGCAGATGAATAGGAAATGAGGGGTGTGCCTCATTGCTTCAATCTCATATCAGAGAGAGCATCAGAGAAAGTGTGGGAGTTCAGAAAGTAGGAACTCTCTCCACATTATTGACTCGATTAGATCTTGGGTATTTATCTCATTGCTTCAACCATGTAATGGGAGCAAAGAGAGGACACACTGAATAGTGGGGGATAGATTGCTTATCCCTACCTTCCACCAATTGCCTTACTTGAAGGACTTTTCCTGCTTAGGACAAAATTAAACACACACAGGCATTGCCTCTTAAGGAGGACTTCAGACAGTTTGCCCGGTCAAATAACAGACCGGGTCTCCAGACTACATGAAGAAGAAGTATTTATACCTCAAAGCAAATGCTAAATAGCAAAGCAAGCAATCAAGTTCAAAGAACTTAGGCAACTAAAGTACCTGAAAAAGTCAGACTCATTAGTAAACAAGTCAACAGTCAAAATCAAAGGAAATAAACCAAAAGTCAACCACAGAGGGACCAATTGTGCAAGGCACAAAGACTCAAGCATGTGAGTCACCTACAAAACAAAGATTAGCACATCATATAATTCAACTCAAACAAATATTTGAATGATCCTCAAGGCATTAGTGCTTAACCTGAAACAGATGAACTCAACATAAGCTTTGAAGACCACTAGGACTAGCCTAGGGTCAAAGATGGAAGAAAAAGTCAAGGCAGCAAGAAAAAGTCAACCCAAACCAAGTCTAAACATTCAAGAAGCATTCTCAATTGGATTCATAATCATATCATGCATCATGGTCATTTCATACACAAAAGGATGCAAAGCATGGCAAGAGAAGCATACAAAAGTCAACAGCAAAGACTTCATTCAAAAGTCAACTCAAACATTTTCAAAAATTATGAAATAAATCACACTCAATCCTAACATCTAACATGGTATACATGCAAAATTTCATAGCATTTGGATGAGAGGAAGGCAATCAATGAAATTCATGAAGTCAAATCAAATTCAAGTAAGCATGGTGAAAGTCAACAAGCATGGGTCAACTTCAAAAAATCATATCAATTTGAAAACAGAAGAGAAATGAATGAGATTAACACCAATGCAAAGATTGAGATGTCTAGTTATCACATATGAAATTTCATGGTCATACAATAAGATTTGAGAATTTCACAAAAGATTTGGCAAGGCACAGCACAAAAAGTCAACAAATGACCAAATATGGAAGAGAATTCTCAATCAAATGGAAAACAGCATGATTAATTCCAAGAAAATTCATACATCAATTAGACATACAAGGGATCATTCATGCAAAATTTGGAGTCATTTGGATGAGAGGAAGCATGTGAACAAAAATTGGGAAAATGCATAATCATGGTATGACACCAAATGTAACACATGACTTCAAAAAATCAAAACTCTCAATCCACAAATGATAAATGCACAAACTTTATATGGAAACAAAGGTCAATGTGTCTAGTTTCACCACAAACAATTTCAAGCTCATTGGATGCAATATGACAATTTCACAAAGAGAATGGCACAATGTATCATTTATGCACACATGTTGAGGAAATAATTATCAATTAAAAACTAACCAATGGAAAATTAATTAAAATTCACAATTAAATACTAGACTCATTTGTGAACATGAGGAAAAAATTTCACAATTTTTGGATGAAATGTGAATGAGAAATTAATTTGTGAAGTTGGATGAAACAAATGGATGAATATGCACAAGATAGCATGGTAATTGGTCAAACATAAGTCAACGGGTGGCATAGCTGTAATTCTGAGCTCATTAACTTAAACTACTGCGTTTTGGGGGGCGACCAGGAAATGTTCCTATTGGTCCAAACCCAATGGAACAGTGGACACGGCCAATGGAGTTCAAGTTCTGGTTTTAATAAAAACCCTAGGGTTTTAGCACAGCAGCATGGCATTTGCAACATTCAAGCAATCAATATCACACAAAATTCGACCAAGCAACATCATGCAATCATCATGTAGGCAAAGTCTGGACAGGGCAAGTATTTTGACAGCAGCATGTAAAACATTGATCATACAACAAACCAACATTCATGACCAAACACAACAAATACCAACATGTGGATTTTATGAGCAATATTTAGGAAGTTTCAAACAACAGCATTGGCATATTCATCATCATCATGTTCATCAAAAACAACAACATTCATTGGTATCATGTTCTCATAGCAAGCAATCAACAGCATGGCATATGCAGCATCTTCACATTCATCATCCACATGAACAACCACATTAACACATAACCATGGCCATGAAGCATCATTAATCAATCAGCAAAACACACATGACTATGGGAATTTTCTGGACAAAAAATACAGTTGCAAAACAAAAGCAAGCATCATCATCTGAAAGGTTTCGAGCAAAACACATAACAGCAGGGTTTAACTAGTATGGTATAGCAGCATCAATTTCATCATCATGTTCCATCATACATAGACATCAAGATACAGCAGGAAGATTTATGGGAATTAATCTTAGAGTTTTTTCAAAACAACACAGCAGCAACAACTAATCATGGCAATGATGCAACAAACCAATACACATTCAGACCAAATTCCTGGGCATACTCATTATAACAGCAGCAGGCATTATCTTCATGTTCAACATCATCAACATTTCAATATTCTGGTAACAGCATGGCATCAATGTGCAAATGGCAACCAAACAACAGCACTGTTCATAATTCATATGGTTTTTCATGGCAGCTTAAGGCGTAACAGCATGGTATAATTATGGACAAGGTAATTGGTTTAAATAACAGCAGCAACAAACATCATTATCATGTTATCATCATAAACAAAAACAAGCAACCAACAGGATATAGCAACAAAACATGTGTTTTCATGGGCAGCCTTAGGGTTTAATAGCAGCAGGGTTCAGCATGCACTCGAACAAAAAATATGAACAAAACACATCTAGCATCACCAACCAAGCAGGGCATATGAAACTATCATCATCTAACATCAACCATTCACCACAACAAAGATTAATCGAACACATTTCTGGACAGGGTAATGTTCAACATGGACAGCATATATTCATCATCATGCAAAAATCATCAAGAATCAAAGTGCCCAAAAAATGAAACCAAACATGCCAATAGCATCATTAAACCTCCAGCAACAAGAATATGGTATGCAATTTCAACAAATCAAACCCAACAAAGCAAATCGATGAAAAATGCATATGCTCACTAAAATAGCAATCCTTATATCTCATAGCATAGTCATCCATTTAATGTGATTCAAAGCTTAAGTCAACTTACTAAACAAGACCTACATGGTGTGTAGCAAGACTTAAGAAAACAATGAAGTCGAAAAATTCACCTGATTTGGAAAACCCAATGAAACAGTGCAGTTTGTATGCTTCCAGCTCAATCAGAGGTCCAATATGCTTTTGGAGTGAAGAAACTTTGAAGAACCTTGACTCACACTTGCTTGAAATCCTTCCAAACTCTCACTGCCATGTTTGATGTGCTTGGAAAACAGAACAAAGACTGGAGTTCCAGCTGGTGATTGAGGCCGTAACAAGGCTCCAAATGATGTTCTGATGATGAAGGATGCAAGAGAACTCGAGCTCTTTTAATGGTTTGTGCAGAAATTGGGTTTTTGCCAAAATGCAAGAATGAGAGAAATGTCCTTTTGGTCTGTGGAGGCTGCGATTTCTTGGTCTCTAGGGTTGCTTTGTGGCAGAAAAACAATTTATATATGACTGTCTTAAGGAATGCTTAATCATATTTAGCTAAAAGATGACCAAATGCACATTTGCTAATCTTTGTACAAGTGAAGTGGAGGTGTGAATTGGCATAAATTTGGGCCTGCTACAGGCTGCAGACAGACTGTATGTTTGCTGTTTTGTGGCTGCACATGAATTGCTGTACTTGCTTTGGTTATGTGAAGCCAATTGCCAATTTTGTCAATTTTGCATTTTGTCCAAAAATGATGGCATAAGGGTGAAATGATGGTGGTTTAAGACTTTGAGCAAGTTTCAAATAGGATGTGAAACATTTCCCAATTGGCAAAATGATGAAAAAGTCCATAAATCAAAAAGTCAAAGTTTGGTCAAACTTTGATTTTAAATGCAAAAGGTCCAAAAATGCCATTTTGAATGGTAAGGTTTTAGGTCATGAAATTTATATTTTTGGAAAGAGGATGAAAAATGTGATGTGTAGGAAAAAACCCCACCAAATTTGGCCTTATGGTTTGGGAGATATGCTCAGTTGAAGTTCAAAAATTGGTGAAAATGATTTGATCATATCTTGACAACCACACATGGGATTTTGATGTTCTTGGACTTTTTGAAAATGGGAGAACAAGATCTTCAACTTTCATGTTGGGCAAAAATTCATTTGAAGCTTGTATCATGATGTAAGTTGAGGATCAAGAAGTTTCCATTTTTGGCAGTTGAAATTACAGGTCCACTTTCTATTTCTGGAAAATTTCTGATTTCACTTGATTTTCTTCCATGATGAGGTTGAACATGATAGATGAGGTTTATACAAGCATGAATGAGCTCCTTCAGATCAATTCTATTCATCAAATCATTGATTAAATCAACTGTTGACCAAGCTTGACTTTTCTAGGGTTTTGGATGACTGAACCTCTTCTGATGAATTCCAAACCATAATTCCTTGAGAACTTGACTTCAAATGATGTCTCAAGTTGTATGAACTCTTGATTATTGATCATGATGTCCAAATTCCACAAGAATGGCCATCATCCATTGCTTTGACTGATCAATGACTGACTTTGACCTAATTGCTGATGATTGCTTCAACTGCAAGCAACAAGGTTAGACTGACAATATTTTTGTACTTTTTGAATGATAAACATATGAAAGCAAAGATATACAAATGCAAAGTATGCTTGGTGATCAAGAAACAACCCACAAGGCAACCAACCCACTAGGAAGAAAGCAAAGGCATGCAATGATCCTTGAGGTCATGACATGAATGATATGGGCCATGAGGGATCTTAGGGCCCAAAATTGGGGTCTTACAGTCACAACCCAAGCGGTTGACCGAACAAACACGGCACTTGTCGTGGTTATGCTCCAAATAGCTGTACTGACACAGCATCTTATGTAAATCAACCAACGACTGCCTGATATGGCTCACATACTTAACCTTGTACTTCCCAAGGTCTTCCTGAATCATGTTCACAGACTTCCCATGCGAAGGCAATGGGTTCCTGGTGACGTTCGGGTTTGAGTCCTCGAAACTCAGAATTCCGCTTCTCATAAGGTCTTGCACCTTAGTCTTCAGCTGGAGGCAATTTTCAATGTCATGGCCCGGAGCGCCAGAATGATAGACACAATGCTGGTCTGGTTTGTACCACCATTGCGGGTTTGCAGGAATAGCAGGAGGATCCCTGGGAGAAACCAACTTCCGCTCTATTAGAGAGGGATATAACTCCGCGTAAGACATAGGAATTGGATCAAAACTGATCTTCTTCCTTTCATAACCCATGTTCGCTTGATTACTCGTACTCCCACGAGGCTGGTAAGCCTGTTGCTGTGGACGAGATTGTTGTTGTTGGTACTGCGGTTGTTGATACTGTTGCTGATGCTGATACTGTTGAGGTTGATATTGCTGACGTTGAGGAGTGTTGTCCTTGAAAACAGGCGCTACGTGAGCCACCTGGTGCTGATGACTGGAATGTCGTGCAGGCTTCCTCTGAACAGAGGGTCTTCTATGTTTTGGCTGAGATTGCACAGCATGGGCTTCACCTTCTTTCCTCTTAAACGCTCCATACCGTTTAGAGGAAGAACCATCATCTTTAGCCAACCGTCCTTCGCGGACACCTTCTTCAAGACGCATCCCCATGTTCACCATCTCGGTGAAATCAGAGGGAGCGCTAGCCACCATTCGTTCATAGTAAAATGAACCAAGAGTTTTCAGAAAAATCTTGGTCATCTCTTTCTCTTCCAATGGTGGAGTGATTTGAGCTGCCAGCTCACGCCATCTCTGGGCGTACTCCTTGAACGATTCTTTGTCTTTCTGGGACATGGACCTGAGCTGATCTCTGTCAGGCGCCATATCAACATTATATTTATATTGCTTGACGAAAGCTTCGCCAAGGTCGTTGAAAGATCGGATGTTGACACTGTCCAGGCTCATGTACCATCTGAGCGCGGCACCAGACAAACTGTCTTGAAAATAATGGATCAAGAGTTGATCATTATCAGTTTGTGTTGACATCTTCCTGGCGTACATGACCAGGTGAGCAAGCGGACAGGTGTTCCCCTTGTATTTTTCAAAGTCTGGGACCTTGAACTTGATTGGTATTTTCACACCGGGAACTAGGCAGAGTTCGGCTGCAGACTTGCCGAAGAGATCTTTGCCACGGAGAGTCCTCAATTCCTTTCTCAGCTCGAGGAATTGATCGTTCATAGCGTCCATCTTTTCATGAACATCTGAGCCCTCAGATGCCTCAGAGTGATAGATGGTGTCGTCTACCCTAGGCATGGTATGCACGACAGGAGGAGCGGGAACAGGGACCGGGCTAGATGCCGGCATTTGTGCAAATGTTGGAGCTGGCAGATCAGGCATAAAGCCTGGAGGCATCCCCCAAGGAAAACCGGGAGGCATGGCATTGGGCTGATGGGCACTAACTGGCACCGTTGAAGTAGCCACTTCGGAAATAACCGTCCTCTGAACAGGAGTTGCTGGCTGTTGAGCAGGCTGGTTCTGAGCAGCAAGGAGTTGCTCCATCAAAGCGCCAAGTCTGGCGACCTCTTCTCTTAGACTTTGGTTCTCTTGCTCCAACTGCTCCATGATTCTGGCAGAGTTGACTCTTGTATAATACCGGTGAGTCAGCTTGTCTTCAAAATAAATGAAGAACAGAGGTTAGAACCGGAAGACCAAAAAAAATGGGTACCTGTTTATGCAAGAATGATGCATGAAATGCTTGTGCAAATGCTTTGTTTTCAAGGAACCCTTAGGGTATTATTTGCAATATTTTGAATATTTAAACATTTTAATTGCTCATGGAAAATATTTCTTTTAATATATCAAAACAAAGAAATACAGCATTTTTGATTTATTACAAAGAGAAAAGGTAAATGACATCCTATGGATCCCTATTAGCTCGGGATGCTGGAGGACGAGAAGTGCACAACTTCTTGATCTCTCTCTCATAGGCAGCCTCCATATCAGCTTTCTCTTTTGTAAGTCGATCATACTTCCTCTTCCAGAATTTGGATGACTGAGGAAGCAGAGAAGTCCAAGCGTCGTTCGGATCGTCGATCACTCGGTGCTCGAGAAATTCAATCATAGCATCCTTCTCCTTGAGCTGCTGCAGCAATTCCTCTCTTTCACGGATCCAAGCACGCGAAAGGTCTTCTTCTCTCAACTCCTCTACACGTTGGGTAGGGAGGGTTGAAGGCCCAGCCACATCCAACAGTGTAGGTCTTGGATGATCATACGGCATCAAGTAGGTGGCAGCTCTCTGTCTGACCCAAGAGGTGTATGGCTCCAAAGCAATGCAGTTCTTTGGACCCAATTCGTTCCTACTCTTCTTGCGGATATTGCGCCATGCACGGACAAATCTGGCTTTCAGGCCTTGGGGATCTTTACCCTCCTGGAAGAACACACCTTCTAACAGAATGTTATTGGGTTTATCCTTTAGGGGGAACCCAAGCTGACGACGTGCGAGAATAGGATTGTAGGTAATCCCACCACATGTACCAAGAAGAGGCACATTAGGGAATTCCCCACAATAATCGATGATCTGAACGGTGTCATACACGCGATCATACCAGGTGATATCATCATTGGTGAGAGACATGAGTCTCTGAGACCACCGTAGACATCCCTTGTTCTCCTTGAAAGCAACTGTCTGCGGCAAGTGCGAAATAAACCACTTGTACAGCAGGGGTAAACAGCAGACAATGACTCCTCCATTCTTCATATTCCTCAGGTGCATGGAGACATATGCATCGCCCAACAAAGTCGGAACTGGATTAAGAACTGAGAAGATCCTAATGGCGTTCATGTCCACAAACTTGTCGAAGTTGGGAAACAGCACCAATCCATAGATGAGCAACACAAATAGAGCCTCAAAGGCATCCTCACTCATGGCTTTCCCATAAAAGGTAGCTTGGGCAATGAGGAACTCGGAAGGAAAACCCTGAATTCCGCCTTTGGTAGTCAGGTTAGCTCCAATCAGATCTTCATCTATGTGCAACAGACTTGCAATCTCTCGAGCAGATGGAATACTCCCTAGGCCACTGAACGGCACTTGATCCAGAATCGGAATCCCAATGAGGTGAGAGTATTCTTCCAAGGTCGGCAACAACTGGAAGTCCGGAAATAAGAAGCAATGATGCAACGGATCGTAGAACTGAGCCAGGGTACTCATCAATCCTTCGTCAACCTGGGTGGTGAGCAGAGGTAGAAGCTTCCCATAGCGAGCTTTGAAACCCAAGGGATCTAATACATATGATGTCAGGTTCCTTAACTCTTTTACATCGGGCTGTTTAAAGCTGTACTTCTTTGTATGCCTTTTCGGTCTTTCCATGTCTGAAAATTTTGCAAATAACCCCTTTAAGTTCCTTGAAAATTTTCTTTTTTTTTTATGACATGAATGCGGATGAATGCATGAATGCATGAATGCAACAAACACACTCAAGGATCAAGCAAAGCACACCAAACAAAGGTCGTGGGAAAGCTCTATGTATCCCTAATATCAATCATCCATTTTGGTGGATTTAGGTTTTCACCTTATCGACACCCAAGTTCCATTGATATTAACGGTACATGAACCGGTTCTAACATTCTTAATATCAACCAGCCGCTTTGATGGATTTTAGGTTTTACACCTGATCCGGGATCCATTGATATTAACAATGTTTGAACGACTCAACCACGAATCACGGGTTTGTTGAGAGTCACGAGCATGGGGTCTCGGTTAAAAACCACCCAAAGGGAGTGTACTAGGGTTTAAACCTGCCAGACATGTTCTATCAGAGGTTCCCATAATCATCGTTCCATCTTTTGAATATTATCGGAGGAACGAATACTCGTATTCCAAGAATATTCTCAAGAGAAACTCTTATGAGTGTAGTATCGCGTAACAATCGTATCAGAACTGACATCTGAACGACCTCCGCACTACGGTCCTAAAAATAGGCCAAGATGGGTTTGGTAAACTAAGGTCCTTGGCTTCTGCGGAACATGATTGAAAGAATAATGCCTAACCACAAATAACTTGTGTGACATTATTAGTTCAACATGACCTCCACCAAGTGAATGGGCTCGCAAGTCAACTGGCTAAGGAATACTCCACACCAGTCGACAAGACTATGCCATTCTCCTATCCTAGAGAGCACTCGAGTTCGGGTACAGAACTCATCTCACAGATCACCAAAGCAAACAGCAAATGTATATCAAGCAATTCACACATTACAATCAATACAGTGATCCCAAATTGTACAAAGATATGTCAAATAACAAATAACAATATAGCACAACAAGGGTGAAAAGTAGGCAATACCACCAAGGATCGATTAATATCCCCAGCAGAGTCGCCACTTTTCTGTAGCGGTTTATTCGTCGCTATATGATCTATCGATTAAATCATAAGCAAGAGATACATTGAAATTTCGAGTCGCCACCGCACTTTTATTTATCCAAAGGACTGGCTAAAAAGCGAACAAAAGCCTAAGAAGTTTTACACGTAGAAAACTAATAAAAAGATCAGAGATTCTGGGTAAGGGGTAAATTACGCAATGGGAAGGTGTTAGGCACCCACTACGTCCTAGGTACTCCTAGGGAGCCCTTTTCACACTTGTTGTACAAAGTTATTATTTGTTATGACATAAGTATTGTGCAAACATGATTGGGATGATGAGAAAAGAATATACAATTTTTATTGGGTTTGAACGGATGAACCCGCTGCCTACGTACCTTCCATCAAAGGTAAGGATCAAAACGCCGTAGTTCGGCTAAAAGATTTCCAAAAGTTGGTGGATTCAATTTTAAACACAAGCACTGAGGCTTTTCATTATCAATGGGAGAACACTCGACCAAGAAACAACATCCACCATGCGAGGATAACTTCGACGTACTAGAGGGGTTAGCCCTGTTTTCAGTACGGAAGTCTTACTGTCGACTCACTAAGGATAGGCAAGATTTACATCAACCACAATGATAATTGAAACCTATGGCTAATGCATGAAAAGATTAACAATGGACAGAGCCAAAACAAGTGAATGAGTGAAGTTAATTGATTGTGATTATGAAAGTGGAGTCAAAGTATGATTAGAATTGATTCAAAGAAGTATTATGAAATGAATGTTTGAAAAAAGGTCAAGGACTTGGGTCCAGGTTTTTAGTTTGAAAACATGAAGAAGTTTGCACAATATCTATGTCAAGTTTGAAAGTAATGTGTGAAAAGGTTTAGGACATAATGAATGATGAATGGATGGAGAAGGATTGTAAAACTTCTTAGAAGGTTCACTTCTTGAAATCATATAGGAGATGATTCAAGTGTGTCCTTTGGAATAAGCAATGGATAATAACAAACAAACAAAGAAGCAAAAGCGGATATCGGATGCCAATCACTGGGCTTATACCAATCTCCTAAAATAAAACTGGATATCAGATGCCACTCAATGGTCTTACACTAATCTCCTCAAACAAAGAAATAAAAGGTGGATACCAGATACCAATAGATGGATTTACACCAGTCTCCTAAAACAGAACAGGATATCAGAAGCCACTCAATGGTCTTACACTAATCTCCTCAAACAAACAAAGGTGAGAAATGGAAGTTAACTGCCAATCTATCTGGACTTAGGTTAACCCCACAGTATGATCCTAGGAAAACAAATGCCAACTTGCAGGGACTTACAGTTGTTTCCTCACAATCAAACAAACAAACAACAGAAGATATGAGTGACCAATGAGGTCTTACACTCTATCCTTCCATATCATAGGAGCAAATGCCAAAGCAATGGACTTACAATTGTCCTCAATGGGTAAGCAACAATGATAGCATCACAAAGATAAATGAGATGATCATGCATTAATGGCAATTGATGATGATAAATGCATAACATACAAGCAAACAAGTGCATATGAAGCAATCAATCAATCAATGAATATCAAACAGCACACTCTATATCCAAACAAGGAGGCTCATACAAGAGGGTTTGACTATGAAAGTCCACTGTAATAGGTAAAAAGTTACTCTTAACCTTGCCATTGAGAGGCTAAGGTGAAGCAGATGAAAAGGAGGTGAGGGGTGTGCCTCATTGCTTCTATCCCTAATCAGGGAGAGCATCAAATAATAGAATGTGGGGGAGTTCAGAAAGATGGAACTCTCTCCCCATTATTGACTCGATAGATCTTGGGTTTTTATCTCAATGCTTCAACCATGTAATGGGAGCAATGAGAAGACTCACAGAATAGTAGGGGATAGGTTGCTTATCCCTTTGATCTACCAATTGCCTTACTTGAAGGACTTTTCCTGCTTGGGACAATTTTAAACACACACAAGCATTGCCTCTTAAGGAGGACTTCAGACAGTTTGCCCGGTCAAATAACAGACCGGGTCTCCAGACTACATGAAGAAGAAGTAATTATACCTCAAAAGCAAATTGCTAAATAGCAAAGCAAGCAAGTAAAGCAACTAAGAGTACCTGAAAAAATCAAACTAATCAGTAAACAGTTCACAGTCAAAACAAAAGGAATGGAGTCAACAGTTAAATCAGAGGGACCAATGTGCAAAGCACAAGACTCAAGTCACATGAGTCACACCTACAAAACAAAGGTTAGCACATGATATATAATCAAGCTCAATCAAATTTGGCAATGATTTCTTTGAGGCATTATTGCTTAACCTGAAACAAATGAACTCAAACATAAGCCAAAAGACCACTAGGACAAGCCTAGGGTCAAAAACAAAAGGGAAAGTCAAAACAGCAAACAATAGTCAACCAAAGTCAAGTTCAAGCATTTAAGAAGCAAGCACAACTGGTTTCAAACTCATATCATGCATCATCATCATTTCATAGACAAAAGAAGTCCAAGCATGGCAAATAAGAGCACATAGAGGTCAACAGCAAGACCAAGCTCAAAAGCAATCATAAACAATTCCAAAAATCATGAAATAATTCATACTCAATCACAATCCATAACATAGCATGCATATTAAATTTCAGCTCAATTGGATCATGGGAAGATGGTCAATTAAAATCAGGAAGTCAACACATTTTCAAGTATGCACCAAGAAGTCAACAAAACATGTGTCATCTTCAAAAAATCATAACAAAATGAAAACAGATGAGAAATGGATGGGATTAACACCAATGCAAAGCTCAAGATGTCTAGTATGCACATGTGAAATTTCATGATCATACAATAAGGCATGAGGATTTCCCAAAGGATTTGGCAACATGTATCATACAAAGTCAACAATTGACTAGGAAGGGAAGAAAATTCACAAACAATTAGGAAATGGCTCAAATAATTCCAGGAAAAATCACACATCAACTAGACATATAAGAGAAGGCTCATGCAAAATTTCGCATTATTTGGAGGCCAGGAAGCATGTGAACAAAAATCATGAAATGGCATATCATTAGTGTGACACAAATTGTCACACCCTACTTCAAGAAATCATATCTCACACACCACATATGATAAATGCACAAACTTTACATCAAAATGAACATGAATGAGTGTAGATTCACCACAAAAAATTTCAACTCAAATGGATGCAACATGATCATTTCACAAAAGGATTGGCAAAAGGTATCAATTAAGCATACATGTCAAGAAACCTCATACCATTAAAAATTCGACCAACCAAAAATTCAGCAAAAATCATGATTAAATAATAGACATTCATGTGAAAATGATGGAAAAAATTTCATGAATTTTGGAGTTAAAATGAAGGAGAAATGAATTTTGCAAGTTGTGTAACAATTTGGAATGAACATGAGTACATAGCATGGAATAATGGGCAACCAAGTTGACCGAGTGGCACAAAGGTAAATAGCGCCTCATTAATCAAAACTGTGTGTTTAGGGGCCAGGCAACGGAATGTTTTCATTGGTTGATGGCCAATGGAACAGTGCATAGGGCCAATCGTGTTTCACATTTTCTGGGTTCAAAAACCCTTAGGGTTTACACAACAGCAGCTCATTTGTTCATCTTCATCAATCATCATGAACAGCAATCAAACATGGTTTCACAAGCATCATGGCACATAACAATCATGCAACATTAAACAACAAGGAAACTAAACACAATTCGAGGGAAATCTGGAAAATGCCCTAGGGTTTCAACACTGCAGTAACCATCTTCATCATCTTCAAAACAAACTCGAACTTTCCAACATGCCCAGAACAACAAATCAACATATCAATGGCATCATCAGACAGCATACATACATAATCCAAGCATAGTTTTCATGAAATCCATAACATCACAGCAAATCGATGGAAAACAAGTTCAAGCATAAAAATGAAATCCATATTTCTCAGCCATAACATAACCATTTGCCACGATTCAAGTTGCATTAAAACCAGCATACAAAGACCTATCCTAAGCATAGCATGATTTGGTAAAAGGAGAGGGTCGAGCACTTACTTGTTTTTGAAGAAAAAATGGAAACAGTGATGGATTGATGTTGTTGTGCTGAAACAGATGAAGACAATGCTTTAGAATGATGAATGCTTGAGGCTATTTGGCTTAATGATGCTTGGAAACCTTTAAATCTCGATTTGCCATTGGAAGAGCTTGAAGAAAACAGAACACGATCCTCACTTCCAGTTGGTATTCGCTGGTTCAAAAAGTCTCCAAATGGTGGTCAGAACATGGAGGAAGCAAGAATGCTCGAGGGTCTTTGGAGCTTTTGGCAGAAAATGCAATATGTGCAAAAATGCAAAAGTGAGAGAGTGAATGTTTTCTGGTCGTGGAGGCTGCTATTCTAGGGTTGGTTTTTGCTGAGAATGAGCTTTTATATTTCTGTTTAACATTAGCTTAACAAATGCTAAACTTTCTTATGCTAAATGAACCCAATTTGCAATTTGCTAAGTTTGGAAAATATGGAAGTGGAGGGTGTGAGGTCTGCACGATTTGGGCTTCAAAACAGGCTGCCAATGACCATTATGTTTGCTGTTTTATGTCTGCTCATGAAGTGCTAAGTTTGTTTACTTTAATGAAGCCATATTGCTAAATTTGCACCTTTGGCCAAAATGGTGGTATGATAATAGCATGAGCACAAATTTGGGCTTGGAACATGTTGCAAATAGCCTTCCAAACAATTTCCAATTGGCCAAATATGTTGAAGACCTTTAATTTGAAAAGTCAACTTTTGGTCAAACTTGAATTTTAAATGGAACAAGTCAAAAAATGCCATTTTGATTGGCAAGGTTTTGGTTCATGAAATTTATATTTTTGGAAAGAGGGGATGAAATGTGGTTTGTAGGAAAAAGCTCCACCAAATTTGGCCTTATGGTTCATGAGATATGGCTTGTTGAAGTTCACAAATTTTTGAAATTGAATTGATCATATCTTGACAACCACACATGGGATTTGAGAGTTCTTGGACTTTTTGAAAATGGGAGAACAAGATCTTCAACTTTCATGTTGGGAAAAAATTCATTTGAAGCTTGTATCATGATGCAAGTTGAGGATCAAGAAGTTTCCATTTTTGGCAGTTGAAATTACAGGTCCACTTTCTATTTTGGGAAATTTCTGATTTTGCTTCAAATTCTTCCATGATGAGGTTTGGCATGATATATGAGGCTTATATGGACATGAATGAGCTCCTTCAAATCAATTCCATCCATCAAATCATTGATTAAATCAACAGTTGACCAAGTTTGACTTTCTAGGGTTTTCTAGGGTTTTGGATGACTGAAGCATTTCTGATGAATTCCAAACCCTAATTCCTTGAGAACTTGACTTCAAATGATGTCCCAAGTTATATGAGCTCTTGATTATTGATCATGGTGCCCAAATTCTGCAAGAATGGCCACCATCCATTGCTTTGACTGACTGTTGACTGTCTTTGACCTAATTGCTGATGATTGCTTCAACTGCAAGCAACAAGGTTAAACTGACAATATTTTTGTACTTTTTGGTTAGTAAACATATGAAAGGCAAAGATATACAAATGCAAAGCATGCTTGGTGATCAAGAAACAACCACAAGGCAATCTACCCACTAGGAGGGAAACCAGGGCATGCAATGATCCTTGAGGCCATGATATGATATGATATGGGCCATGAGGGATCTTAGGGCCCAAAATTGGGGTCTTACAGTACGATAACCATGAAGAGCAAATGGTAACATCTCGTGCCAATCTTTGTATGTTACTGTCATCTTTTGTATGATCTTCTTAATATTCTTATTAGCAGCCTCCACGGCGGCATTCATCTTTGGCCGGTACGAAAAAGAGTTATGGTGTTTTATTTTGAACTGCGTGCAGAGTTCAGCAATCATCTTGTTGTTCTTCCGGAGAGAGCAAGTTTCTCAGATGTATATTTGATAAGATCCATCTTAGAAATCAATAAAGTGGTATGATTCAACATATATTGTCTTAGTCGGCGAGCAGCCTAAGCCAAAGCATAGCAAGCTTTCTCGAGCTGGGAGTATCTTGTTTCACAGTCGGTACCTTTTGCTAAGGTAGTATATTGCATGCTCTTTTCGACCAGACTCGTCATGTTGCCCCAACACACACCCTATTGAATTTTCTAACACGGTCAAATACATGATTAGAGGTCTTCCTTCAACTGGTGGCATCAGATTTATAGGTTCTTGGAGATACTTCTTGATTTTGTCAAAAGCTTCTTGACATTCATCATTCCATATGATCTCTTGATTTTTCCAGCGAAAACCTCTACATAGTCACGTAACATCCGACTCAATCTTTCTTTGACACTGTTTTCCAAGCCTGCTCCTATTTTGACTTCTTTCTTGTCTACTTCAGTACCCAGATTTACAACCTCAATTGATTTCTCATGCGGCTGTGTAACTTTCTCTTCTTGTTGTAATAACCTAGCAAGCTCTACAGGTACTTCACAATCTTCATCCTTTCCATCTTCAGCTTGATAGATCGGATTCTCGAAATTATAATTGGCAATAGTAGAACTGTTATCAACAGGATCCAGAGTGGATGAGGATCTGCATTTTAGTGATGTGGGTGTGTGTAAGAACACATAGCTGATGAAAATAAAATAAAAGAAAAACAAAGAGCCCAATATTTACGAAAACGAAACGTCCATTGATTTTTATTGAATGAAGTATGCAAATGAAATGACATCCCGAAACAAGCATACCATTGTGCCCCGGGTAAGGCACAAGGCTTAAAAGTTTAATTACAAACTTAAAAATAACAACACAGTAATAGTATTTACTCCTGACTAAAGGAGATAGGAATAACGTCTTCAGTCTTCCAATTGTTGAGCCCATCACCCACAGTAGGAAAAATCCAGTTATCCAGATTGTAGTCTTCATTATAGTTACCCACAACATTGATTTGATCTTTCATGTTCCCTTGATTGGTGATACGAACAGCACGAGCACGACGAACAGCCTTCTGGGACTCTGCAGTGAAACCCAAACCAAACTTGTCAGACTTGTAAGGAATGTCGGGAAGCTGACCCCAAATAGTACAACCACCTTCTTCAACCACAGCTCTAGCATCTTTGAGGGAAGCCATTGTAGGAGGTACTCTGGTAACCACAGGAACTCTTTTAACCACAGGAGGAGCTTCAGTAGCGGGAACGACCCAAGGAACTACTTCAAATGTCTGGCAAGGAGTCTCAACATATTCACCTTCCACTTCAACATACTTAAATGTATTCACATGACTGACCATATATTCTTCCTCTCCATAAACAGTTACGATCTTTCCCTTCACTGGATATCTCAACTTCTGATGTAGAGTGGAGGTCACAGCACCTGCCCCGTGGATCCAGGGGCGTCCAAGCAAACAAGAGTACGCAGGACGAATATCCATTACATAGAAGGTAGAATCGAAGACTTGAGAGCCTACTTTGATCGGGAGATCTATTTCTCCATGCACCACTCTTCTTGAACCATCAAAGGCTCTCACCACTATATTACTTGATCTTAACACAACATCTTCTTCTTCTTAGCCAGCAATGTCTTCAACTCATCTTGCCCCTTGGACAAGTTCAGAATCAACTCTTGGAATTGTGCATTCTGAGCCTGGAGATCTTTGACAGTCTGTTCAAGAGCCATTTCTGCTGAGGTAAACGGCGAGAAGATAAGATACCTATTCATAAGAAACCTATGATGCAATAATATGGTATGTAGATGCTTATGCAATGTTTTCAAGGACCGTAGGATTTAAATTTGTTTAAACCACCAAAAAGTAAACTTTTATTAGTAATAAACTTGTTTGCCCCTTGGGCTTACAATAAAAATGAAATGAATACAAAAAACGGGGTTTTAAGTCTCCCATGGACGTTTCCTCTTTGTGTTGAGGTATGAGTTGAGATTCCGCTCCTCGTGAAGTTGTTTTGTTAGCTCCAGGATTCTTTTCTGACTTGCCTTGTAATGAGTCTCAAAAGTATCTCTTTGCTCCTTCAACTGGATCCAGGACCTCTGTAACTCTTCCATGTCAGTGGGCATGTCTGGATGAAGAATGATGTAAGAAGTATCTCCTTTAGCAACAAGCTCCATGGTAACTGGCAGGATAGCAGGATATGGCATCATAAGAGTCTGAGCACGAGATCGTACCCATCTGAGATATGGTTCCATAGGAATAGTGTACTTGGGTTCTAGAGTCTTGCTGTCAACCTTGTTCACTTTACCCCATGCTCGTATGAACCTTTGACGGTAACCTTGAAGATCGTTGTCGTAGTCGAACACAATACCCTGAATAAGCATGTCATGAGGACCATCAGTCCGAGCGTAACCAAACTGACGTAGAGCTATAGAAGGGTTGTAGGTAATGCCCCCTCTTATGCCAAGGAGTGGTACATTAGGGAACTCCCCACAACGGTCAATGATGGTAACATTCTCCATAGATCTAGAGCACCAACGAATATCTGAATGAGAAAGTGACATAATCCTCTTGGACCACCTGAACCCTTGTTCATTCTTCATCACTGATCGAGGAAGGTGAGAAATAAACCACCTAGATAATAGAGGTATGCAACACATCAGAGTTCCTCGTGCCTTCGTAGTACGGGTATGAAGAAAGTGTAAGATGTCTCCAAGTAATGTAGGCACTGGATTGCGAGTCAGAAATATGTTGATGGCGTGTACGTCTATGAACTGGTCTGGATTGGGGAACAGTACTAAGCCATAAATCGATAGGGCTAAGATCTCCTCAAAAACATCATAACTCATAGCCTTCAGGAATACTTGAGCTTTCTCCATCAATACCTTAGCAAGAATACCCTTAACTCCACTCCTTGTTTCTAGGACAATGTCTGATTTCTTTAAATGTAAGGCTGCAGCAATGACTTCAGGTTTAGGCTTTTTTTCCAAGCCTGTGAAGGGTTTGTGATCAAGAATAGGTATACCCAGAAGCTTGGAGAACTCTTCCATTGTAGGAACCAGCTGATAGTCGGGAAATGTGAAGCAATGATGTTTAGGGTCAAAGAACTGAAACAGGACACTCATCATGTCTTCATTGAACCCTGAAGTGACTAGATCCAGTAGGTGACCATGCCTCTTGATGAACTGGGAGTTTTCAGAAACTTGAGAGACCAATTCCTTAAGCTTAGGAGGTATTCCTACAAAGTTGATCCGGATAGTATTCCTACGAGCAGAAGCCATGACCTGTAACAAAGAACAAAGATAAATCCTTTGGTCCTTGAAATGGTTAGTGAAAATGCTATGCTTATGATGCATGATGATGCTATGATGTTATGCTCAATCATAAACATGTGGCACACACAAACAAGTCACACAATAGCCCTAGGTTTGAAGGCTTGCATGAGGCTTAAAGGTAAGTACCCTCCCCTGAAATTTAGTTGATTCATCCTGTCCTACAAAAGTAACCAGGTTCTAAGGGATCTCAAAATCATTGATCCTTCACAAGGGTGGTTGTTCAGTAGGCAACTTACTTGCCAACCAAAACCCTCCAAGTTTAGGATCTCAATGAGTGTAGTATCGAGTATCAACCAACTTCAGTCTTCACCAAAGCCGGTTATCTCACTACTTTCTAAAGGCCAAGATGGGATGACTAGGGTTCTAAAAGTCAGTTAGTGTATTGACAACATATGGCAGCCTCATATTATCCTCAACTTGCTTAAGGAACATAAGCACCAACCAAGAAGTCACACTAACTATGGCCACCAGATCAACCATATCGATATACGCCGTACAGTTTCCTTGGTCTATTGCCATTTACCTAAGGTACACTAGATCCGGGTTAGGATCTTTCACACATAAGAGCACCCAACAGATAAGTATAAAGCAAATAAGGCAAACAATTTTAAAGTGATCTAATTCCTAAGGGTACCCCTCTTTTATTAAATCCCCAGCAGAGTCGCCAATTCTGTAACACGGTGGGACAACTGACTTTAGTTAAATGTTGCGGATAGCAAGTGTCGCCACCGACTTTTATTTTATCCAAAAGGAAAGGACATAAAAGAACAGGAAAGACCTTAAAAAGATTTTGAGTTCGGAGGGTAGGTTATACAAAGGGAAGGTATTAGCACCCTTTATATCCATGGTTATCCATGGGCTCTTAGTTACTTAGCTCACTTTGTTTGTTTGCAAGAGTGTAGTGTGTGATTAGAAAAATTTCTTTAAGTACTTTGTAATGACCCTCGTATGGGTGTATACAAAGCCTAGTTTAGAAATTGTGAGGTGTAAAAGTAATTTTGAAAAGTGTGAGCAAGTAACTATGAGATACCTACACTAGATTAAGTCTTTCGTGTTCTCGTATATTCTTTCAATGGTAAGACTGTCCCTATTATTAAGGAATAGGTAGTCATTACCTTGGATGTGTTTAAGGGACGGACGTAAGGTCATCGTATGGTCAATGAAGGCAACATAAGGGGTGTCTTTAGCAACTCGTAGGGACTATCATCATATTTACCGAAGGGACAAGATCATTATATCGTAGGCAACCTCGTAGGGACTTGATCTTTTAAGTTTATAGGGACTTGATGATTTTTTCTGTTTGAAGGGACTTTGCTTAAGACACCCCTATTTTCGAGGGACTTGACCATTTAAAGAAGGCAACCAAGAGGAATACCCTAGGAAGTACAGATGGCGATCAAAGATCGACTTACGTGTGTGAGTGTTATTTTTTAGATATTTGTCTTGAATTTAATTTTCTAAGTTCAATTATTTACAGTTAGTTTTTTGCACTCCCTAAATTACTAACCACGCAATAAATATTTACAAAAATAAAAACAAGAAAAATAAATTCCTAAACTATTACATGGCTATGGGACAAATACATAATAATCAGGCGAGAAAGAATAAATTTACAACCTATACATTTGTTCCTAATATTATAAATAAAACAAAATTAAAATAAGGAAAATAATGAAGCAAAAATAGAATAGATAAAAGCAAATAATAATAAAATAATAAATAAACAATGGTAATAAAGCAATAATAAAATAACAATAATAATAAAGTGATAATAAAAGGTTAGAATTTTAAAAGAAATTATTTTAGGTTAAACAAGTTAGATTTTTTTAGAAGTTATTAGAAAAATATGAGTTTAAAATAAATTAGTAATAATAAAAGAATTTAAAATACATTAATGTACAAATTATAAAATAAAAGAGTTATATGAAAAATATTAAGTTAGTTATTTACAAAATAAATAAAGATTATAGAAAATATCAAATTATTAGATTAATAGGTTTATTATTATTATTCAATTAGAAAAATGGTCAATTAGATTTTATTTACAAAATATATAAGGATTTATTATTATAAGTAAGTAATAAAAAAAAGTTATTAAAATAGTTAGTATTTATTATTTATTTACAAAAAATATAAAGGTTATAGAAAAATATTAAATAATTAATTTAGTAGGTTTTCACGCCCTACATTACTAAACCACGCAGTTAATATAGGATCAATGACAGAAATTTAAATGGCAGAAAAATAAATGGCAGAAAAATAAAATGGCAGAAAATAAATGGCAGAAAATAAAATCCTAATTATTACAACGCTTTGGTGCAGTTACATAATAAAGATGGCGAAAAGTAAAACTGAAAATATTACAAGTTAAAACTTAAAATATTACAAGGGCGAAGCAGTTACAGTGTATGAATAACATAAATATGAGCGAAAATAGGAAATAATAATAACGTTTGTTAAGGTTTAAGAAAAGGTTTATGGTTTAAAGGAAACAACACGGTTAAAGTTTTAGGTTTGAAATTTAGAGTTTGTGGCGAAATTGTCAGGGTTTAGGAAAAATCAGGGTAGTTAGTTATGAAAAAAAAAAGTGCAGATCTAAATAAAAAAAATGAATTAAAAAAAACAACGGCGTTGCTAGCACAAAATTGCGATCATCGCAACTTGATCGGATAACACAAATGTCACGCCTCATACACGTATATGTGAAAACGGCGTATTGACACAATCCGATCCGAAAACATAATCAAATATATCAACAAAATAGATAAAGTATATATCATACATAAACTATTACCAAACTGTGTGTACGATAGTATAGATCAGCCACTCTCAGTTTCTCTTTTTTGTTCTGTCTTTCGACCTCTTTCTATCAGTCATGCTAGTAAATATATATAGGAACAAATTAGGTTAATGATAATGGGCCTAAGTTTATTTTGAAACCCAATATTAAATTAAAAACTAAATAAAGTTAAATAATTAAAATAGTTAAAATTAAAATAAAAACTAATTAACCTATTTATTTATTCTAGACCCAATATAAAAATAAATAGACTCAAAAAAAAAAAAAGTCAGGCACCAAAATGCTCGAAAAAATAAAATGAACACGTCAAAATAATCAGCGCGAAATAAATGACTCGGAAAAATACAGCGTTTGGTCGGATTTTGAAATAAAAATTATGACCGTTTAAACCGCTCAGACTGATCAACATATGACCAAAAATAGTCGTAAAAATATTTTTAGCATGTCAAATTAAACCACGTGAACCGCAGATTAATGTTACTGACATTTGCAAACTTAACTTGACATTTTTTCGTTGACTAATTTTAGGCACAGTTAAAAAGTTAATTTGACCAGTCTGTTTGTAAATTCCGAGAAATTATTCCGGCTAATATTAAGACAGAAAAAAAATGTTATGCTATGAAGATGATGCAAATGAATGTGAAACAAAAAATTGGTTAGAGTTAAAAATAGAGGGCAAATTTTGGGGTGCAACACGTACGCAGAGTTATATCCCTCTTTGATAGAGAGGAAGTTGATTACTCCGAGGGACCCACCGGCTATACCTGCTAATCCCCAGTGGTGGTACAAGCCAGAATTGCATTGTGTTTATCATTCTGGTGCTCCCGGCCACGGCTTGGTGAATTGTTACCCTTTGAAGACCAAGGTGCAAGACCTTGTGAGATGTGGCATTCTGTGTTTCGAGGACGTAGGTCCTAATGTGAAGAAGAACCCATTGCCCGAGCATGGGAAATCTGTCGACATGGTCCAGGGATGCCCTGGCAAGTACAAAGTCAAATATGTTAGTCATATTCGACAATCTTTGGTTGAGATGCATCGTTTGCTATGCGAGTACAGTCATAATGAACACGACCATGATCGATGCCGAATCTGCCCTGTTAACCGATTGGGTTGTCGCCAGGTGCGCAAGGATCTTCAGGAAATGCTGGATGAAGGAGTTATCGAGATCCTTCAGAATAGGAATGTTGATAAAGATGAGCCAGAGGTCAATGTAATTTCCCCGGTATTCCGGATGCCCGAGCCTGTTACCACCAAATATGACGGTAGCAAGCAAAAGGCTTCTCCTGTTTTTATCATTAAGCCTGCAGGTCCAGTACCATATGCTTCTAAAAAGGCAATTCCCTTTCGTTACAACGTTCTTGCTGTAGAAGATGGGAAAGAAGTGCCTTTGACTTCTTCATCTGTTGTGAATATTGCGGATGTAAGTGGTTTGACCCGCAGTTGTCGTGTGTTTTCAGCACCACCAAAGCCCCAGGCTAATGCTGATTTTGTTGAACGCCCGATTGGGAATGCGGTGAATTCTCCAAATCCGGCACCTGTTGTTAAGCCCTCCTCCACATTGATAACTCCTACTTCTGTTGGCCCAAGCGGCAATGTGAAAGAAGACTGTGATGAGATGCTAAGGCTCATCAAGAAAAGTGAGTACAATGTTGTAGACCAGCTTCTACAAACGCCATCCAAGATATTCGTGTTATCATTACTTCTGAATTCAAAACCACATAGAGAGGCTCTGTAGAAAGTTTTGGATGTGGCATATGTAGATCATGATGTCACAATAGAACAGTTCGATAGCATTGTTGCAAACATCACGGCTTGTAACAATTTGAGTTTCTGTGACTCTGATCTCCCTGGGGAGGGAAGAGACCACAACTTGGCTTTACACATATCCATGAACTGCAGAGATGACGCCATGTCCAATGTGCTGGTAGACACTGGGTCATCACTAAATGTATTTCCAAAAACCACTCTCTCAAAACGTCATATCAAGGGCCTCCCATGAGGCAGAGTGGAGTTGTTGTGAAAGCTTTCGACGGGTCTCGAAAAACTGTAATTGGGGAAGTTGATCTCCCAATCAAGATTGGACCAAGTGATTTCCAAATTACCTTCCAGGTTATGGATATCCACCCATCATATAGCTGTCTCTTAGGCAGATCATGGATTCACGAGACAGGCACCGTAACATCCACCCTACACCAGAAGCTGAAGTTTGTGAAGAATAAGAAACTGGTAGTGGTAGGGGGAGAAAAGGCTCTCCTGGTTAGCCATTTGTCTTCCTTCTCATACATAGATGTTGAAGATGAAGTTGGAACTCCTTTCCAAGCTTTATCTATAGCTGAGCCTATGGAAAAGAGAACTCCTTCATTTGCTTCCTATAGAGATGCGAAGTTGGCCATTGAGTGTGGTGCAGTTGCTGGTCTAGGAAAAATGATTGAGTTAGAAGATAATAAAGTCTCGGGCTGGCATAGGCTTTTCCTCTGGGATCTTCAACGAGAAAGGGCTGTTCAAGAGTGGAGGTTTCATCCACGCAGGTCAAGATGAGGAAGTTGCTGCTGTCTTGGAAGAAGATACAGAGGATTCTGGCAATTTCATTATCCCTGGAGGGGTCTGCAACAATTGGGTCGCTGTGGATATTCCTACAGTTATCCACAAGTCAACGTAATGATCACTTTGTTTAAAAACCCTTCTCCCATGCCAAAAGGAGAAGTGATGACATTGTTGGCACATAAATACAATGATATTTTCATTCAATAAATTCATGTTAAATGTTTGTTTTTCCAATTATTTTCCCTTTTTGCTTTTTTGCATGAAATTGGTGATCACATAAAACCCTAAAAATAGAATAAAATCAATCTTTTCATCTGCATAATGATTTGCCTTGTTTGATTTCTAAAAGCTTTTCATATCCAAAATCATTATGCAGATTGATCAAACCCATTGAACATAATGATCCAACACCATCTCCCAATTTTGAATTCCCTGTATTTGAGGAGGAGGAAGATGATGTTGAAAAGATTCCTGATGAGATTACCCGTCTACTTGAGCATGAAGAGAAGATCATTCAGCCGCATCTTGAGAATCTGGAAACAGTCAACTTGGGGTCTGAGGATTGTGTTCGAGAAGTGAAGATTGGGGCATTCCTTGAGGAATCTGTTGAGAAGGGGTTGATTGAATTGCTACGAGAATATGTTGATGTCTTCGCCTGGTCGTATGAAGACATGCCTGGTCTAGATATTGATATTGTGCAACATTTCCTATCCTTGAAGCCTGAGTGCGTGCCTGTGAAGCAGAAGCTCAGAAGAACTCATCCTGATATGGCAGTGAAGATCAAGGAGGAAGTTCATAAGCAAATTGATGCGGGGTTTCTGGTGACTTCTACATATCCTCAATGGGTGGCCAATATTGTGCCCGTACCTAAGAAAGACGGAAAAGTCCGGATGTGTGTGGATTATAGGGTCTTGAATAAAGCTAGTCCAAAAGATGATTTCCCTCTACCACATATTGATATGTTGGTAGATAATACAGCTAAATTCAATGTCTTCTCATTTATGGACGGATTTTCCGGATATAACCAGATCAAGATGGCACCTGAGGATATGGAGAAGACAACATTCATCACACCTTGGGGAACATTCTGTTATCGAGTGATGCCCTTCGGTTTGAAGAACGCCGGAGCCACGTATCAACGAGCTATGACCACCTTGTTCCATGATATGATGCTGTTGCACCCCAAAATTTGCCCTCTATTTTTAACTCTAACCAATTTTTTGTTTCACATTCATTTGCATCATCTTCATAGCATAACATTTTTTTCTGTCTTAATATTAGCCGGAATAATTTCTCGGAATTTACAAACAGACTGGTCAAATTAACTTTTTAACTGTGCCTAAAATTAGTCAACGAAAAAATGTCATGTTTAAGTTTGCAAATGTCGGTAACATTAATCTGCGGTTCACGTGGTTTAATTTGACATGCTAAAAATATTTTTACGACTATTTTTGGTCATATGTTGATCAGTCTGAGCAGTTTAAACGGTCATAATTTTTATTTCAAAATCCGACCAAACGCTGTATTTTTCCGAGTCATTTATTTCGCGCTGATTATTTTGACGTGTTCATTTTATTTTTTCGAGCATTTTGGTGCCCGACTTTTATTTTTTTGAGTCTATTTA
Source organism: Lathyrus oleraceus (assembly GCF_024323335.1). Taxonomy (NCBI): domain Eukaryota; kingdom Viridiplantae; phylum Streptophyta; class Magnoliopsida; order Fabales; family Fabaceae; genus Lathyrus; species Lathyrus oleraceus. Next base: position 522,673,918 of record NC_066584.1, read on the forward strand.
TTTTTATATTGGGTCTAGAATAAATAAATAGGTTAATTAGTTTTTATTTTAATTTTAACTATTTTAATTATTTAACTTTATTCAGTTTTTAATTTAATATTGGGTTTCAAAATAAACTTATGCCCATTATCATTAACCTAATTTGTTCCTATATATATTTACAAGCATTACTGATAGAGGGAGGCAGAAAGACAAAACAAAAAAGAGAAACTGAGAGTGGCTGATCTATACTATCGTACACACCGTTTGGTAATAGTTTATATATGATATATACTTTATCTATTTTGTTGATATATTTGTTACTGTGTTTCAAATACATGTTCATATATGTAACTAGTGTGTTAAAATATATATATATATATATATATATATATATATATATATATATATATATATATATATATATATATATATATATATATATATATATATATATATATATATATATTTCTATTTTATGTTATAGTTTGATTATGTTTTCGGATCGGATCGTGTCAATACGCCGTTTTCACATATACGTGTATGAGGCGTGACATTTGTGTTATCTGATCCAGTTGCGATGATCGCAATTTTGCGCTAGCAACGCCGTTGTTTTTTTTTATATATACATATATTTAGATCTGCACATTTTTTTCATAACTAACTACCCTGATTTTTCCTAAACCCTGACAATTTCGCCACAAACTCTAAATTTCAAACATAAAACTTTAACCGTGTTATTTCCTCTCAACCATAAACCTTTTCTTAAACCTTAACAAAGCTTATTATTATTTCCTATTTTTGCTCATATTTATGTTATTCATACATTGTAACTGTTTCGCCCTTGTAATATTTTAAGTTTTAACTTGTAATATTTTCAGTTTTACTTTTCGCCATCTTCATTATGTAACTGCACTAAAGCGTTGTAATAATTAGGATTTTATTTTCTGCCATTTATTTTCTGCCATTTTATTTTTCTGCCATTTATTTTTCTGCCATTGAAATTCCTGCCATTGATCCTATATTAACTGCGTGGTTTAGTAATGTAGGGCGTGAAAACCTACTAAATTAATTATTTAATATTTTTCTATAACCTTTATATTTTTTGTAAATAAATAATAAATACTAACTATTTTAATAATTTTTTTTTATTACTTACGTATAATAATAAATCCTTATATATTTTGTAAATAAAATCTAATTGACCATTTTTTTAATTGAATAATAATAATAAACCTATTAATCTAATAATTTGATATTTTCTATATTCTTTATTTATTTTTTAAATGACTAACTTAATATTTTTCATATAACTCTTTTATTTTATAATTTGTACATTAATGTATTTTAAATTCTTTTATTATTACTAAATTATTTTAAACTCATATTTTTCTAATAACTTCTAAAAAAATCTAACTTGTTTAACCTAAAATAATTTCTTTTAAAATTCTAACCTTTTTATTATCACTTTATTATTATTGTTATTTTATTATTGCTTTATTACCATTGTTTATTTATTGTTTTATTATTATTTGCTTTTATCTATTCTATTTTTGCTTCATTATTTTCCTTATTTTAATTTTGTTTTATTTATAATATTAGGAACAAATGTATAGGTTATAAATTTATTCTTTCTCGCCTGATTATTATGTATCTGTCCCATAGCCATGTAATAGTTTAGGAATTTATTTTTCTTGCTTTTATTTTTGTAAATATTTATTGCGTGGTTAGTAATTTAGGGAGTACAAAAAACTAACTGTAAATAATTGAACTTAGAAAATTAAATTCAAGACAAATATCTGAAAAATAACACTCACACACGTAAGTCGATCTTTGATCGCCATCTGTACTTCCTAGGGTATTCCTCTTGGTTGCCTTCTTTAAATGGTCAAGTCCCTCGAAAATAGGGGTGTCTTAAGCAAAGTCCCTTCAAACAGAAAAATCATCAAGTCCCTATAAACTTAAAAGATCAAGTCCCTACGAGGTTGCCTACGATATAATGATCTTGTCCCTTCGGTAAATATGATGATAGTCCCTACGAGTTACTAAAAGACACCCCTTATGTTGCCTTCATTGACCATACGATGACCCTACGCCCGTCCCTTAAACGCATCCCAGGTAATGACTACTTATTCCTTAATAATAGGGATAGTCTTACCATTGAAAGAATATACGAGAACACGAAAGACTTAATCTAGGGTAGGTATCTCATAGTTACTTGCTCACACTTTTCAAAATTACTTTTACACCTCACAATTTCTAAACTAGGCTTTGTATACACCCATACGAGGGTCATTACAAAGTACTTAAAGAAATTTTTCTAATCACACACTACACTCTTGCAAACAAACAAAGTGAGCTAAGTAACTAAGAGCCCATGGATAACCATGGATATAAAGGGTGCTAATACCTTCCCTTTGTATAACCTACCCCCCGAACTCAAAATCTTTTTAAGGTCTTTCCTGTTCTTTTATGTCCTTTCCTTTTGGATAAAATAAAAGTCGGTGGCGACTCTTGCTATCCGCAACATTTAACTAAAGTCAGTTCTCCCACCGTGTTACAGAACTGGCAACTTTGCTGGGGATTTAATAAAAGAGGGGTACCCTTAGGAATTAGATAACTTTAAAATTGTTTGCCTTGTTTGCTTTATACTTATCTGTTGGGTGCTCTTATGTGTGAAAGACCCTAACCCGGATCTAGTGTACCTTAGGTAAATGGCAATAGACCAAGGAAACTGTACGGCGTATATCGATATGGTTGATCTGGTGGCCATAGTTAGTGTGACTTCTTGGTTGGTGCTTATGTTCCTTAAGCAAGTTGAGGATAATATGAGGCTGCCATATGTTGTCAATACACTAACTGACTTTTAGAACCCTAGTCATCCCATCTTGGCCTTTAGAAAGTAGTGAGATAACCGGCTTTGGTGAAGACTGAAGTTGGCTGATACTCGATACTACACTCATTGAGATCCTAAACTTGGAGGGTTTTGGTTGGCAAGTAAGTTGCCTACTGAACAACCACCCTTGTGAAGGATCAATGATTTTGAGATCCCTTAGAACCTGGTTACTTTTGTAGGACAGGATGAATCAACTAAACTTCAGGGGAGGGTACTTACCTTTAAACCTCATGCAAGCCTTCAAACTTAGGGCACATGTTTGTGATTGAGCATAACATCATAGCATCATCATGCATCATAAGCATAACATTTTCACTAACCATTTCAAGGACCAAAGGATTTATCTTTGTTCTTTGTTGCAGGTCATGGCTTCTGCTCGTAGGAATACTATCCGGATCAACTTTGTAGGAATACCTCCTAAGCTTAAGGAATTGGTCTCTCAACTTTCTGAAAACTCCCAGTTCATCAAGAGGCATGGTCACCTACTGGATCTAGTCACTTCAGGGTTCAATGAAGACATGATGAGTGTCCTGTTTCAATTCTTTGACCCTAAACATCATTGCTTCACATTTCCCGACTATCAGCTGGTTCCTACAATGGAAGAGTTCTCCAAGCTTCTGGGTATACCTATTCTTGATCAGAAACCCTTCACAGGCTTGGAAAAAGAGCCTAAACCTGAAGTCATTGCTGCAGCCTTACATTTAAAGAAATCAGACATTGTCCTAGAAACAAGGAGTGGAGTTAAGGGTATTCTTGCTAAGGTATTGATGGAGAAAGCTCAAGTATTCCTAAAGGCTATGAGTTATGATGCTTTTGAGTAGATCTTAGCCCTATTGACTTATGGCTTAGTATTGTTCCCCAATCCAGACCAGTTCATAGACGTACACGCCATCAACATATTTCTGACTCGCAATCCAGTGCCTACATTACTTGGAGACATCTTACACTCTCTTCATACCCGTACTACGAAGGCACGAGGAACTCTGATGTGTTGCATACCTCTATTATCTAGGTGGTTTATTTCTCACCTTCCTCGATCAGTGATGAACAATGAACAAGGGTTCAGGTGGTCCAAGAGGATTATGTCACTTTCTCATTCAGATATTCGTTGGTGCTCTAGATCTATGGAGAATGTTACCATCATTGACCGTTGTGGGGAGTTCCCTAATGTACCACTCCTTGGTATAAGAGGGGGCATTACCTACAACCCTTCTTTAGCTCTACGTCAGTTTGGTTACGCTCAGACTGATGGTCCTCATGACATGCTTATTCAGGGTATTGTGTTCGACTACGACAAGGATCTTCAAGGTTACCGTCAAAGGTTCATACGAGCATGGGGTAAAGTGAACAAGGTTGACAGCAAGACTCTGGAACCCAAGTACACTATTCCTATGGAACCACATCTCAGATGGGTACGATCTCGTGCTCAGACTCTTATGATGCCATATCCTGCTATCCTGCCAGTTACCATGGAGCCTGTTGCTGAAGGAGATACTTCTTACATCATTCTTCATCCAGACATGCCCACTGACATGGAAGAGTTACAAAGGTCCTGGATCCAGTTGAAGGAGCAAAGAGATACTTTTGAGACTCATTACAAGGCAAGTCAGGAAAGAATCCTGGAGCTAACAAAACAACTTCACGAGGAGCGGAATCTCAACTCATACCTCAACACAAAGAGGAAACGTCCATGGGAGACTTAAAACCCCATTTTTTGTATTCATTTCATTTTTATTGTAAGCCCAAGGGGCAAACAAGTTTATTACTAATAAAAGTTTACTTTTTGGTGGTTTAAACAAATTTAAATCCTACGGTCCTTGAAAACATTGCATAAGCATCTACATACCATATTATTGCATCACAGGTTTCTTACGAACAGGTATCTTATCTTCTCGCTGTTTATTTCAGCAGAAATGGCTCTTGAACAGACTGTCAAGATCACTTCCAAGGGTCCTATCAAAATTACTGCTGAAGGCCTGGTGAAGACTGTTGCTGAAGTTAGAGTGCCTCCCATGATTATTACCACTCCTGGCCCTATTCCTTATACTTCGGATAAAGCTATACCCTGGAATTACGGTTTTGATGTTTATATCCATAGTGTTAAGCAGGAACCTTTGACTGATACACCTGTTACTGATGATAACCTTGATGTTGATAATATTGCTGGATCTAGTAAGATCACCAGAAGTGGAAGAATTTTCTCTCCTCCAGCTACCTCAAAAAATACAGTTCTTCCAACTACTACCTCCACTTCTGAGCCAAGTACTGATGCTCGAGGCAAAGGTCCTGTGGTTGAACCTGTGCAAGCTGAAGCACCGACTGCTGAAAATCTCTCTAAACAGATGGAAGAAGTGCTGAAGATCATTCGTAAAAGTGATTATGATATTGTTGACCAGTTGGGGCATACTCCCTCCAAAATTTCCATGTTGTCTTTGTTGCTGTGTTTTGAGGCTCATGCTAAAGCCTTGATCAAATTCTTAAGGACTGCTCATGTACCAAATGAAATTTCTGTGGATCAATTTGAAAATTGTGTTGCACATCTGACTTATGATAATGGGTTAGGTTTTTCTGATGCTGACTTGACTCCTGCCAAAAGAAACCATAATAGAGCTTTACATATCTCCATTGAATGTAGGGGAACTACCTTGACTCATGTGTTGATAGACAATGGCTCTTCATTAAATGTACTTCCCAAAGAGGTTCTGAACAAGCTCAGTCTTGAAGATGTTGAGTTAAGATCAAGTAATATAGTGGTGAGAGCCTTTGATGGTTCAAGAAGAGTGGTGCATGGAGAAATAGATCTCCCGATCAAAGTAGGCTCTCAAGTCTTCGATTCTACCTTCTATGTAATGGATATTCGTCCTGCGTACTCTTGTTTGCTTGGGCGCCCCTGGATCCACGGGGTAGGTGCTGTGACCTCCACTCTACATCAGAAGTTGAGATATCCAGTGAAGGGAAAGATCGTAACTGTTTATGGAGAGGAAGAATATATGGTCAGTCATGTGAATACATTTAAGTATGTTGAAGTGGAAAGTGAATATGTTGAGACTCCTTGCCAGACATTTGAAGTAGTTCCTTGGGTCGTTCCCGCTAGTGAAGCTCCTCCTGTGGTTAAAAGAGTTTCTGTGGTTACCAGAGTACCTCCTACAACGGCTTCCCTCAAAGATGCTAGAGCTGTGGTTGAAGAAGGTGGTTGTACTATTTGGGGTCAGCTTCCCGACATTCCTTACAAGTCTGACAAGTTTGGTCTGGGTTTCACTGCAGAGTCCCAGAAGGCTATTCGTCGTGCTCGTGCTGTTCGTATCACCAATCCAGGGAACATGAAAGATCAAATCAATGTTGTGGGTGACTATAATGAAGACTACAATCTGGATAACTGGATTTCTCCTACTGTGGGTGATGGGCTCAACAATTGGAAGACTGAAGACGTTATTCCTATCTCCTTTAGTCAGGAGTAAATACTATTACTGCATTGTTATTTTTAAGCCTTGTGCCTTACCCGGGGCAAAATGGTATGCTTGTTTCGGGATGTCATTTCATTTGCATACTTCATTCAATAAAAATCAATGGACGTTTCGTTTTCGTAAATATTGGGCTATTTGTTTTTCTTTTATTTTATTTTCATCAGCTATGTGTTCTTACACACACCCACATCACTAAAATGCAGATCCTCATCCACTCTGGATCCTGTTGATAACAGTTCTACTATTGCCAATTATAATTTCGAGAATCCGATCTATCAAGCTGAAGATGGAAAGGATGAAGATTGTGAAGTACCTGTAGAGCTTGCTAGGTTATTACAACAAGAAGAGAAAGTTACACAGTCGCATGAGGAATCAATTGAGGTTGTAAATCTGGGTACTGAAGTAGACAAGAAAGAAGTCAAAATAGGAGCAGGCTTGGAAAACAGTGTCAAAGAAAGATTGAGTCGGATGTTACGTGACTATGTAGAGGTTTTCGCTGGAAAAATCAAGAGATGATATGGAATGATGAATGTCAAGAAGCTTTTGACAAAATCAAGAAGTATCTCCAAGAACCTATAAATCTGATGCCACCAGTTGAAGGAAGACCTCTAATCATGTATTTGACCGTGTTAGAAAATTCAATAGGGTGTGTGTTGGGGCAATATGACGAGTCTGGTCGAAAAGAGCATGCAATATACTACCTTAGCAAAAGGTACCGACTGTGAAACAAGATACTCCCAGCTCGAGAAAGCTTACTATGCTTTGGCTTAGGTTGCTCGCCGACTAAGACAGTATATGTTGAATCATACCACTTTATTGATTTCTAAGATGGATCTTATCAAATATACATCTAAGAAACCTGCTCTCTCCGAAAGAACAACAAGATGATTGCTGAACTCTGCACGCAGTTCAAAATAAAACACCATAACTCTTCTCCGTACCGGCCAAAGATGAATGGCACCATGGAGGCTGCTAATAAGAATATTAAGAAGATCATACAAAAGATGACAGTAACATACAAAGACTGGCATGAGATGTTACCCTTTGCTCTTCATGGTTATCGCACTTCAGTGCGCACTTTGACAGGGGCAACTCCTTTCTCTTTGGTCTACGGAATGGAAGCCGTGTTACCAGTGGAAGTTCAGATTCCCTCTCTAAGAATCATGAAAGAGGCAGGTTTAGACGAGGATGAATGGATTCAGACTCGACTCGACCAGATAAATTTGATTGATGAGAAGAGGTTGGCAGCTGTTTGTCATGGTCAGATGTACCAGAAACGGATGATCAAAGCTTTCAATAAGAAGGTTAAGCCAAAGGTATATCAGGCTGGTGACTTGGTAATCAAGCGTATCATACTACCACAGGGTGATCCTAGGGGCAAGTGGACTCCTACATATGAAGGACCATTTGTGGTCAAAAGAGTATTCTCAGGAGGTGCCATGATGCTTACTACTATGGATGGTGAAGACTTTCCACAGCCTGTAAACGCAGACATAGTTAAAAAATACTACGCATAAAAAGAGACCCGCTAGGTTGACTGGCCTAGGCAAAAATAAGGGCATCCCGGCAAACCAAAAGGGTTCGGGCAAAAATTATGGATATATATAAAAAAAATGTACACCCGGCAAGTCGAAAACCTGAAAAGGCAGCTTGGGCAAAAAAGGGTATCCCGGTGGATTGAAAACCTGAAAGGGAAATCCAGGCAAAAGTTAGGGATTAAAGCGTATGACTATGTCTCGTTTGGATCACTCATGTAACTTCAATTGATGGTGCTACCTAAATCAAGTTCAAACAGATACAGATCAATCCAATCGTTTCTGTCTCAACAGCAGAAGATGAGATATTTGAAGATAATGGCAATAGTAGAATTGAAACTCAATAGGATCATTTTTCACATAGCTGTTTTCTTTGTTTTATAAAAAATTTACGACGAATTCCTCTTACTAGGATTTCTGTCTCCTTGTACAAACTTGCCTATGTATAGGTCACTTTGTGATATAAATAAAATTTCATCTTTGAATCCAGATTTACTTTTACTCTATTTACATAAGCGAAAACGTCCATTGGTTGTGTTTGAATGTATGTATGCTTTTGAATACGATTGATGTTTACCAGAAATGCATAAAATGCAGTAATAGTATTTACTAAGGACGAATGAGGGTAGTAGTTCAACGAAGCTTCGCCGGTTCATCCCCACTACAAATCCCCAGTAGAGCAAATATATCTTTATAGATACTTCGAATTACGTCTCCCCTTGAATTTATGTCCATCTCTTTTATCCTCAGTCGGGATACTCAAGAACTTATTCCTTCAATAGAAGTACGACGAACGAATACGGGAAGTGACAAATACTATACTATCAAACAAGACGGGAACGAGTTCCTCATACTCTTCAGCAACGAATCGGGATTTATTTTCCCTAGCCAGCAGTTGTTATACAAAGATATCCGGACGCTTCAGGCCGCATGATTCATACATACATCATTTACATCATACCATAGCATATCCATAAGTGAATAATACATTTACTTAGATGCACCATGCCATGCATGCATACATATTGCATAAACTAACCTTTTCCTTGCAGGATGGTTATATACAGATAAAATACTATCAACAATTCACAACAGGTCAGAAACGATCTATACGAAGATCTAGTGTTGATACTTAATCATTACTCAAGGTGTCCTTGGATAGTAGGCAAACGGTCTATACGAAGATCTATTCCCTAGTCCAGGATGTTTTCAGGAGAGTTAATCCTGATACTCTTTTGTCCTTGGATAGTAGGCAAACGGTCTATACGAAGATCTATTCCCTAGTCCAGGATATTTTCAGGAGATTTCATCCTGACACTCTTTTGTTCTTGGATAGTAGGCAAACGGTCTATACGAAGATCTATTCCCTAGTCCAGGATATTTTCAGGAGATTTCATCCTGACACTCTTTTGTTCTTGGATAGTAGGCAAACGGTCTATACGAAGATCTATTCCCTAGTCCAGGATATTTTCAGAAGATTTAATCCTGATATTCTTTTGTTCTTGGATAGTAGGCAAACGGTCTATACGAAGATCTATTCCCTAATCCAGGATATTTCCAGAAGAGATAATCATCACGAAGATTTATTTCTACTGGTCTATTCAACAATTCAAAACAGTTCAGAGACGATCTATACGAAGGTCTAGTGCTGATACTTAATTCAGAAAGAAATCGCCACGAAGATTTGGTTCTGACACTTAAATTAAAAGTATGTTCTTAGATCCGATTCAGAGACGGCCTATACGAAGACCTAGTACTGATATCCAGTATCAACATCAATATATTATCACCTCCTGATATTATGGATGGCATCTATAAGCCCATCTCCAGTTCTTCCAAGTGGCATCTTCAAGCCCACTTAAGCATATACAACTAGTCATCAGTGTTACTTTACGCACCGGCGAGTGCAAATTTTTGGGCTTTTGTGTTCAATCCCCTTCAACCTTCCAAGTCACGAATGGCACACAGGCCAATCTAACTCCTCAGGTTTCAGAAAATTGAACATGGGCAGCTGTTGCACCCCAAAATTTGCCCTCTATTTTTAACTCTAACCAATTTTTTGTTTCACATTCATTTGCATCATCTTCATAGCATAACATTTTTTTCTGTCTTAATATTAGCCGGAATAATTTCTCGGAATTTACAAACAGACTGGTCAAATTAACTTTTTAACTGTGCCTAAAATTAGTCAACGAAAAAATGTCAAGTTTAAGTTTGCAAATGTCGGTAACATTAATCTGCGGTTCACGTGGTTTAATTTGACATGCTAAAAATATTTTTACGACTATTTTTGGTCATATGTTGATCAGTCTGAGCAGTTTAAACGGTCATAATTTTTATTTCAAAATCCGACCAAACGCTGTATTTTTCCGAGTCATTTATTTCGCGCTGATTATTTTGACGTGTTCATTTTATTTTTTCGAGCATTTTGGTGCCCGACTTTTATTTTTTTGAGTCTATTTATTTTTATATTGGGTCTAGAATAAATAAATAGGTTAATTAGTTTTTATTTTAATTTTAACTATTTTAATTATTTAACTTTATTCAGTTTTTAATTTAATATTGGGTTTCAAAATAAACTTAGGCTCATTATCATTAACCTAATTTGTTCCTATATATATTTACTAGCATGACTGATAGAGGGAGGCAGAAAGACAGAACAAAAAAGAGAAACTGAGAGTGGCTGATCTATACTATCGTACACACAGATTGGTAATAGTTTATATATGATATATACTTTATCTATTTTGTTGATATATTTGTTACTGTGTTTCAAATACATGTTCATATATGTAACTAGTGTGTTAAATATATATATATATATATATATATATATATATATATATATATATATATATATATATATATATATATATATATATATATATATATATATATATATATTTCTATTTTATGTTATAGTTTGATTATGTTTTCGGATCGGATCGTGTCAATACGCCGTTTTCACATATACGTGTATGAGGCGTGACATTTGTGTTATCCGATCCAGTTGCGATGATCGCAATTTTGCGCTAGCAATGCCGTTGTTTTTTTTAATTCATATTTTTTTATATATATACATATATTTAGATCTGCACATTTTTTTCATAACTAACTACCCTGATTTTTCCTAAACCCTGACAATTTCGCCACAAACTCTAAATTTCAAACCTAAAACTTTAACCGTGTTATTTCCTCTCAACCATAAACCTTTTCTTAAACCTTAACAAACCTTATTATTATTTCCTATTTTCGCTCATATTTGTGTTATTCATACACTGTAACTGCTTCGCCCTTGTAATATTTTAAGTTTTAACTTGTAATATTTTCAGTTTTACTTTTCGCCATCTTCATTATGTAACTGCACCAAAGCGTTGTAATAATTAGGATTTTATTTTCTGCCATTTATTTTCTGCCATTTTATTTTTCTGCCATTTATTTTTCTGCCATTTAAATTCCTGCCATTGATTCTATATTAACTGCGTGGTTTAGTAATGTAGGGCGTGAAAACCTACTAAATTAATTATTTAATATTTTTCTACAACCTTTATATTTTTTGTAAATAAATAATAAATACTAACTATTTTAATAACTTTTTTTTTATTACTTACTTATAATAATAAATCCTTATATGTTTTGTAAATAAAATCTAATTGACCATTTTTCTAATTGAATAATAATAATAAGGATTTAATTGAAATACACTGACAGTGTAAAAGGATTTTACACTGTCAGTTAATCATAGCCGTTGGATGTTGAAACAAGTTTGACTTTTTATATAAAAATCTATAAAGTAATGCAAATGGATGATGGTGATGAATTGATTGTGTAAAACATTTTACACTGACAGTGCACAGTAATTAATCTCTAATAATAAACCTATTAATCTAATAATTTGATATTTTCTATAATCTTTATTTATTTTGTAAATGACTAACTTAATATTTTTCATATAACTCTTTTATTTTATAATTTGTACATTAATGTATTTTAAATTCTTTTATTATTACTAATTTATTTTAAACTCATATTTTTCTAATAACTTCTAAAAAAATCTAACTTGTTTAACCTAAAATAATTTCTTTTAAAACTCTAACCTTTTTATTATCACTTTATTATTATTGTTATTTTATTATTGCTTTATTACCATTGTTTATTTATAATTTTATTATTATTTGCTTTTATCTATTCTATTTTTGCTTCATTATTTTCCTTATTTTAATTTTGTTTTATTTATAATATTAGGAACAAATGTATAGGTTGTAAATTTATTCTTTCTCGCCTGATTATTACGTATCTGTCCCATAGCCATGTAATAGTTTAGGAATTTATTTTTCTTGCTTTTATTTTTGTAAATATTTATTGCGTGGTTAGTAATTTAGGGAGTGCAAAAAACTAACTGTAAATAATTGAACTTAGAAAATTAAATTCAAGACAAATATCTGAAAAATAACACTCACACACGTAAGTCGATCTTTGATCGCCATCTGTACTTCCTAGGGTATTCCTCTTGGTTGCCTTCTTTAAATGGTCAAGTCCCTCAAAAATAGGGGTGTCTTAAGCAAAGTCCCTTCAAACAGAAAAATCATCAAGTCCCTATAAACTTAAAAGATCAAGTCCCTACGAGGTTGCCTACGATATAATGATCTTGTCCCTTCGGTAAATATGATGATAGTCCCTACGAGTTGCTAAAAGACACCCCTTATGTTGCCTTCATTGACCATACGATGACCCTTACGCCCGTCCCTTAAACACATCCAAGGTAATGACTATCTATTCCTTAATAATAGGGACAGTCTTACCATTGAAAGAATATACGAGAACACGAAAGACTTAATCTAGGGTAGGTATCTCATAGTTACTTGCTCACACTTTTCAAAATTACTTTTACACCTCACAATTTCTAAACTAGGCTTTGTATACACCCATACGAGGGTCATTACAAAGTACTTAAAGAAATTTTTCTAATCACACACTACACTCTTGCAAACAAACAAAGTGAGCTAAGTAACTAAGAGCCCATGGATAACCATGGATATAAAGGGTGCTAATACCTTCCCTTTGTATAACCTACCCCCCGAACTCAAAATCTTTTTAAGGTCTTTCCTGTTCTTTTATGTCCTTTCCTTTTGGATAAAATAAAAGTCGGTGGCGACTCTTGCTATCCGCAACATTTAACTAAAGTCAGTTCTCCCACCGTGTTACAGATGCACAAGGAAATTGAGGTATATGTTGATGATATGATCGCTAAGTCAAGAACGGAAGTTAAACATGTAGAGCACCTGTTGAAGCTTTTTCAGCGCTTGAGGAAGTATAAGCTTCGCCTGAATCCCAACAAGTGTACATTTGGAGTCCGTTCTGGAAAGTTATTGGGTTTCATTGTCAGTGAAAGAGGTATTGAGGTTGATCCTGCAAAGGTCAAAGCAATACAAGAGATGCCTGCGCCCAAAACCGAGAAGCAAGTCTGAGGTTTTCTTGGCCGCTTGAATTATATTTCCAGATTCATATCCCACATGACTGCCACATGTGCGCCGATATTCAAGCTCCTCCGGAAAGATCAGTCTAATGATTGGACAGAGGATTGCCAAAAAGCCTTTGACAGTATTAAAGAGTATCTGTCTAAACCTCCGATCCTGTCTCCGCCTATAGAAGGAAGACCTTTGATCATGTATCTGACTGTTCTTGAAGACTCAATGGGTTGCGTCCTTGGTCAGCAAGATGAATCAAGAAAGAAAGAATATGCTATTTACTACTGGAGCAAGAAGTTCACCGGTTGTGAGTCCCGATACTCAATGCTTGAGAAGACATGTTGTGCTTTGTCTTGGGCTGCTAAGCGCTTACGCCAGTATATGATAAATCATACAACTTGGTTGATATCCAGAATGGACCCAATCAAGTACATCTTCGAGAAGCCTGCTTTAACAAGGAGGATTGGCCGTTGGCAGATGTTGTTATCTGAGTATGATATTGAGGAGATTCTGTATTTGAAAATGAAAGATTGTGATGAGCCTACACTCGATAAAGGGCCAGAGCCTGGTTCAAGATGGAGTATGGTGTTTGATGGCGCTGTAAATCAGTATGGAAATGGTATTGGGGCAGTGATTATTACTCCTCAGGGCACACATATTCCTTTTACAGCAAGTCTAACTTTCAAATGCACGAATAATATGGCTGAGTATGAGGCCTGTATTATGGGATTGGAAGAATGCATTGATCTAAGGATCAAACATCTTGACGTATATGGTGATTCGGCCCTCGTTGTCAATCAGATTAAGGGTGAATGGGAAACGAATCAGCCTGGTCTTATTTCATATAGAGATTATGCGAGGAGGATTTCAACGTTCTTTATTGAGGTTGACTTCCATCATATTCCTCGAGATGAGAATCGGATGGCAGATGCTCTTGCTACGCTTGCTTTGATGATTGTGGTAAAACTGTGGAATGAAGTTCCCAATATCACTGTGATGCCTTGGACAGACCAACTCATGTGTTTGCAGTTGAAGAAGTAAAATATGATAAGCCATGGTATTATGACATCAAATGTTTCCTTCAGAACCAGGTTTACCCGCCAGGGGCAACTGTGAAAGATAGGAAGACTTTGAGGAGATTATCAGGCAGTTTCTACCTCAATGGCGATGTGCTTTATAAAAGAAATTTTGATATGGTGCTGCTCAGATGCGTGGATAGATACGAAGCAGACCTGTTAATGACTGAGGTCCATGAGGGTTCATTTAGTACTCATTCCAATGGGCATGCCATGGCTAGAAAGATGTTGAGAGCAGGCTACTATTGGCTGACAATGGAGTCTGACTGCTGCAAGTACGTGAAGAAATGTCATAAGTGTCAGATTTATGCGGATAAGATCCATATTCCCCCGACACTTCTAAATGTGATTTCATCACCATGGCCTTTCTCCATGTGGGGAATCGACATGATTGGCATGATAGAGCCGAAAGCGTCCAACAGACACAGATTTATTCTCGTAGCAATTGATTACTTCACCAAATGGGTTGAAGCGACATCGTATGCCAACGTGACCAGGCAGGTGGTCGTGAAGTTTATCAAGAATCAACTCATATGCCTCTATTGTGTGCCAGATAAGATCATTACTGATAATGGATCTAACTTGAACAACAAGATGATGAAAGAGTTGTGTAGTGAGTTCAGGATTGCACACCATAATGCTTCTCCTTACAGACCCAAGATGAATGGGGCTGTTGAAGTTGCTAATAAGAATATCAAGAAGATTATCCAGAAGATGGTTGTTACGTATAAAGATTGGCATGAGATGCTGCCATTTTCTTTACACGGATACCGTACGTCTGTCCGCACTTCAACAGGGGCAACCCCTTTTTCTCTTGTTTATGGCATGGAGGTCGTACTCCCAATAGAGGTGGAGATCCCATCAATGAGAGTCTTGATGGAGGCCAAGTTGACCGATGCTGAATGGGTTCAGAGTCGTTATGACCAGCTGAATTTGATAGAAGAGAAGAGATTGACTGCCATGTGCCATGGTCGGTTGTATCAACAGAGAATGAAGAAAGCTTTTGATAAGAAGGTCAAGCCTCGCGTGTTCCGAGAGGGCGACCTTGTGCTCAAGAAAGTCTTGTCTTTCGCGCCCGATTCCAGGGGCAAGTGGACTCCAAACTATGAAGGCCCATATGTTGTAAAGAGAGCCTTTTCAAGCGGTGCTTTGATACTCACAACTATGGATGGGGAGGATTTCACTCGTCTTGTGAACTCAGATGCAGTCAAGAAATACTTCGCCTAGAGAATAAAAACAGAATAACTCGCTAAGTTGAAAACCCGAAAGGGCGGCTTAGGCAAAAATGAGCGTCTCGGTGGATTGAAAACCCGAAAGGGAGATCCAGGTGATGCGGTCAATAACTTGATGCGGTGTTCGCAAGTATACGAACGCGTCAGAGTAATATAAAAGATTGTCGAATCCACAGAGACCAAGTGTCAATCTATCGTTATCTATTGTTATGATGTTTATCAAAGGCAATTGAAATAGGTGTTTTTGTAGTGTGCAATGAAAAGTAAAGTTTCAGATATAATTAATAAAGACAGGGTCAAATGTAATTCACGTAATTAATTGATAATCCAAGTACTTGCTAGTAGAGCTACTTATGGGCAATGTTTCCTACTTTAAAAAGAACTAATTTAACAGGAAATGTCGCTTTCGCGTATTCAGAACCGAGTTGTATTCCCTAATCAAACCCTCTTATTGTCACTTATAAAAAGGCGCGCATTGCGTTAGAGTAGTAAACCTATTTTTAAGAAATATAGTATCTTGACTAAGTTGAAAAATATTATAACCTGGATTTCCTAACCAAAAGAGGTTCTTACGAACCAGACTCTAAACTTATAAACGCGTCCGAAAATAGTTTTAAAATCTCTTTTCTTCTTAATGTTAAAATCTCCTAATGAACTAAACAAAGCGCTTTCGCTGTTTTTAAAATAGTTAAAAACAATTAAGTTTAAAAAGACGTTGGACGGCTTTCGATCTTACCCAACGGAATTGAAGTGCGGGAAAACTTAAGTTGAAAGTTAAAATAGCCCTTAAGTGTTTCTACGAACAGTTGTACGGATTACATGTTCAATTGCGATCCTTACATTCAAACCTTATAAATTTAGCTAGACATGGTAAAGTAAAAGTGCATTAAAATAAATAAAAGTAGTGCGAGTGCGGAAAGTAAATAAAAGTAGTGCGAGTGCGGAAAGTAAATAATTTAAAGCGAGTGCGAGGAAATAAATAAAAGTAAAGCGAGTGCGAGGAAATAAATAAAAGTAAAGCGAGTGCGGGAAATAAATAATGTAAAGCGAGTGCGGGAAATAAATAAAGTAAAGCGAGTGCGGGAAATAAATAAAGTAAAGGCGAGTAATAAAAACCTGCTCCAATCGGAGGGCTGAGTAAATTGCAATACGGAAAAGAAAATGGCGGCAGGATTAACTTCCTTCCAAAGTGCTCCAAACTCGATTACAGACTCTATCACAGACTCGATTACACAATTGTGGTAACACTTCAATGCAAAGGCATTAAACTCACACTAGCTCCTAACAGGATAAATAACTGACCTATCCTAACAGGAACATCTTCTAAAATGCCTATTGGATATTTAAGAGATCTATCGGCTAACTGAAGTGACATCTTAGTGGGCTGTAATTCTCCTAAGTTTAACCTCTCACAAACTGCTAAAGGCATTAAACTCACACTAGCTCCTAAGTCTAGAAAAGCTTTTTCGATGACATGATTACCCAAAAGGCAAGGAATGGAGAAATTTCAAGGATCTTTATCTTTCTTACTCAGAAAGCTTGCTAATTTATCCTCGGAAATAGCATTACATTCCAAAGGCTTCGGATCGTCAAGTCTACGTTTGTTGGTAAGGATGTCTTTGAGAAACTTTGCATAAGAAGGTATTTGGGTGATGGCTTCTGTGAAAGGGATTTCTACATGAAGTTTTTCTATAACTTTAATAAATTTTTGATACTGTTTATTGATCTGGGTTTGTTTGAGTCTTTGGGATATGGTATAGGTGGTTTATATGGCGGGGGTGGTACGTAAGTTTTATCTTTAGGTTCTTCTCCTTTATCTCGACCTTCCTGGTTTTCAGATTCCTCTGGTTCCTTTACTTCGTCCGTGGGTTTGGTACATTCCTTAGAAGTTTCGGGTTCACTCAATCTTGGGTTTGGTGGCTCATCATAAGCGTTCCCACTTCGTAGGGTAATGGCATTGGCTTGTCCTCTCGGATTTTGTTGAGGTTGTCTAGGGAATTGTCCTCCAGGTGTAGTCTGAGGGGCTTGGTTTAAATCTACCTGAGAGATATGGGTTTCAAGCATCTTAGTATGAGTAACTATTTGGTCAACTTTGGTTCCTAACTGAGTAATCAATTAGTTAACATGAATGTTTTGGTTCACGAACTCCTTGTTTTGTTGGGTTTGAGCGGTGATAAAATTTTCCATAATTTTCTCAAGGCTCGGCTTTGGTGGTACAAGTTGCATAGGTTGATTTGATTTAGGGGCTTGATAACTAGGTCTCGGAGGTGCATTATTTTGGATAGGGTTATTGTTTTTATAGGAGAAGTTCGGGTGATTCCTCCATCCAGGGTTATACGTATTCGAGTATGGGTTCCCTTGGGTGTAGTTCACTTGCTCAGAGTGGATTTCGTTTAATAGACTGCATTCTGCAGATTGGTGTCCTTTGGTTCCACATATCTCACAATCCGATGAAACTGCAGCTACAATATTCGGGTTTATGCACATATGCTCGACCTTAAGGGCTAATGCGTCCATTTTAGCTTGCATCATGTCTATAGAGCTTAGTTCATGCACTCCTCCCTGGGCTTCCTTCTTCTCAACTATCGCTCGTTCGACTCCCCATGATTGATGGTTTTGAGCCATATCTTCGATGAGGGCACTAGCTTCAGGATAAGGTTTGTTCATCATAGTGTAGCACCTCAAATTTGCACCTCCCATTTGTACATTCATTTCATTTTTAGGTCATTAACATTTCATTCACATTGCATAGTCCATTGCATATCATCAGTCAAGACTAGTCAGAAGATTCAACTATGCAAGCAAGCAAGTGCATTTTCCATGGAATCAAAACCCTAAGGTTGGTTCAATGAGTTCATATGATTCAAGGATCATCTTGAAGTGGTTTGACCAAGAATTGAAGGCTCAAAGCTCATCATTCAATGATCAATTCATCTGAAACCCTAGAAAGTCAACAAAAGTCAACTGTCAGTTCAACCATGGATTTAAAGGTGGGAGATGGTTAGAGAGGCCTCATTCATGTCCATACAAGTCTCATTTGACATTTCAAACATCAACAATGAAGAATTTGAGGTCAGATCAAAACTTTCCAAAAATAGTAAGTGACCTGTAATTTGAAATTGCCAAAAATGGAAAGGTTTTCTCCTCAAGATTACATCATCAAGAAAGCTTCAAATGAAATTTTGTCCAACATGAAAGTTGAAGATCTTTCTCTCCCCTTTCCAAAAAGTCCAAGATCATGAATTTCTCATATGTGGTTGAAAAGATATGGATCAAACATGGCCAAGTGAACATGGAACTTCAAACATGCATAACTTTCAAACCAAATGGCCAAATGGAGTGGTTCTTTTTTGTACATTCTTATTTTGACCTCTACTATCCAAAACATGCATTACATGCCATGCATTCTCATCACATAATTATTTGATATTTCATTTGATTTTTGGAAGTGATTTTCAAAGTTTAAAATTGGCCAATTGTTGGAACTTTCTATCATTGCCAATAGCTCCAAAATGAGGTTTTAAGTGAAATTGAATCATAAAAACGTGCATTGTTCCATTCATTTCATGCATAGGGGTGCATTATCCAATTTGCACTTACACTCTCATATTTTCCCTAATCCACTTGCCAAATGCTTAAACATGTTTAAGGACTTGATTAGGAGCAAGTATATAAGCCAAACCCTAACAAATTTCAGCATTAACAACACCACATTTTCAGATCTAAAAAATTTCTTCAAATTTTCTCTCTCAATTTTCTCTCGAATTCTCCAAACACCTTGCATTGTTCTTGATTGATTCATCACCTAGAAGCATATTGGAGCATTATTGAAGCAAGATCTAGCAGGGATCGTGCGACTGGAAGCTGGTTGGAACTTGAAGCTCATCCATGGCAGTTGAGAATTCTGGAAGGATCGTGCACGATTAAGCTTTCATTCTTCATCCATTCATCCATACAAGTATTGAGGAGGATCTGTTTGAGCTGTTCAAGGCCTGAAATCACCAATTCCACTTCTGCATCTTCATTAAGGTCAGAAATCGATCTCCTCTATTCATGAAATTGTTAGGTGTTTGTTGTAGATCCTTCAATGTTGAGCAAACTGAGCTTTGTTTCATAAAAATCTATGCACTATTGTGATAGTTATGCTGATTTGAAGTTTGATGTGTGAAACTTAATTGATTCGATTTGCTTGATATATGTTGAATTAGAACAAACTAGGCATGGATTGTTGATGTATGATGAGAGATGAACACATTGATATGCTTGTTTCGTGTTTCTGAGAAAAATGTTCTTGAAGTATGATGAACATGATGAGGATGATAGGGTTTGCGTTTCCAGAACTCGTTTGATCTTTCCCAGCGCATTTCCAGAATTGTGCATGTGTTTGTGAATTACTCGTTTCTGATTGGGCCAGGCAAGCACCATGCACGCGTATGATTGGTTAGGATGGCCACGTCATTAGTGAAACAGTGCGTTTCACTATGAAGCGCGCCTCAGTTCAAATGTGGTTCCACTTCGAATCCTGGCTGTGACATGAATTCAAATGCATTTTTCGTTTTCTCTTTTCCCTCCATAATATTCATGTGCATTGTTTCATGTTTTTTTATTTTTTCTTGCACTTCATAAATTCATAACTAAATGAATATTGATCCAAATAATGTGTGGATTTTTGCATTATTCTCCTTGTTGTTTCTAGTTTTTTATGAGCATTTTTCCAGAATTTGTGCTCGGATGAAAATTAATTTGGCCTAGGGTTTGTGTGCATGTGTCATATTTTGTACCTTGCTTGCCCTATCTCTTGTGAAATGATGAGATTTAATCCAATGCTTATGAAATTTGACATGCTTAAACTAGACACATTGCTGGACATTTTGGTGTTTAGTTTGCAATTTTATCATGTGCCATTGCTGAGTTATGATCTTTTGAATGTAGGTGTGACAATGTGTTTCACACCTTTGCTTGTCCAGTTTAATTAATTTGTTTGCCATGAATTCCAATTGATGTGATTTTTTGTATGATGCATGAGATGGATGTTGTGATTGATCATGAATTTTGTTGGAATTCTTGGATTGATTTCTGATTTGATTGAGATTTTTCTTGCTGGATGGTCATTTGTGAGCTTTTGAATTGCTTTGAACTTCAATTGTGTGTGAAATGCTTGTGGTTTATCCTATGAATGTGAAATTTTGCACATTGTTTCTAGACATGTTCAAGTTTGTTTTGGCTTTGATTGGAGGTCTTTATCATGTTCCAATTCTGTTTTAGGCTTGTGCTAAGTTGATGTAGCATTTGGTGTCTCATTTGAGCTTGTTTTGGTTGCCTTGACTTGATGAATTTGATTACCATGCCTATTATGGTCCAATTGCCCTAATTTTGTGTGTGTTGATCATGTTGTGTGTTCTGTTTAGCCATGAATTTTGTTGAGATTTATTGAATCATTTTTGAATTAATGTGCATTTGTTCATTCTGTTGCCTCAATGTGCTTTCAACTTGCATACTTGGCCATATTTTGTTTATGAAATGAATTTGGTGCATGTTGTTGACATGAGACCTTTTGGATTGTGTTCTTAATTTATTGAGGTTGATTCATGTTGAATTTCATGTTCTGTTTTGAATTATTTCTCCCTCTTTGACCCTAGGCCTTGACCTAGTGGTTTGTTGCTTATGTTTGAGCTTTGTTTTCAGGATAAGAAGCACATGGCCATAATGGGATTGATTCACTTGCTTGAGTTGAATAATTGGTTGATGTTGACTAATCTTGAGTTGTTTTGTAGGTGGATTTTAGCTCATTTGAGTTGAGCTTGTGGCTTGCACCTTGTTGCATTGCTTGTTTGTCTGTTTGACTGTTAATGTTGAATGTTGTTTGTCTGTTTGACTTGTATACTGATTGAGTTAGATTTTTTCAGGTACATTAGTTGCTTAAGTTCTTTTGAACTTGATTTTGCTTTTGCTTGGTTGCTTAAGCATTGAGGTATAATTTCTCTGACTTCATGTAGTCTGGAAGACTTGTCCTATTACTTGGGCATGCACCTGTCTGAAGCCCTCCTTAAGAGGCAATGCTTGTGTTTGTTTATCTTTTGTGCCAAGCAGGAAAAGTCCTTTGATAAGGCAATTGGCAGATAAAAGAGATGTGTAATCCATCTCCTGCTATTCAGTGTGTCATCCGCTTTGCTCACACACCTTGTGTTGATGCATTGTGGATATTAACCCAAGATCTTTATTGAGTCAGTCATATGTGGAGAAGAGTTCCAACTTTCTGAACTCCCACACTTTCATTTGTCTGAAGCTCTCCCAGGCCAGGGATAAGAGTTGTGGGGTCTTACCCTCACTTCCCATTTCATCTGCTTCACCCTAACTTCAATTGGGTTAAGAGCTAACATCACCCTGTTACAATGGCTTGTTTGTCGAGGTTGACATGACCCCTCGACTAAAGCTTAACCTTGTGTGAGCCCATCTGTTTGTATATAGTGTGTGTGCTTGCTCTTGTGCTTGTGTGACTTTGCTTGTGCTGTTTAGGATAGCTTGCTCCCTGTGCAAGTTAGATAGAAACTTCAACCTAGGACCATGGTGAATTTACATGATAACTATTAGGCTCGAGTTAGTCTCCCTTCTAGTTGGTCATTTCCCAGTCTCTGGTTTGGTTAGAAGTTCTTTCCCTGCGTAGGGGAACTACGTCGCCCTGATCCTCATACCAGATGAGGTACGTAGGCAGGAGATGAGCTGATCTCTCCGGGCGCCCTTTTTGTTTTCAACCCTTTGTGTGTGTTGGAGTCTGACGTAAGTCCAGCGATTGGCAGTCGGTTTCCTGTGTCTTGTTTACTTGTTGGAGTCTGACGTAAGTCCAGCGATTGGCAGTCGGTTTCCTGTGCGTGTGTTTGTTGGTTCGGAGTCTGACGTAAGTCCAGCGATTGGCAGTCGGTTTCCTGTGTGGTTTTGTTTGGCGTGCGTTAGCCGAGCTACGAGTGCTCTGATTCTTCTTTAGTCCGAGAAGATATGTATGCATAGGATGCGACATCCTAGCGAGCACGTTTTCCCTCTGTCCCGAACTACGTCGACTCTGATGTCTGTGCCTGACAGACTACGTAGGCCCAGGATGCGATATCCTGCCGAGTCCTGTTTCTCTTGTCTTTCTGTGTGTTCTTTCCAGCCTTTGTGTGCAGTTTTTAGCAACCTTTATCCTTCCTTTTGTGCGTGGATCCAGTCGAGTACGACGGATGCGTAGGGGTGCTAATACCTTCCCTTCGCATAACCGACTCCCGATCCCATCTCTCTTTGGTCGCGAGACCATTCCTTTCCAGGTTTACTTCGAGCGTTTCCTTTCCCTCTTTTGGGATAAATAACGCACGGTGGCGACTCTGTTGTTTCGTTTTCCCGCCGGTTTTTCGCGTAATGCGACACATAGCACCGCCTGCGGCAGCATCGATGATCATCTTTGTGTTGTAATGAAGTCCATTATAGAAGGTTTGAATGATTAACCAATTTTCTAAGCCATGATGTGGGCATGCTCGTAACAACTCTTTATATCTCTCCCAAGCTTCGAACAACGATTCTCCTTGGTTTTGGGTAAATCTAGTTATATGGTTTTGAAGAACGACGGTCTTACTCGAGGGAAAATATCTAGCAAGAAAAACTCTTCTAAGGTTATCCCAAGTTGTAATGGAATTGGATGGAAGGGAATCTAACCATGATAGGGCTTTATCTCTGAGGGAAAAAGGAAATAATCTTAAACGTATTGCCTCAGGAGAAGCTCCATTGGTTTTAAAAGTGTCTGCTAATTGAAGAAATATTTTTAAATGTTGGTTTGGGTTCTCGGTAGCGAGACCTGCGAATTGTCTCTGTTGCACTAATTGCAATAGGGATGGTTTAAGTTCAAAATTATTAGCTGGTATGGTTGGGTTTACTATACTAGAACTAGGTTCTTCGTTAGATGGTTGAGCGAAATCTTTAAGAGGTCTTTGGTTTTGATCTTCGGCCATAGCTCTCTTAATTTTATGAAAGAACAAACGTGCGCGAGCGTAACGTTCAGGTTCTGCCAGAGGGTATACTAAGCTTAAACTTCCGGTGCTGCGAGTTCTTCGCATTGACCGACGGGAAATAGCCTAAGTCTAAACGATATAACAACAGGAAAAAGAAATTTGACGAAATTGGTCCCCGGCAACGGCGCCAATAACTTGATGCGGTCAATAACTTGATGCGGTGTTTGCAAGTATACGAACGCGTCAGAGTAATATAAAAGATTGTCGAATCCACAGAGACCAAGTGTCAATCTATCGTTATCTATTGTTATGGTATTTATCAAAGGCAATCGAAATAGGTGTTTTTGTAGTGTGCAATGAAAAGTAAAGTTTCAGATATAATTAATAAAGACAGAGTCGAATGTAATTCACGTAATTAATTGATAATCCAAGTACTTGCTAGTAGAGCTACTTATGGGCAATGTTTCCTACTTTGAAAAGAACTAATTTAACATGAACTGTCTCTTTCGCGTATTCAGAACCGAGTTGTACTCCCTAATCAAACCCTCTTATTGTCACTTATAAAAATGCGCGCATTGCGTTAGAGTAGTAAACCTATTTTTAAGAAATATAGTATCTTGACTAAGTTGAAAAGTATTATAACCTGGATTTCCTAACCAAAAGAGGTTCTTACGAACCAGACTCTAAACTTATAAACGCGTCCGAAAATAGTTTTAAAAACTCTTTTCTTCTTAATGTTAAAATCTCCTAATGAACTAAACAAAGCGCTTTCGGTGTTTTTGAAATAGTTAAAAACAATTAAGTTTAAAAAGCCGTTGGACGTCTTTCGATCTTACCCAACAGAATTGAAGTGCGGGAAAACTTAAGTTGAAATTTAAAATAGCCCTTAAGTGTTTCTACGAACAGTTGTACGGATTACTTATTCAATTGCAATCCTTACATTCTAACCTTATAAATTTAGCTAGACATGGTAAAGTAAAAGTGCATTAAAATAAATAAAAGTAGTGCGAGTGCGGAAAGTAAATAAAAGTAGTGCGAGCGCGGAAAGTAAATAATTTAAAGCGAGTGCAAGGAAATAAATAAAAGTAAAGCGAGTGCGAGGAAATAAATAAAAGTAAAGCGAGTGCGGGAAATAAATAATGTAAAGCGAGTGCGGGAAATAAATAAAGTAAAGCGAGTGCGGGAAATAAATAAAGTAAAGGCGAGTAATAAAAACCTGCTCCAATCGGAGGGCTGAGTAAATTGCAATACGGAAAAGAAAATGGCGGCAGGATTAACTTCCTTCCAAAGTGCTCCAAACTCGATTACAGACTCTATCACAGACTCGATTACACAATTGTGGTAACACTCCAATGCGAAGCGATTACCACTTTATAAAACTGAATATATGCCTAAGTGAAACAAAGTTGCTTCTGAGTTTGCCTCTGCTCTAAGTTTGGATGGTTGGAAAAGTGAATTCGCGTTTCTATTTATAAGCAAGTAAAAAGATGGAAATGACTTGGATGCCCCTCAACTTGAAAATAGGAGGGAACCATTTTTCCTCTTGTGGCGCCCGCCACAAGGCCATGGCACCCGCCACAAGCACAATATGGGGCGCCTTAGTGGAAGTAGTGGGAAAATGTGGGAGTTGATGGAAGTTGAATTTGACACGTCATGGCTTGGCCTATGGCGCCCGCCATTGGGTAGGCCATAAGAGCAAAATGCTGAATTTTAGGGTTTTTAGCCCTTTTTCACTCCTTTTCTCGATCGGGGCTCCGATTAAAGTAAAAACCTGTAAACAAAGAAAAACATAACAATAACACAACAAAATGATAATAAAACAACTAGAATGCATGTGAAATCAGAGTCGAAAAGA
Organism: Lathyrus oleraceus; assembly: GCF_024323335.1. Lineage (NCBI taxonomy): Eukaryota > Viridiplantae > Streptophyta > Magnoliopsida > Fabales > Fabaceae > Lathyrus > Lathyrus oleraceus. The sequence goes on from NC_066584.1 coordinate 522,699,399, forward strand.
CGTAAATTTTAGTGTGATCAAACTCTCCCACACTTAAACCTTTGCTTGTCCTCAAGCAAAACATTGAAAAGCTCATAAAAGAAAATTTGTGTAAACGAGTGCTTCAGGTAAAAATTCTAAGTTCAAGCCGGGATGCAGTGATAGGTACTAACTGAGTGAACTAAGGGTATCATGATGACACTAATCCGCAATTACGGACATAAACTTCATTCCTATATTAACCAACCCATATTATCCCACAATACCTAGGCCTGCCTCTTCATCTCTTTTTGTGTCTTTTTCATTCAGGCGCAATCACATTAAGCCCGTTATCCGTACATGCTTCATAGTAGAGTGGCCTGTTAGTGATTATGATCTGAACATGGGATTTCTGGCACATAAATATGTGTAAATCCTTTTATTGGACTCAACTGTAGTTGTGGGGGATCGGATCGTAATCCATCCTACCGAGTTTAGTGCCAGATACCTCTGAACCAACTAGTAGTGGGTACTGCTTTTCTTTTTCTTTTTCTTTTTGTAGCAATTTTTTACAATTCTTTGGTTTAAATGACTTTGTGAGGGTCACCTATACCGGAGTTGCCTTTTTGCTTTCTTATTTTTTTGTTTTTCTGGATCATTCACTTATTTGCATCGGTCCCCTATGTAGAGGATGCGTAGGCCGGAGCTGACTACTGAGATAAACTACTAAGGACTTATACAGAAATGATGATTAAGGCCATGGTATATGGGGTTTCGGGAATGATTCCTATATTTACGAAGCTTATGGTGCTAAAACAGATACTGATGTTTCGCAAAGTTCTCCCAAGTCACCGCATCCTTACTCAAAACATGTCCTTAAAACCTGAAAACTTTCGAAATAACACTATTTTCTTTTGCAAAAAAATTTTGGTGAGGCTAAAGGTATGGGGAGGTAGGATTTTACTAAAGATCTACTGTATTTGGTGACTCGTCAGACTCATGCATTATACTAAAAAGCAAAATAAACAACTAAAAGGAAATAACAATAAATAAACTATCTAAAAACAACAAAGAAAAACGATAAAGGAAAAGCGAGAAAAGACAATAAAGAAAAGACGATAGAGTCTCCTCCCACACTTAAATCGAACATTGTCCCCAATGTTTCGAAATAAGATAAGGGAAGAGTTACCTGGCAACCTATTGCTGACCACTAGTGCCCTCTCCATCCTGAGGTGGACGACGGGATCGGGTACGACGTCGGTCTCTCTGAACCATCCTCGCCATCAGAGCATCCTGAGCGGTCCTCATCTCTCGAAGGTTACCTAATATGGTACCCTGAGTGTTCTCTATGAGAGCGATGTGTTGCTGGTGGTGTTGTTGTTGACGGGCTTGTGTATTGGTAACCGTTTGCAGAGACTGTAGAACAGTGTCGTAGGACCTGTCAGACCTCCCCTGCGATTCTTGCATGAATTTCATATTATCCGTCATTTGTTGCTGGAGGGTAGAGAGTAGGTCATCACGCCTTTGCTCTCTAGCCAGGTGGTCACGCCACATCTCCTCTGTAATATAGAAGCCAAGAATGGTACCTGCAGAAGAAGAAGATGGTGCGGTGTGTGGTGGTGAAGGATGATGGGGGGACACATGGGGTACGGGAGATCGCTCTCTCCGATCATATTCATCATCGGTGTCATGTCCCGCCTCATCAGGAATGTTAGGAGGAAGAGGGCCTAAAACAAGTGGAGCGTTTAGATCGTAGGTCCAATTCCTTTCCTCTCGTACATCTGTACGTCTAGTGCACGGTAAAATAATAGATGGGATGGCTACACCATGAACCATAAGCATATAGCCTCCTTCTCTCCTCGAGCGGCACAATTTCATGTCTCTCAGAAATTTTAGGTTAATTGTGCAAGGAGGTAAGAGGTTTAGGGTAGCCATCTCATCGTTTAGGTTAAGCGCCCGAGCAATAGATGTAATCAATCCACCAAAAGAAATCGGTCCCGCCTTATTCCGAGTTAAAATCATATGGGCGAGCATGAACGGAACCGAATTAATTCGCCTATTTGTGAGGCTTCCTTGTAAAAATAGAAGCTCTCTAGCATTAACCTTATTTGGATTCTCCCGGCCAAAAATAGTGCATGCCAACAGATATCTAAAAACTCTGATGGTCGGGTTATGGATAGTTGAGGCAAGAACTCCTTCAAAAGAGTTTATGGAAGTGTTTGATAAACGCTCCCAGAAGGAAAATACCTCAACAGACCATTCGGAATCCAAAGGGGCCTCACAAATAGCACCTTCCCCATGAGGGATCCCTAACAAGCTGGCTAGTTCATCGGTACTAAATTGGTATTCAACAGCAAACATTCTAAATTTGACAGTACCAACTGTGCTATTAGTGTTAGGGTTGACAATATAAATTAAGGAACTTAGAAATTCGATTGTCAACCGCTCATAGGTGGGTTCTTTGTTGATAAAGAAATTATGCAAACCTAAGTTGTCTAATAAATGGAAAATGCTATGATAGATACCTAAAGTGTAGAGACAGTCTTCGTCAACATACCTTGTCAGGAGGATTTCCCGATTTTGCAATCGTTCAATAATTTTTCTTTGTCTTTCCCCCGGTTTCCCTCCTCGAAGAATGAATCCGTTAAACTCCATTTGAATGCTCTTGAAGAAGATGAAGTGGTTGGTGAAAAGGTTGGATTTTTGCAAAATCCGACAGATGAAATTGAAAATGGAAATTGGAATAATGATTTGTGTGGTGTGGTGGTTAGGAAAGTATGAGCTTTTTGTGGGTTCAAGGATGTTTTTCCAAGGTGAAAAAATGGGTTTGGGAGGCTCTAAGTTGCAAAAATGGTGAAGAAAAGGGGTCTGCCCCGACCATTTACAGATGCTGTGGCGGGCGCCACAGGTCCTATGGCGGGCGCCACAAGGCAAAATCTGACTGGGTCAGATTTTGGTCCTTTGGTTTGGGCTTCTCTTGTCTTTTGGCTTTGAGGGGTCTGGATAGCATTTGTCTTGTGATTCTTCTAGTTTCTTTGGCTTGCATAATTTTATAAAAGTAAAAACGAAAATAAAAAGTGAAACTGAAACAAAAACAAAAACAGAAATTAAAAATAAATAAATAACTGAAAAATTAAAATGCAAATAAAATAAATATAAAACATATATAGATAAAATAGAAATACTAATGTATAGTAGTAGTTTATATAATATTCAAATGCGATAATATAAAATGAGTAATGCAAATACGAGAAATATATAAAAGAGAAATAAAATGAAATGAAATGGTGAGATCAGGTAGTAGGGGTGTCGTCTGCCTGAGTGGATCCACGGAGCACGGCTATCTCCTGCCTGAGCTCTGCTGTCTCTTGATATAGACAATCGGCTTCAGTAGCATGGGTGAGATCAGACACTCCCATCTGTAAAGTTAGGTCAGCCACCTCCTGTCTAAGCTCTGCAATCTCTCTACGACACTCAGCAATCTGGGTGCGTACGTCGGGTGTCTGCAATGAATGATTATTAGAGAAAATAGTGATTCTAGGAGATGGTGGTGTAGGCGTGTATTCAGCAACGGGTGGCGATCTCGGTGCCTCGACGGTCTCTCCCTGGTCCTCTAGAGCATAACTCCAATTCGCTGGATCATGTACACTGGTCATCATAGGGTTCGGCTATGTGAAGTAATGGATGGCCTCGCTGTCGACTAGCAATCAGAACTGACATGGGTGGAAAGAGGCTCTCCTCATCAATCATCTGGTCAAACAGAAATCGATGTCCATGGTCGTGTACCCACAGTAGGTCCGAAGATGTAACAGCTTGCGAGACAGACCTAAAGCGACGGCAATCTGTGTGATGATTCCACCAACATGGATGACTCCTTCGGTGGATCTGGAGATACCGCTGAGATTGTTTAATAAAAAGTTCCCACATGCTACTGGGCGAGACTGGGATGCACAAAATAGTAGGAAGATCTCCTCTTCACTCAGTAGTGTCTCTGCATCCGGCCTTCCCAGGAAGGAATGTGCTAATATCATATGAAAATATCTGAAGGTTGGGTTATGTATGACATAAGATAGCTGCGTAGATGGATCCTGGCTTCCGCCACCTGAGATATCACTCCAAAACTTCTCCACTTCCTTACCCAAGAAATATCCCCTAGGTGTCTCCGGGATAGCATCAGGAGTGGTCTGGAAACCCAATAAGTCGCCGAACTCTTTCTGGATGAAAGAGTACTCAACTCCGAAAAGCCTGAAAGCAGTATACCCATCTGGTCCAGAATATGGGTCATAGTCGAATGAAATCAGGAACTCCAAAGTCAGGTTCCTATATGTGTTACTCAAATCATCAGTAAACTCATCCCAGTGAAGCTGGTGGCTAAAGAATCAGATACTAGGCTCGATACCCAGTGCCTCCATACAGTGCTGGTCAGGATAACTTGTGGGTGCCATAGGGCGCTGATACAAAGCGATGTAACGCTCCCTCTGAGCATTATCTCTATAGGCAACATGCATGTCATCGAAACCCTGCATCCTGTAAAAGTTAAGAAAGTGATCCTGAAAATGCAAACCATTCAAACTTTTAGTCTCTATGCAAAATATGATAAAATAAAATAAAAATAAAAATAAAAATAAATAAATGCGAGAAAGTAAAATGAAAGAAAAACCATGGGTTGCCTCCGACGTAGTGTTTGTTTAACGTCAATAGCTTGACGATTAGAATTTATACACCTATAGTAGTAGGAATTGGTGGATCAATCAGGGTGTGGCTCGAGTAGTATGCTAGAATGTGTCCTCCATCGTAGAGCTTCAGTCTTTGTCCATTTACAATGAATGGACTACATGTATTGTTCTTGATTTCTACGGCTCCGGATCTCAGAATCTTGGATACTTCGAAAGGACCAGTCCATCTTGAACGTAGCTTTCCAGGGAAGAGTCGTAACCTAGTGTTGAAAAGGAGAACAGAATCGCCTATATTGAAGTTTTTCTTTACTATTCTTTTGTCGTGATAGGCTTTTGTCCTCTCTTTATATATTTTTGCATTCTCGTAGGCAGATTGCCTAAGCTCTTCTAATTTATGAATGTCTAGGGTACACTTTTCTCCAGCGGCTAAGTAGTCTAAATTCAAAGTTTTAATGGCCCAATAGGCCTTATGCTCTAATTCGAATGGTAAGTGACATGATTTTCCATAAACTAGTTGATAAGGATTAGTTCCTATAAGGGTTTTGAAAGCGGTTCTATAGGCCCATAATGCTTCTTGAAGCTTCTGAGACAAGTCTCTCCTAGAAATAGAAACGGTTTCTCTAGGATTTATTTTATCTCCCTATTAGATACTTCTACTTGGCCACTAGTTCGTGGGTGGCACGGTGTTGCTACTCTATGCCTAACTCCATATTTTCTTAAAAGTTTGTCAAATATTCTCGATATAAAGTGTGATCCTCCATCGCTTATGACTAAACGTGGTGTTCCAAATCTAGGGAATATATAGTTTTTAAATAGTTTGATTACTACCCTAGTGTCGTTTGTGGGTGCGGCTATAACTTCAATCCACTTACACACATAGTCTACGGCTACTAAGATGTACCTATTTCCTAAGGATGGTGGAAAAGGTCCCATGAAATCTATACCCCATACATCAAAGAGTTCTACTTCCTGAATGTTTCTTAAGGGCATTTCATCTCGTCTTGAAATGTTTCCAGTGCGTTGGCATCTATCACATTTGATAATGCAAGCATAGACATCACGCCACATGGTAGGCCAGAATAGGCCAGCTTGAAGAATCTTGGCGTATGTCTTAGAGGTGCTCGCATGTCCACCATAGGGTGCAGAATGACAATGCTCGAAAATACTATTTACCTCTTCTTCTGGAACGCAACGGCGAAAAATGCCATCTTTACCCCTTTTGAAAAGGAGCGGTTTGTCCCAATAGAAGTTTCTCACATCGTGGAAGAACTTCTTTTTGCGGTGATAGTCAAGATCAGGGGGTACTATATCAGCAGCTAGGTAATTAACGAAATCTGCATACCAGGGTACGTTACTTATTGCTAAGGAATTTTGGGAATGCTCATAAGGATCTAAGTTATTATCTTCAATGGTTTCTACTCTAACTATCAGTCTATCACAGGCAAAATCATCATTTATGGGTATTAGTTCTGGTTTTAGATGTTCTAGCCTAGAAAGGTGATCAGCTACTACATTTTCAGTGCCTTTTTTGTCTCTTATATCTAAATCAAATTCTTGCAGTAATAGAATCCATCGGAGTAACCTGGGCTTGGCATCTTTTTACTTAATAGGTAACGAATGGCAGCATGATCGGTGTAAACAATAATTTTTGCTCCTACTAGATAAGATCTAAATTTGTCTATAGCGAAAACTACAGCGAGTAATTCTTTTTCAGTTGTTGCGTAATTAAGTTAGGAAGCATCTAGGGTTCTACTGGCATAATAAATGGCATGTAATCTTTTATCTTTTCTTTGTCCTAGAACGGCTCCAACTGCGTAATCACTAGCATCGCACATTATCTCAAACGGTTTTGACCAATCAGGTGGTTTCATAATGGGTGCAGATACTAATGCTTGCTTTAAAAGATTAAATGCATCATTACATTTTTCATCGAAAATGAATTCAGTATCTTTCATTAAAAGTCCGGTTAACGGTTTGGTTATTTTGGAGAAGTCCTTAATAAAACGCCGGTAGAATCCAGCGTGTCCAAGAAAGCTTCGGACTTCTCTGATGGTTTTTGGGGGTTTTAGATTTTCTATAACTTCTATTTTAGCTTTATCTACCTCTATACCTTTTTCGGAAACTATATGTCCTAAAACTATTCCTTCGGTCACCATGAAATGACATTTTTCCCAATTTAGCACGAGGTTTACCTCCATGCATCTCTCCAGGATTTTCTCAAGGTTAGCAAGACAATTGTGGAAATCAAATCCGCAAACCGAGAAATCATCCATAAACACTTCCATGATACCATCTAGGTAATCTGCAAAGATTGACATCATGCAGCGTTGGAAAGTAGCTGGGGCGTTACAGAGGCCGAACGACATTAGTCTGTAGGCAAAAGTTCCATAAGGGCATGTAAAGGTAGTTTTTTTCTTGATCTTCGGGGTGGATAGGTATTTGGAAGAATCCAGAGTATCCATCTAGATAGCAGAAGTAAGAGTGTCTGGCTAGACGCTCTAACATCTGGTCTATAAATGGTAAAGGGAAATGGTCATTCCTAGTTGCTTTATTTAATTTTCTATAATCTATACACATCCGCCATCCTCCTTCTAAACGTTTTACTACATGTTTGCCTTTATCGTTTTGCACGACTGTGATGCCTCCCTTTTTAGGTACTACATGCACAGGGCTCACCCACTTACTATCCGAGATCTGGTAGATTATACCTGCCTCAAGTAACTTAAGAACTTCCTTTTTAACAACATCACTCATTATAGGGTCTATTCTTCTCTGATGTTCACTAGAGGGTTTTGAATCTTCTTCTAGTGAAATCTGATGCATGCATACGGATGGGCTTATACCTTTCAGGTCAGAGATATTATATCCTAAGGCTGAGGGATATCTTCGTAAAATGTCTAAAAGTTGGTTCGTCTTCTCTTGGCTCAAGGTAGCACTAACTATAACTGAACGGTTCATCTTTTCATCGAGGAACTCATATCTCAGGTTCTTAGGCAGTTCCTTAAGTTCTAAGGTTGGTTTCTTAGGGCATGGCATAGGATCTGGGGTAAGGGATAAACATTCATAAAGGTTATCATCAATGTAGGGTTTCTTAAAGTCATCATCTTCCCTTATGGGGGTTGATGGTAACTTAATTGTTTTTATAATTTCTTTTTGTTCTAATTCTCTAACACATTCATCAATGATATCTAAGGCATAACACGAGTCTCCCATCACAGGTGCCATAAGAAATTTCAAAAGTATAAATTCTATTTTCTCGTCACCTACCTCAAACGTCAACTTTCCTTTCTTGACATCTATTATGGCTCCTGCAGTCGATAAGAAGGGTCTACCTAGAAGGATTGGTATATCATTGTCCTCTTTGATGTCCATGACAACAAAATCAGTAGGGATAAATAACGGACATATCCTAACAGGAACATCTTCTAAAATGCCTATTGGATATTTAACAGATCTATCGGCTAACTGAAGTGACATCTTAGTGGGCTGTAATTCTCCTAAGTTTAACCTCTCACAAACTGCTAAAGGCATTTGTAAGATCCCAATTTTATCCCTAAGATCCCTCATGGCATTATATCTTAACATTGCATTGCCTCAAGGATCATTAAACACCTTGCTTCCTTCCCTGTGGGTGGGATATCTCTTTGAGAGTGGTTCTTGATCATCAAGCATTGCTTGCATTTGTATATCATTGCTTTTCTTTTAATCACTAACCAAAATGTACAAAAATATGTCATTAACCTTTGTTACTTGCAGCTTAAGCAGTCAACAGGTCAAGGCAATTCAAGTGAATCTTTTGTGCAAGAGATGAAATTTCCATTGAGATATGGATCATGTGATCATTATATGGAGCTTATGTGAGCTATAGGTTCATTTTGGAGCAAATTCCCAAGTGGCAAAAGCCCCAGTTTCATCAGAACATTTTCAAGTCATCTAAGGACCAATGCAGTCAACTGAAAAGTCAACTATGGGTTTTGAATGTGAGAATTGAGTTTCTTCATCCCATTCATGTTTAAATCATGCTTATTCATCATGCCAAAGATCAAGGTTGAAGAATTTGAAGCCAAGTCAAAAGTTTCCAAAAAAGGAAAGTGACCTATAATTTCAACTTTCCAAAAATGGAAAGTTTTTGGTCCAACTTCAACTCAACTTTCCAACATCAAAGAAGCTTCAAATTAAATTTTGTCCAACATGAAAGTTGAAGATCTCTCTCTCCCATTTCCAAAAAGTCCAAAATCATGAGTATCTGATGAATGGTTGAGGAGATATGGTCCAATCAATGCCAAGTGTGCTTGAAACTTCAAATGGCCATAACTTTTGATTCATAACTCCAAATTTGGTGCTTCTTTTTCTAAAATGCTTCTCATGACATGAAGTTTCCAAACCATTCATTACATTGCATTAATTTCCATCATATGATCATTTGTGCATTCAAGGCAATTTTGGAGGGAAACTTGAAAATTCAAAAATGGTGCATCATGGGAGCTTTTTACCATTGCTAATGTGTTTGAAAAATGATTTTGAGTGACTTTGATCAAGCACATGGCACTGTTCACGTGGGATTACTACATGCACCATGCAATTTTCAAATTTTGTCAAAACACCTTATTTTGCTAATCACCATTAACCAATTGCTAATTAACATTTCTGTATGATTAGTACAGCATATAAATACCATAATCATAACAGAATTTGGGACTTTTCACCATTTCAGATCTAGTTTTCATCTCACATCAAAAAATTTCTCTCAACCAAAACTTGCAATTTCTTCACATAAACTTGCATTTTTCTTCTATATTCTGAATCATTGAGTGGAGTAGATGGAGAATCAAGCCTTGGATCATTGATTTTGGTCAGAATTCATGCATAATTCAAGCAAGAACTCAAGAATGGAAGTTGATTGATAAGCTAGATCTACATGGTTTCAAGCTTCAATTACTTCACCAAACTTCATTACAAGTATTCTGGAGTTGATTTGGATCATTCAAGGCCTTGGATCGTGCATTTCAAGAAGCTGCTCTTCAAGAGGTCAATTTTTTCGAACTTCACAATTCTCAAATCCATGCACATGTTCATGTAGATCTTTCCATGTTGAGTTTACTGATGCTTTTAGAATTGAAAATGATGCATTATAGAGTAAGAGATGCTTGATTAAAGTTTGTTGCACAAAAATGTTTTTCATCGATTCTCTTTGATCATGATGAATTGGACTAAAATAATGGTTGATCTGAATTCCTGGTTGAAAGAGCGTTCTAATGATGTAAGATTTTGCAATTCTGGAAAAATTTCTTGAGCTTTGTTACTGTTCATCATCGTCTTCGCGAGGAAGATGATGTAGCGTCCGTCTTTGCGTCCGCCTGGTTCGTGCTGACGCTGGCCTAGGGCTTTTGTCTTATTCATCCACGCGAGCGCTTCGCTGGCCTTTCCATTGGCTAGCATCTGTTTGACTACGCCACATAAGCTGTTGACCTCCACGTCGTTTAATGAAACGACTACGTTTCATGTGTTTAGCGCGCTTCATTTCAAATTGCAACCTGGTTCGATTCCGCCTGATGTAGTTTTTCAAATTCATTCACATTTTTTCCTTTTTCCCTCCAATTTCATATCACATGATCATTTTGATTTTAAATTTTTTAGTCAACTTTGAAAATCCATATTAAATTGAAAAATGCTCCAAATAATCCCTGGTTTTTTGCTACTTGTTCATTGAGATGTCCTTTATTTTATGATGTTAATTTCTAAAGTTGTGCATGGCTGGATTTTGAATTGTGTTAGAATATGTGAACATGTGTACATTTGTGACCTTGCTCAATTCATCTTATCATGAAATGCTTGATATTGATCCAAATGCCATGAAATTTTGCATGATTGTTCCTAACATGTTAATGGATGTTTGAGGCTTGATTGTGCATTTTTCTCATTTACCATTTCTGTTTTATGCATGTGTTTGCATGGTGTGACAATTTGTGTCACACAATTGGATGATCAACTTGTGCAATTTAACTTCCATATCAAATGACTTCTGTTGATTCAGATTTTTCTATGATGATCATGTTTGATGTGTTGAATGTTCATAAATATTTCCAGAATTGTTTGAATCATTTCTGTTTTGATTTGGAATTTTCATTCTCAATGTCCAAATGTATGCTTTGAAATTGTCTTTGACTTCTCTTGCTCATTACATGGCCTTGCTTGATGATTTTGTTTTGGTCCTTTTTAGGACATGTTCATATGTGTTTGAAGTTGCATTGTGTTGAATATTAGCTCCTGTTTTGAATTTTTTCTTCACCTTTGACCCTAGGCTTTGACCTAGTGATTTGTACTTACATGTGAGCTTTGAATTTCAGGACCAAACACCTAATCTCCATGGTTGATGTTGCTTCATCATTTGAATGTTGATATTTGCTATTGATTGCTAACATTTGATTGTTTTGTAGGTTGAGGAAAATTCGCTTGAGTTTGCCTTATGGCTTATATGTTGTACATTGAGATTGTCTGTTTGTTGTTGATTGTTGTCTGTTTGTCTGAATACTCTACTGATTTGTTTAGTTGTTTACACAGGTACCTAAGTTGCTTTAAGTTCATTTGAACTTTGCTTTGCTTGTCGTTGGCATACCACTTAGGTATAATCCCTATTCTCCATGTAGTCTGGAAGACCTGTCTGAAGCCCTCCTTAAGAGGCCATGTTTTTGTTTGTTTAATTTTGTGCCAAGCAGGTTAAGTCCTCTTAAAGAGGCAATTGGCAGATAAAAGGGATGTGTAATCCATCCCCTGCTATTCAGTTGTGTCATTCATTTTGCTCACACCATGTGTTGATGCACTTTGAATAAAAAACCCAAAATCTTGTCCATAGAGTCAGTCATTTGTGGAATAGAGTCCCTCATTCTGGACTCCTACACATTCTTTGATTAAAGCTCTCCCAGGCCAGGGATAAGAGCTATGAGGCATAACGCTCATCTCCATTTCATCTGCTTCACCCTAACTCTCAATGTTAGGGTGAAGAGCTCAAAACACCCATTTCCAGTTGGCTTGTTTGTCGAGGTTGATGTGACCCCTTGACTAAAGCCTAACCTTGCTTGAGCCTATTGATTGTGTATAGTGTGTGATAATTGACTGCTTGTTTGCTTATTTGCCCATATGTGCATAATTGTTTGTGTGTGCCTCTGTGCATTGTCCTCATCTGTGAGCATTAATTGTATATCATTTCATGATCATTGTTCATACTTTGTGACATTTTGTTTTGTCCATTGAGGAGTCAATTGTAAGTCCATTTATTGGCAGTTGTTTCCTGTGATCTGGTAGGAGTTGGGAGTAAGACCATTGATTGGCATTCCATTTCCTTGGAGTCGAGTGTAAGACCATTTATTAGCAACTTGTTTCCTCTTGCTTATTGCATTTGTTTTCTTTGATTTGTAAAACTAGTATAAGTCCATAGATTGGCATCTGGTATCTATCTTTGTTTGTGAGGCTAGTATAAGTCTATTGATTGGCATCTGGTATCCATTTTGGTTTTGTGAGGCTAGTGTAAATCCATTGAATCGTATCTGGTATCCATCTTTGTTTTATGAGTCTAGTGTAAGTCCATTGATTGGCATCTGGTTTCCATTTATGTTGACTTGTTTCTGATATATTGCTTATCTGCTTTGCATGTTACCTTTTCCAAAGGAATCACTTGGATCATCTACATATGATCTCAAGAGGTGAACACCTAAGAAGTTTTGCATCTCTTAACCTCCCATCCTTTTTGTTCTTTAAACCTCCATTTGTATGTTAACTCAAACCAAAAAATATTGTGCAGACATTTTCATTTCTTTTCAAACTAGAAACATAGGCCTTAAGCCTTTGATTGTTCAAACTCCATTTTCACAATACCTCTTTTGAATTGAATTCTAATCATACTTTGGCTCCTTTTTTGTGAATAATTCTAATTGACTAATTCCACTCATTCAATTGTTTTTGTGGCTCAAGTCCACTTCTTGATAAGTTTTCATACATTAGCCATAGGTTTGATTTATTCTAGTGGTTGATGTGAATCTCACCTTTTGTCCTTAGTGATTTAATTGTAAGACTTCCTTGCTTATTATAGGGCATGGTCCCTCACTAGCAAGTTGAAGCTTTTCTCACATGGTGGACTTGTGGTTGTATAGGTTGAGTTTTCTCCCGTGGATAACGAAAGACCTTAGGGCTTTTGTTTTAAAATCAATTCACCCATGTTTTGGAAATCTTTTAGCCGAACTACGAGGTTTTGATCCTGTAAAGGTACGTAGGCAATGGTTATCCATCCAAACACAAAAATAATAAAATTGTATATTCTTCTCTCATCCCTTCATTCATGTTTGCACAATAAATGTTTCATAAACAGTACCTTTTGCAATAATTTGTGAAAAGGGTTCCCTAGGAGTACCTAGGATGCTTTGGGTGCCTAACACCTTCCCTTTGCATAATTACCCCCTTACCCAGATCTCTGTACCCCTTTTATTAGTTTTCTTTGCAAAACTTCTTAGGGTTTTGTTCGCTTTTTAGCCATTCCTTTGGATAAATAAAAGTGTGGTGGCGACTCTATCTTGTATGTTTTGCTTTTGGTTTAATCAATAAATCATAAAGTGATGAATACACCGCTACAGAAAAGTGGCGACTCTGTTGGGGAGAGAAAGTTCCTAGTGGGTTTTCCAACTTTTCACATTTGTTGTGATATATTGTTTATGACATATTTTTGTGCAAATTTGGGATGAATGTATTGTTTGTAATGATTGATTTGCTTGATATATCAATTGCTTGCTTGCTTTGGTGATCTGTGAGATGAGTTATATACCCGAACTCGAGTGCACCTTATGATAGGAGAATGTCATAGTCTTGTCGACTTGTGTGGAGTTTTTCCTTAGCAAGTTGATTTGCGAGTCCATTCACTTGGTGGAGGTCATGTTGGATTACTAATGTCACACAAGTTATTTGTGGTTAGGCATTATTCTTCCAATCATGTGCCTTAGAAGCCAAGGACCTTAGTTTACCAAGCCCATCTTGGCCTATTTTTAGGACGTAGTGCGGAGGTCGTTCAAATGTAAGATCTGATGCGATTGTTACACGATACTACACTCATAAGAGTCTCTCTTGAGAATATTTTTGGAATACGAGTATTCGTTCCTCCGATAATATTCAAAAGATGGGATGATGACTATGGGAACCTCTGGTAGAACATGTTCGGCAGGTTTAAACCATAGTACACTCCCTTTGGGTGGTTCTTAACCGAGACTCCATGCTTGTGACTCACAACAAACCCGTGATTCATGGTTGATCCGTTCAGACAACCTTAATATCAATGGAACCTGGGTGTTGATAAGGTGTAAACCATAATCCACCAAAACGGATTATTGATATTAAGGAGGTTTGAATCGCTCGTATATCGTTAATATCAATGGAACTTGGGTGTCGATAAGGTGAAAACCATAATCCACCAAAATGGATGATTGATATTAAGGATAAAATGAACCATTCCATGACCTTTGTCTGGTGTGCTTTGCTTGATCCTTGAGTGTGATTGTTGCATTCATGCATTCATGCATTCATTCGCATCCATATCATCATAGAAAAATAAATTTTCAAGGAACTTAAGGGGTTTATTTGCAAAATTTTCAGATATGGAAAGACCAAAAAGGCATACAAAGAAGTACAGCTTCAGACAACCCGATTTGAAAGAGTTAAGGAATCTAACATCTTATGTATTAGATCCCTTGGGTTTCAAAGCTCGTTATGGGAAGCTTCTGCCTCTGCTGACTACTCAGGTGGATGAAGGATTGATGGGTACTTTGGTTCAGTTCTATGATCCTCTGTATCACTACTTCTCTTTTCCAGACTTTCAGCTGTTTCCTACCCTGGAGGAGTATGCTCATCTTGTGGGTATCCCGATTCTGGATCAGGTGCCGTTCAGTGGCTTGGAGAGTATTCCTACTTCTCGAGAGATCGCAGACATGTTGCACATAGATGAATCCTTGGTTAAAGCTCATATGACTACCAAAGGTGGAATTCAAGGTCTCCCTTCTAAGTTCCTCATCGCTCAAGCTACCGTTTATGGGAAGGCCATGAGTGAGGATGCCTTTGAAGCCATATTCGTGCTTCTCATCTATGGATTGGTATTGTTCCCCAACATCGACAAATTCGTGGATGTGAACGTTATTAGGATCTTCTCTGTTCTTAATCCCGTTCCGACTCTGTTGGGTGATGCCTATGTCTATTTGCATCTGAGGAATGCGAAGGGTGGTGACGCTATTGTGTGCTGTTTGCCTCTGTTGTATAAGTGGTTTATTTCTCACTTACCTCAGACGGTCGCTTTCAAGGAAAACAAGGGATGTCTACGGCGGTCTACGAGACTTATGTCTCTCACTAATGATGATATCTCTTGGTATGATCGTGCATATGACGGTGTCCAGATTATTGACTCTTATGGCGAATTCTCCAATGTGCCTCTTCTTGGCACATGTGGTGGGATTAGCTACAATCTGGTACTAGCACGTCGTCAGCTTGGGTTCCCCCTAAAGGATAAACCTAATAACATTCTGTTAGAAGGTGTGTTCTTTCAGGAGGGTAAAGATCCCCAAGGCCTGAAATCCAGGATGGTCCGCGCTTGGCGCAAGATGCACAAGAAGGGTAGAAGTGAGTTGGGTCCGAAGAATTGCATAGCTTTGGAGCCATATACTACTTGGGTGAGGAAGAGAGCATCTGAGTATCTCATGCCTTATGATTATCCGAGACCTACACCGTTGGTTGCGGCTGGGCCTTCAACCCTCCCTAACCAAGGCGTAGAGGAGTTGAGAGACGAAGACCTTTCACGTGCCTGGATCCGTGAAAGAGAAGAGTTGCTTCAGCAAATCAAGGAGAAAGATGCCATGATCGAGTTTCTCGAGCATCAGGTCATTGATGATCCTGACGATACTTGGACTTCTCTACTTCCTCAGTCTTCTAAGTTCTGGAAAAGGAGGTATGACAGACTCGCCAAAGATAAGGCGGATATGGAAGCAGCATACGAGAGAGAGATTAAGAGGCTTCGTGCAGCTTATCTTCCGGCATCCCGAGCTTCTAGGGATCCATAGGATGTTTATTTTCCTTTTCTCTTGTAATGATTGACAATGTTGTACTTCTTTGTTCAAATATATTTGATGAGATATTTTCCATATACGGTTAAATGCTTAATATTCAAAATTGCAAATAATACCCTAAAAGTTCCTTTGAAAATAAAAAACAAATCATGTGCACGAGCATTGCATGCATCATTTTGCATAAGCAGGTGTTTGTTCCGGTCTTCTTGTCTGTGGCCTAACTCTGTGCTCTTCATTTATTTTGAAGACAAGCTGACTCATCGGTACTACGCCAGAGCCAACTCTTCTAGATTAATGGATCATCTCGAACAAGAGAATCGTGAGCTAAAAGATGAAGTCGCCAGACTCACTGCTCTGATGGAGCAATTCTTAGCTGCACAGAATCAACCGTCTCCAACACCTGCAACTCCTCCCCAGAGGACTGTTATATCCGAGGTTGTTTCTTCAATAGTGCCAGCTGCCAATGCCCATTTTGTGCCAGCCATGCCAGCCGGGTTTCCATGGGGTATGCCTCCTGGCTTTATGCCTGATATTCCGGCTCCAACATTTGCTTCCATGCCGGCATCTAGCTCGGTCCTTGCAATGCCTCCTCCTGTCGTGCATACCATTCCTAGGGTAGACGACACCATCTATCATTCTGAGCCGTCTGAGGGCCCAGATGTTAATGAGAAGATGGACGCAATGAACGGCCAATTTCTTGAACTCCGCAAGGAATTGAAGACCCTTCGAGGAAAGGATTTGTTCGGCAAATCTGCTGCTGAACTATGTTTGGTTCCCGGTGTGAAAATACCTGTCAAATTCACAGTCCCTGACTTTGAGAAGTATAAGGGGAACACCTGCCCGCTCAGCCACCTGGTTATGTATACCAGGAAAATGTCTACTCAAACGGATAATGATCAACTGCTGATTCCTTACTTCCAGGATAGTTTGTCCGGTGCGGCACTTCGATGGTATATGAGTCTGGATAGTGCAAACATCCGTTCCTTCAATGATCTTGGCGAATCCTTCGTCAAGCAGTACAAATACAACGTGGATATGGCTCCCGATCGGGATCAGCTCAAAGTCATGTCCTAGAAGGACAAAGAGACATTTAAGGAATACGCCCAGAGGTGGCGAGAGCTGGCAGCTCAGATTACTCCTCCGCTGGAAGAGAAGGAAATGACCAAAATCTTTTTGAAGACTTTGAGTTCATTTTACTATGAGCGGATGATCGCTAGTGCTCCCTCTGATTTCACCGAGATGGTGAACATGGGGATGCGACTGGAGGAAGGAGTCCGTGAAGGACGTTTATCTAAGGATGAAGGCTCTTCAAGCAAACGGTATGGGGCGTTTGCGAAGAAGAAAGATGGGGAGGCACATGCTGTGCAATCCCATGTCAAACCCAGAAGACCCTCTGCCAGGAGGAAGCCTGTGCGTCATGCCAGCAACCAGCATCAGGTGGCTCACATAGCACCTGTCTTCCGTGATAATCAGCAATATCAGCATCAGCAGCATAATACTCAATAGTCTCAACAATATCAGCAACAGCATCGCCCTCAGCAACAGGCTTACCAGCCCCGCAACAGTAATCCAGCTGGTCCGAATTATGAGAGGAAGAAGATCACTTTCGATCCGATTCCTATGTCATATGCAGAGCTATATCCCTCTTTAATAGAGCGGAAATTGATTACTCCCAGGGATCCTCCGGCTGTACCTGCTAACCCTCAGTGGTGGTACAAGCCCGACCAGCACTGTGTTTATCATTCGGGTGCTCCCGGTCATAATATGGACAATTTCTATCCGCTGAAGACTAAGGTTCAAGACCTTATGAGATGCGGCATTCTGAGCTTTGAGGACTCAGGCCCCAATGTTACGAAGAAACCATTGCCCGAGCATGGGAAGTCAGTTAACATGGTCCAGGGTTGCCCTGGCAAATACAAGGTCAAATATGTAAGCCATATTCGACAATCATTGGTTGAGTTGCATCATCTACTGTGTGATTACAGTCATATGGAGCATGACCATGACAAATGCCGTATCTGCTCTGTCAATCGTCTGGGTTGTCGCCAAGTGCGTAGAGAGCTGCAAGAGCTATTGGATGATGGAACTATTGAGATTCTTCAGAACAGGAATGTTGATGAAGACGAACCAAAAGTGAATGTGATTTCTCCTGCGTTCAAGTTACCTGAGCCTGTTGTCATTCGTTATGATGGCAGCAAGCAGAAGGTCTCTCCTTCTTTGGTGATTAAGCCTGCCGACCCTGTGCCTTATTCATCCGATAAAGCACTTCCCTTCCGCTATAATCCTGTTGCCGTTGAAGATGGGAAAGAAGTGCCTTTGCCTTCACCCTCTGTTGTCAACATAGCTGATGTGAGTGGATTGACCCGTAGTGGTCGTGTGTTTTCAGCACCGAAGCCGCAGGCTAAGGTTGACTCTGTTGAGCATCCGGTGGGGAATGCGGTTAATCCTCCGAACCCGACACTTGCTGTTGCGAAACCCTCCTCTGTACAAAAGACTCCTACTTCTTCTGTTGGCCCTAGTGGCACTGTGAATGAAGATTTTGATGAGATGCTGAGGTTCATCAAGAAGAGTGAGTACAACGTTGTAGACCAGCTTCTACAAACGCCGTCCAAGATCTCCATGTTATCTTTGCTTCTGAATTCAGAACCTCATAGGGAGGCTCTGCAGAAAGTTTTGGACGTGGCTTATGTCGATCACGACGTCACTATTGAACAGTTTGACAGCATCGTTGCAAACACTACTGCTTGCAACACTTTGAGTTTCTGTGACGCTGATCTCCTTGAGGAGGGAAGAGACCACAACATGGCTTTACATATATCCATGAATTGTAAGAACGACGCCATGTCCAACGTGCTAGTGGACACTGGGTCATCTCTAAATGTATTGCCAAAGACCACTCTTTCTAGATTGTCAAATCAAGGGCCTCCCATGAGGCAGAGTGGTGTTGTTGTGAAAGCTTTTGATGGGTCGCGTAAGACCGTGATTGGGGAAGTTGATCTCCCGATCAAGATTGGACCAAGTGATTTCCAAGTTACCTTCCAGGTTATGGATATCCACCCATCTTATAGCTGTCTCCTTGGTAGACCATGGATTCACGAGGTTGGCGCCGTGACATCCACCCTACACCAGAAGCTGAAATTCATTAAGAATAAGAAACTGGTTGTGGTAGGAGGAGAAAAGGCTCTCCTGGTTAGCCACTTATCTTCTTTCTCATACATTGATGTTGAGGATGAAGTTGGAACTCCTTTCCAAGCTTTATCTATTGCTGAGCCGATTGAGAAGAAGTCTCCTTCATTTGCTTCCTATCGAGATGTAAAACTGGCCATTGAATGTGGTGCAGTTGCTGGTCTAGGAAAGATGATTGAGCTTGAAGATAACAAGTCCCGGGCTGGCATTGGCTATTCTTCTGGGGTCTTCAATGAGAAAGGGTTGTTCAAGAGTGGAGGTTTCATCCACACCGATCAAGTTGAGGAAGCTGTTGCTATTCTGGAAGAGGATGCAGAGGATACTGACAACTTCGTTATCCCTGGCGAGATCTGCCACAATTGGGTCGCTGTGGATGTTCCTACGGTCATTCATAAGTCAGCGTAATATGTTCACTTTGTTAAAAACCCTTCTCCCATGCCAAAAGGAGAAGTGATGACATTGTTGGCAGCATTTATACAATGATATTTCATTCAATAAATTCATGTTAAACGTTTGTTTTTCCATTTGTTTTCACTTTTTGCTTTTGCATGAAATTGGTGATCACAAAAAACCCTAAAAAACAAGAATAAAAACAATCTTTTCATCTGCATAATGATTTGCTTGTTTAAATTCTAAAGCTTTTTATTGTCCAAAATCATTATGCAGGTTGATTCTAAAACCCATTGAACATAATGATCCAACGCCATCTCCCAATTTTGAATTCCCTGTATTCGAGGCAGAGGAAGATGATGTTGAAGGGATTCCTGATGAGATTACCCGTCTGCTTGAGCACGAAGAGAAGATCATTCAGCCGCACCTTGAGAATCTGGAAACAGTCAACTTGGGGTCTGAAGATTGTGTTTGTATAGTGAAGATTGGGGCACTCCTTGAAGAGTCTGTCAAGAAGGGGTTGATCAGTTTGCTACGAGAATATTCCGATATCTTCGCTTGGTCGTATGAAGACATGTCGGGTCTAGATACAAATATTGTGCAATATTTCCTGCCTTTGAAGCCTGAGTGCGTGCCTGTGAAGCAGAAGCTCAGAAGAACTCATCCAGATATGGCAGTGAAGATCAAAGAAGAAGTTCAGAAGCAAATTGATGCGGGGTTTCTGGTGACTTCTACATATCCTCAATGGGTGGCCAATATTGTGCCTGTGCCCAAGAAAGACGGAAAAGTCCGTATGTGTGTTGATTACAGAGATTTGAATAAAGCTAGTCCGAAAGATGATTTTCCTCTACCACACATTCATATGTTAGTAGACAATACAGCTAAATTCAAAGTCTTTTCCTTTATGGACGGATTTTCCGGATATAATCAAATCAAGATGGCACCCGAGGATATGGAGAAGACAACAGTCATCACACCTTGGGGAACATTCTGTTATCGAGTGATGCCCTTCGGTTTGAAGAACGCCGGAGCCACGTATCAACGAGCCATGACTACCTTGTTTCATGATATGATGCATAAGGAGATTGAGGTCTATGTCGATGATATGATTGCTAAGTCCCGAACGGAAGTTGAACATGTTGAGCATTTGTTGAAGCTTTTTCAGCGTTTGAGGAAGTTCAGGCTTCGTTTGAATCCGAACAAATGTACATTTGGAGTCCGTTCCGGCAAGTTATTGGGTTTTGTTGTCAGCGAGAGAGGTATTGAGGTTGATCCTGCAAAGGTCAAAGCAATACAAGAGATGCCTGCGCCCAGAACTGAAAAGCAAGTCCGAGGTTTTCTTGGCCGCTTGAACTATATTTCCATATTTATATCCCACATGACTGCCACATGTGCGCCGATATTCAAGCTCCTCCGGAAAGATCAGTCTCATGATTGGACCGAGGATTGCCAGAAAGCTTTCGACAGTATCAAAGAGTATCTGTCTGAACCTCCGATCTTGTCTCCACCAGTAGAAGGAAGACCTCTGATCATGTATTTGACTGTTCTTGAAGACTCGATGGGTTGTGTACTCGGTCAGTAAGACAAATCGGGAAAGAAAGAATCTGCTATTTACTACCTGAGTAAGAAGTTCACTTGTGAGTCTCGATACTCAATGCTTGAAAAGACTTGTTGTGCTTTGGCTTGGGCTGCTAAGCGTTTGCGCCAGTACATGATAAACCATACAACTTGGTTGATATCCAGAATGGATCCAATTAAGTACATCTTCGAGAAGCCTGCTTTAACTGGGAGGATTGCCCGTTGGCAGATGTTGTTGTCTGAGTATGATATCGAGTATCGAGCTCAGAAAGCTATTAAAGGTAGTATCTTGGCTGACCATTTGGCACATCAGCCAATTGAAGATCATCAATCTGTTCAGTACGACTTCCCAGATGAGGAGATTCTGTATTTGAAAATGAAATATTGTGATGAGCCAACACTTGATGAAGGTCTAGAACCTGGTTCTAGATGGACGATGGTGTTTGATGGCGCTGTGAATCAGTACGGAAATGGAATTTGGGCAGTAATCATTACTCCTCAGGGCATACATATTCCGTTTACAACAAGGCTAACTTTCAAATGCACGAATAACATGGCTGAGTACGAAGCCTGTATTATGGGATTGGAAGAATGCATTGATTTGAGGATCAAGCATCTTGATGTGTATGGTGATTCGGCCCTCGTTGTCAATCAGATCAAGGGTGAATGGGAGACGAATCAACCTGGTCTCATTCCATATAGAGATTATGCGAGGAGGATTTCAACGTTTTTTTACAGAAGTTGACTTTCATCATATTCCTCGAGAAGATAATCGAATGGCAGATGCACTTGCTACGCTTGCTTCCATGATTGTGGTCAAGTATTGGAATGAAGTCCCCAATATCACCGTGATGCGCTTGGATAGACCAACTCACGTGTTTGCAGTTGAAGAAGTGAATGATGACAAGCCTTGGTATTTTGATATCAAGAATTTCCTCCAGAACCAGGTCTACCCGCCTGGGGCATCTGTGAAAGATAGGAAAACTCTGAGAAGGTTGTCAGGCAGTTTCTACCTCAGTGGTGAAGTGCTTTATAAGAGAAATTATGACATGGTTTTGCTCAGATGCGTGGATAGACACGAAGCAAACCTGTTGATGACTGAGGTCCATGAGGGTTCATTTGGTACTCATTCCAATGGACATGCGATGGCTAGAAAGATGTTGAGAGCAGGCTACTATTGGCTGACAATGGAGTCTGACTGCTGCAAATATGTGAAGAAATGCCACAAGTGTCAAATTTATGCGGATAAGATTCATATTCCTCCGACACTTCTGAATATAATTTCATCACCATGGCCTTTCTCTATGTGGGGAATCGACATGATCGGCATAATTGAACCGAAAGCGTCCAATGGACACAGGTTTATTCTCGTAGCAATTGATTACTTCACCAAATGGGTCGAAGCCGCATCATATGCGAATGTGACCAGGCAAGTGGTCGTGAAGTTTATCAAGAACCAGCTGATATGCCGTTATGGTGTGCCTGATAAGATCATTACTGATAATGGATCTAACTTGAATAATAAGATGATGGAAGAGTTGTGCGTTGAGTTCAAGATTGCACACCATAATTCCTCTCCTTACAGACCCAAGATGAATGGGGTTGTTGAAGCTGCTAATAAGAATATCAAGAGGATTATCCAGAAGATGACAGTCACGTACAAAGATTGGCATGAGATGCTGCCATTTGCTTTGCATGGATATCGTACATCTGTCCGCACTTCAACAGGGGCAACCCCTTTCTCTCTTGTTTATGGCATGGATGTTGTTCTCCCAGTAGAGGTGGAGATCCCATCAATGAGAGTCTTGATGGAAGCCAAGTTGACTGATGCTGAATGGATTCAGAGTCGTTATGACCAACTGAATTTGATTGAAGAGAAGCGATTAACTGCCATGTGCCATGGTCAGTTATATCAGCAGAGAATGAAGAAAGCATTCGATAGGAAGGTCAAGCCTCGTGTGTTCCGAGAAGGTGACCTCGTGCTCAAAAAAGTCTTGTCTTTCGTGCCCGATTCCAGGGGCAAGTGGACTCCAAACTATGAAGGTCCATATGTTGTCAAGAGAGCCTTTTCAGGCGGTGCTTTGATGCTTACAACAATGGATGGGGAGGATTTCACTCGTCCTGTGAATTCAGATGCAGTCAAGAAATACTTTGCCTAAAAAGAAAAACAGAATAGCTCGCTAAGTTGAAAACCCGAAAGGGCGGCTTAGGCAAAAATGAGCGTCTCGTTGGAAAACCCGAAAGGGTGATCCAGGCAAAAGTTAGAGACATGAAAAAAAAGTATTTGCTTCCCGCTAGATTGAGTACCTCACCCTGGGGCAATCTAGGCAAAAATTAGGGATTTGGCAAGTAACTGCATCCTGATAAGACTTTCTGTTTCACAGTTGTCTTTTCGTCAGAGATTCTCGCTCAGTCATCATCAACTGAAGCTTCGAATACATCGGATTCAAATTGGTAGAGAAATGGTCATAATGTTCAATGTAGCCCTCTTCCAATATATATCACCGATTTCAAATTTGTACAGATCTATGGAGTCTTGCCATTTGCAGGCTACCATTCCATCAAATAAATTTGAGCTTTTATCCAATTATTTGCACTCTTATTTGTTTCAATTCAACAAATGTTTTGCATGTTTTAATTGATAAAATGTCATTGTTTTAAACAAATAAAATTTTTTAAACTTGTTTTTGAACAAAGTGAACATTCACAATGATGAAAGGATACTTAAGAATTTCTCAGTGCTCTCCCAAGGGTGGCATGATTTCCAACAGGGTAAGACATTTGTTCATATTCCTAGCATGGATGTATCCTCTTTCTCCAGATTGTTGTTGGGGTTATTCCCCAAGCAGAGCTTCTGTTGAGATTTTTCCCTGAGCAGGGTGTTTGTTGGGATTTCTCCCGAACAGATTTTGTTGAACAGATCCTTTATTATGACTCCTCCTCACTCAGAGTGTTTGTTGAAGACTTTAATTTTCCTCTCCAGCAATATTCTCTCCCCAGCATGGGTGCTTTCCTTTTGGAAGATTCGGTGGTTGGTGGGTTGACATCCCGGTACTGCGTCATTTTCCTCGGATAGATCCCCAGCGGAGCTGTTGGTATGATGTACTTCATCTATGCCATATCTCCCCGTCAGAGTGCTTGTTGAGGTTGTCACCTCTTTTCCCTTCAGCAGAGCAGTGATTATTTCCTCCTCAGTAATTGTGGTTTTCTTTCGGAAGGTTCAGTATTTGGTGGTTGATCCCCAGTTCTCTTTCTCTGCCTCAGGTAAATCCCCAGTAGATTTGTGGTATGATGGATTATATCTGTGATGATTTTATCCCATGCAGAGATTTGGTGATTTCCTGACGTTTCTGATCCCCAGTAGAGTGGCTTGTGTGGCATAATCTACTTGTGTGATATTTTCTCCCTCAGTGGGTTTTTCCCCAGTGGAGTTGTTTGGAGTTGCTTTCATGGCAGTTTTCGCTTGTGCGGTGAGCTCCTTTTCTCAGTTGAGACTGATGATCCCCCTGTAGAAGTCTCGTGTTTTCTCTACTTCCCTAACAGATTTGCCTTTGTGGCAGTTTCTGCCTGCTGTGAACTTCTGATCCCCAGTTGGGTTGATTGATAATCCATCGCTCATAGATTTTGTGATTTCTTTGATATCTCTGATTTGTTTTTTTCCAGCAGATCTTTGTTTCTTAGCATTCAGATCTCCAGCAGATTGGCTTTCCAGTTGGATTTCTGGGATTTTCCTCTGGAAGTGTAATACCGGGCGTTTGATTCCTGGACCTTGTTTGTGTTAGAAATGTCTGTTTTGTCAGCATTCATCAAACATAAATCACGCATATTCATGCATACTTTCAACATTCAGATATTCATGTTGCATTTCTTGCCATATATCTTTTGTTTGTTGTCTCCTGCTAGTGGTGATATAGATCTCTCCAGTAGATCTCTCCAAGCAGATGTCGGGTGTCTAATCTCTCAATATAGAGTCAGCCCCATAAGCAGAAAGTGTCTGTCTTTTCTTCTGCATTTCCCCACTGAGATATATCCTCGTGGATGACGGTTTTTTCTGTTTCCTCCCAACACATATATTGGGATGGGTTTTCCCTTTTGAGTTCTATCCTCATTAGGACGAGTCTTGATTCAGTTTGCCTTTTTGGTTTGATCCTGAATTGGCCGTTTTTCAATTGTCTCTTGTGCTTCCCTGAGGAATAAATGAATAAATTGCCCAGTAACCGGCAATAGTTCATCTTCTCCCCAGCGGAGTTTTGGGGCTTCTACCCAGTAACCGGTAGTTGTAAGTCCTATTTTTGTGGTTTTCTACCCAGTAGCCGGTAGTTGTAAATCCTATATACCTTTTTTTCCCTTTGTGGAATTTGTGGTTGTGAACATTTTGTTCCTCAGCAAGATTTTATGGTTTTCTACCCAGTATTCGGTAGTTGTAAACCCTGTTTCCTTGCTCTCCACGCAGAGTTTTTGGTTTTCTACCCAGTATCAGGTAGTTATAAATCCTACTTTCATCCCCTAGCAGAGGTAACCTTTGTGATTCATTCTGGTTGATGGTGGATTTTGGCGGTCTTCTACCCAGTATTCGGTAGTTATAAATCCTATGTTGTTGTTGTCTCCCTAGTGGAGTTTGTGCTGCCTTGTGGAATAGTTGGATAATTGCTCAGTAACCGGCAATTATTTCACATTATCCTCAGCTGAGTCTTTGGTTTTCTACCCAGTAGTCGGTAGTGGTAAACCTCTTGTTTCCTCAGCCAAAGTCTTTGGTCTTCTACCCAGTATTCAGTAGTTGTAAATCCTTTGTTCTCCCTTTTGCAGAGTTAACCTTGTTGTTCATCCTAATCGATGATGGTTACTCTTTGTGCTTATCTTCATCCAGTATTCGATTTTGATATTCCCTCTCTTCTGGGTAATTGCTCTGAGTAAGCACTTGTATTCCCAACAAGTCTTTTGTGGATAATTGCCGTATGCTAGCAATTTTATCCTCAGTGGGTCCTTTCACCGTTTGCCAGTGATTTGTTCCCCGGATCATTGATTTTGTATCAATGCATCCCCGGTGAGTCCTCTTTCATTTACCCTTTTGTTGGTAATGATTGTTGCTCCCTTTGATCGGTCATCTTTATACACCTAGTTTTGGTATCCCGATGCCTTTCTTTTCGGTTGATTTATCCTTTATTAACCCAGTAACCGGTTGTGGATAATCTTCCATGCGAGTGTATTATCCATGTTCTGACGGTAATGGATAATATATCTCATGCACTCTTCAGTCGAAGCCTGTTGTGTTTCCCCAGTCGAGTAAGATTCGTGTTTCCTTTGCGGAACTGAATATTCTTTCTTCTCTTTTTGAGCGTATCTCCCAGTAACCGGTGATATGTCTCTTGGACAGTTGCCGTATGCTTGCAATTTATCCCCAATGAGTTATCTTTCGTCTACCCTATTGTTGTTGGTAACGATTGTTTCTCTTTTCGATCGGTCACCTATTATATACCCAGTAACCGGTATCCCTGGTGTTCCTTCCATGCGAGTATACTATCCATGTTCTAACGGTAATGGATAATATATCTCATGCACTCTTTGGTTGAACCCTTCTGTTCTTCCCCATTTGAGTAAGATTCGTTTTCCCGTTGCGGGGTCGAATGTCCATCCTGTAAGTCGATTTGCTTTTTCAAGCCCTCCTTTCGGATGATGAGTATGTTGGCATATATACCAATTCAGGCTTTGGTCGGTCACCTATTATATACCCAGTAACCGGTATCCCTGGTGTTCCTTCCTTCTGCTCCCTATTATGACCTTGGTCCCCTGCGGAGTCAGATTTTCCTGAGTTGACGTACCTTTTTCAGGTCTTCCTCGGATGTTTTGGTTGATTGATATCTCTCACCCTTATATCGGTCTTAGATATTCATTCTTCCTGAGCTTGTTGTTCTTTCACCCAATAACCGGTGTTCAGATCACATTACTCTTTGAGCTTGTTACCCAGTAACCGGTAACACCTCATTTTATAGATTTTCCCCAAAAGAGTCTTTGTTAGACATTCCCCAGCGGAGTTTCTGTTGTGGTTTTTACTCTTTTGCTGTATTGGCGTTTTCCCCAATATATGCAATTTTCCCCGGCAGGGAGGTTCTGTGTGAATCTTTTCCTCGACCTGAGTCCGGATTTTTATCCGAAGTATCCTTTGTGGATAGTTGTGCTGTATTGGCGTTTTCCCCAATACACGCATCTGTGAGTCGGCTTGAGTTTTTCCATTGGATTCGTTCCCTTTGGAAATTTCTTTTCCCCAGTTCGAGTCCTTTACTCCCCAGTGAGGTCTCCAGTCCAGTCGTGTCCTGCTCACGCAGTGTCAAGTTCTTGTTTTTCCTAATTCAGAGTCGTGTCCTGCTCACGCATTCCTTTTCTTATCCCCATGAGAGTCTTGTTAGAGTCTCTGTTCCTGGTGAGTGTATCACTCCGATGGATCATTTTTTCTTCTTTGTGGACCTATATCCCCACAGAGCTGGTTTGTTTTGCATTCATACATTTGCATCATGAGGTCTCTTAGGGACCAAAATTTGTCTCATTATTGTTATTTAAGCCCATTCTACCGCGTCGAGATGAAGATTTTAACCTTCACTTCTCCGGTTAGAATGACCTTAAATAGGGGCATCTGTAAGATCCCAATTTTGTCCCTAAGATCCCTCATGGCATTATATCATAACATTGCATTGTCTCAAGGATCATTAAACACCTTGCTTCCTTCCCTGTGGGTGGGATATCTCTTTGAGAGTGGTTCTAGATCACCAAGCATTGCTTACATTTGTATATCATTGCTTTTCTTTTAATCACTAACCAAAATGTACAAAAATATGTCATTAACCTTTGTTACTTGCAGCTTAAGCAGTCAACAGGTCAAGGCAATTCAAGTGAATCTTTTATACAAGAGATGAAATTTCCATTGAGATATGGATCATGTGATCATTATATGGAGCTTATGTGAGCTATAGGTTCATTTTGGAGCAAATTCCCAAGTGGCAAAAGCCCCAGTTTCATCAGAACATTTTTAGGTCATCTAAGGACCAATGCAGTCAACTGAAAAGTCAACTGTGGGTTTTGAATGTGAGAATTGAGTTTCTTCATCCCATTCATGTTCAAATCATGCTTATTCATCATGCCAAAGATCAAGGTTGAAGAATTTGAAGCCAAGTCAAAAGTTTCCAAAAAAGGAAAGTGACCTATAATTTCAACTTTCCAAAAATGGAAAGTTTTTGGTCCAACTTCAACTCAACTTTCCAACATCAAAGAAGCTTTAAATGAAATTTTTTCCAACATGAAAGTTGAAGAACTCTCTCTCCCATTTCCAAAAAGTCCAAAATCATGAGTATCTGATGAATGGTTGAGGAGATATGGTCCAATCATTGCCAAGTGTGCTTGAAACTTCAAATGGCCATAACTTTTGATTCATAACTCCAAATTTGGTGCCTCTTTTTCTAAAATGCTTCTCATGACATGAAGTTTCCAAACCATGCATCACATTGCATGAATTTCCATCATATGATCATTTGTGCATTCAAGGCAATTTTGGAGGGAAACTTGAAAATTCAAAAATGGTGCATCATGGGAGCTTTTTACCATTGCCAATGTGTTTGAAAAATGATTTTGAGTGACTTTGATCAAGCACATGGCACTGTTCACGTGGGATTACTACATGCACCATGCAATTTTCAAATTTTGTCAAAACACCTTATTTTGCTAATCACCATTAACCAATTGCTAATTAACATTTCAGTATGATTAGTACAGCATATAAATACCATAATCATAACAGAATTTGGGACTTTTCACCATTTTAGATCTAGTTTTCATCTCACATCAAAAAAATTCTCTCAACCAAAACTTGCAATTTCTTTATATAACCTTGCATTTTTCTTCTATATTCTGAATCATTGAGTGGAGTAGATGGAGAATCAAGCCTTGGATCATTGATTTTGGTCAGCATTTATGCATAATTCAAGCAAGAACTCAAGAATGGAAGTTGATTGATAAGCTAGATCTACACGGTTTCAAGCTTCAATTCATTCACCAAACTTCATTACAAGTATTCTGGAGTTGATTTGGATCATTCAAGGCCTTGGATCGTGCATTTCAAGAAGCTGCTCTTCAAGAGGTCAATTTTTTCGAACTTCACAATACTCAAATCCATGCACATGTTCATGTAGATCTTTCCATGCTGAGT
Organism: Lathyrus oleraceus; assembly: GCF_024323335.1. Taxonomy (NCBI): domain Eukaryota; kingdom Viridiplantae; phylum Streptophyta; class Magnoliopsida; order Fabales; family Fabaceae; genus Lathyrus; species Lathyrus oleraceus. Next base: position 522,728,471 of record NC_066584.1, read on the forward strand.
TTACTGATGCTTTTAGAATTGAAAATGATGCATTATAGAGTAAGATATGCTTGATTAAAGTTTGTTGCACAAAAATGTTTTTCATCGATTCTCTTTGATCATGATGAATTGGACTGAAATAATGGTTGATCTGAATTCCTGGTTGAAAGAGCGTTCTAATGATGTAAGATTTTACAATTCTGGAAAAATTTCTTGAGCTTTGTTACTGTTCATCATCGTCTTCGCGAGGAAGACGATGTACCGTCCGTCTTTGCGTCCGCCTGGTTCGTGCTGACGCTGGCCTAGGGCTTTTGTCTTATTCGTCCACGCGAGCGCTTCGCTGGCCTTTCCATTGACCAGCATTTGTTTGACTGCGCCACATAAGTTGTTGACCTCCACGTCGTTTAATGAAACGACTGCGTTTCATGTGTTTAGCACGTTTCATTTCAAATTGCAACCTGGTTCGATTCCGCCTAATGTAGTTTTTCAAATTCATTCACATTTTTTCCTTTTTCCCTCCAATTTCACATCACATGATCATTTTGATTTTAAATTTTTTAGTCAACTTTAAAAATCCATATTAAATTGAAAAATGCTCCAAATAATCCCTGGTTTTTTGCTACTTGTTCATTGAGATATCCTTTATTTTATGACTTAAATTCTAAAGTTGTGCATGGATGGATTTTGAATTGTGTTAGAATATGTGAACATGTGTACATTTGTGACCTTGCTCCATTCATCTTATCATGAAATGCTTGATATTGATCCAAATTCCATGAAATTTTGCATGATTGTTCCTAACATGTTAATGGATGTTTGAGGCTTGATTGTGCATTTTTCTCATTTACCATTTCTGTTTTATGCATGTGTTTGCATGGTGTGACAATTTGTGTCACACAATTGGATGATCAACTTGTGCAATTTAACTTCCATATCAAATGACTTCTGTTGATTCAGATTTTTTGTATGATGATCATGTTTGATGTGTTGAATGTTCATAAATTTTTCCAGAATTGTTTGAATCATTTCTGTTTTGATTTGGAATTTTCATTCTCAATGTCCAAATGTATGCTTTGAAATTGTCTTTGATTTCTCTTGCTCATTACATGGCCTTGCTTGATGATTTTGTTTTGGTCCTTTTTAGGACCTGTTCATATGTGTTTGAAGTTGCATTGTGTTGAATATTAGCTCCTGTTTTGAATTTTTTCTTCACCTTTGACCCTAGGCTTTGACCTAGTGGTTTGTACTTACATGTGAGCTTTGAATTTCAGGACCAAACACCTAATCTCCATGGTTGATGTTGCTTCATCATTTGAATGTTGATATTTGCTATTGATTGCTAACATTTGATTGTTTTGTAGGTTGAGGATAATTCGCTTGAGTTTGCCTTATGGCTTATATGTTGTACATTGAGATTGTCTGTTTGTTGTTGATTGTTGTCTGTTTGTCTGAATACTCTACTGATTTGTTTAGTTGTTTACACAGGTACCTAAGTTGCTTTAAGTTCATTTGAACTTTGCTTTGCTTGTGGTTGGCATACCACTTAGGTATAATCCCTATTCTCCATGTAGTCTGGAAGACCTGTCATGTTATTTTTGGCAGGCACCTGTCTGAAGCCCTCCTTAAGAGGCCATGTTTTTGTTTGTTTAATTTTGTGCCAAGCAGGTTAAGTCCTCTTAAAGAGGCAATTGGCAGATAAAAGGGATGTGTAATCCATCCCCTGCTATTCAGTTGTGTCATTCATTTTGCTCACACCATGTGTTGATGCACTTTGAATAAAAAACCCAAAATCTTGTCCATAGAGTCAATCATTTGTGGAATAGAGTCCCTCATTCTGGACTCCCACACATTCTTTGATTAAAGCTCTCCCAGGCCAGGGATAAGAGCTATGAGGCATAACCCTCATCTCCATTTCATCTGCTTCACCCTAACTCTCAATGTTAGGGTGAAGAGCTCAAAACACCCATTTCCAGTTGGCTTGTTTGTCGAGGTTGATGTGACCCCTTGACTAAAGCCTAACCTTGCTTGAGCCTATTGGTTGTGTATAGTGTGTGATAATTGACTGCTTGTTTGCTTATTTGCCCATATGTGCATAATTGTTTGTGTGTGCCTCTGTGCATTATCCTCATCTGTGAGCATTAATTGTATATCATTTCATGATCATTGTTCATACTTTGTGACATTTTGTTTTGTCCATTGAGGAGTCAATTGTAAGTCCATTTATTGGCAGTTGTTTCCTGTGATCTGGTAGGAGTTGGGACTAAGACCATTGATTGGCATTCCATTTCCTTGGAGTCGAGTGTAAGACCATTTATTGGCAACTTGTTTCCTCTTGCTTATTGCATTTGTTTTCTTTGATTTGTGAAACTAGTATAAGTCCATAGATTGGCATCTGGTATCTATCTTTGTTTGTGAGGCTAGTATAAGTCCATTGATTGGCATCTGGTATCCATTTTGGTTTTGTGAGGCTAGTGTAAATCCATTGATTGGTATCTGGTATCCATCTTTGTTTTGTGAGTCTAGTGTAAGTCCATTGATTGGCATCTAGTTTCCATTTATGTTGACTTGTTTCTGATATATTGCTTATCTGCTTTGCATGTTACCTTTTCCAAAGGAATCACTTGGATCATCTACATATGATCTCAAGAGGTGAACACCTAAGAAGTTTTGCATCCCTTAACCTCCCATCCTTTTTGTTCTTTAAACCTCCATTTGTATGTTAACTCAAACCAAAAAATATTGTGCAAACATTTTCATTTCTTTTCAAACTAGAAACCTAGGCCTTAAGCCTTTGATTGTTCAAACTCCATTTTCACAATACTTTTTTTGAATTGAATTCTAATCATACTTTGACTCCTTTTTTGTGAATAATTCTAATTGACTAATTCCACTCATTCAATTGTTTTTGTGGCTCAAGTCCACTTCTTGATAACTTTTCATACATTAGCCATAGGTTTGATTTATTCTAGTGGTTGATGTGAATCTCACCTTTTGTCCTTAGTGATTGAATTGTAAGACTTCCTTGCTTATTATAGGGCATGGTCCCTCACTAGCAAGTTGAAGCTTTTCTCACATGGTGGACTTGTGGTTGTATAGGTTGAGTTTTCTCCTGTGGATAACGAAAGACCTTAGGGCTTTTGTTTTAAAATCAATTCACCCATGTTTTGGAAATCTTTTAGCCGAACTACGAGGTTTTGATCCTGTAAAGGTACGTAGGCAATTGTTATCCATCCAAACACAAAAATAATAAAATTGTATATTCTTCTCTCATCCCTTCATTCATGTTTGCACAATAAATGTTTCATAAACAGTATCTTTTGCAACAATTTGTGAAAAGGGTTCCCTAGGAGTACCTAGGATGCTTTGGGTGCCTAACACCTTCCCTTTGCATAATTACCCCCTTACCCAGATCTCTGTACCCCTTTTATTAGTTTTCTTTGCAAAACTTCTTAGGCTTTTGTTCACTTTTTAGCCATTCCTTTGGATAAATAAAAGTGCGGTGGCGACTCTATCTTGTATGTTTTGCTTTTGGTTTAATCAATAAATCATAAAGTGATGAATACACCGCTACAGCATTAAACTCACACTAGCTCCTAAGTCTAGAAAAGCTTTTTCGATGACATGATTACCCAAAATGCAAGGAATGGAAAAATTTCCAGGATCTTTATCTTTCTTACTCAGAAAGCTTGCTAATTTGTCCTCGGAAATAACATTACATTCCAAAGGCTTCGGATCGTCAAGTCTACGTTTGTTGGTAAGGATGTCTTTGAGAAACTTTGCATAAGAAGGTATTTGGGTGATGGCTTCTGTGAAAGGGATTTCTACATGAAGTTTTTCTATAACTTTAATAAATTTTTGATACTGTTTATTGATCTGGGTTTGTTTGAGTCTTTGGGGATATGGTATAGGTGGTTTATATGGCGGGGGTGGTACGTAAGTTTTATCTTTAGGTTCTTCTCCTTTATCTCGACCTTCCTGGTTTTCAAATTCCTCTGGTTCCTTTGCTTCGTCCGTGGGTTTGGTACATTCCTTAGAAGTTTCGGGTTCACTCAATCTTGGGTTTGGTGGCTCATCATAAGCGTTCCCACTTCGTAGGGTAATGGCATTGGCTTGTCCTCTCGGATTTTGTTGAGGTTGTCTAGGGAATTATCCTCCAGGTGTAGTCTGAGGGGCTTGGTTTAAAGCTACCTGAGAGATTTGGTGAAATTCTAGTTATCATACTTTCGATGTCACACGGGTTGTTATGACATCCAATTCTGCATAGACAAGAATTATGCAGAACTTAAAAGTAAGTGCAGTAAATAACACAAGTAATTGTTTACCCAGTTCAGTCCAACATGACCTACGTCTGGGGGCTACCAAGCCAGGGAGGAAATCCACTATCAGTAGTATTAATTCAAAGCTAAACTCACCCGTTTACAACTCTTCACTTAATCCCTACCCAATGCAATTTCAATCTTACACTAAGATCAGAGTTCCTACTCACTCCCCCTCAATCACCTCAGTGATTACTACCTTTAATCAATATTAAAGACAATTTTGAAGTCACACTTCAAACAATTCTTGATTGTGCTTAACAGCTTTAATCAAGATACACAGCACTCACGCTTAAAAGCTTAGAGTGACACAACACTTACAACTCAATGAACACCCTACACCAAAGCAATCATCTACGAGATATGTCTAATACAAGACTCACAAAAATACAGCAGTGAAGTATGATGGACACACTAACACTTCACGCCTCAAAATCCCCAATTCTGAATGAAGGAACGACTTCCTTTTATATTGCAGTACTTGGGCTTTGCACTTGTATTCTCCTAAATTTAAGGTCCAGCGAGTTCCCTTAAATTCCACATCTAGGTTACTAACAAATAGGCTATTTGTTAGGTTCATTAAATGTAGCTTGGTTGTTGATTTCCTGGATTTTCTCTCAGCTGTTGAATCCCTGAAGAATAGCCTGAGAAAAAGCTGAAACAGAAAAACTAAACAACCTACAATCTAGCATATGCTGTCAGGAATGAATGTCACAACATTCAGCTTGACATCAAGGACCATATGCTAAGTCTGTTTTTCCTGAAAACAAACTGTACAAGTTCGCTGAACTGTACAGGACCAAACTGTCCATTCTACAGTAGCAGCTTACATTAATACATGTCAAAGCATCCAATTTGACATTTACACATTTAGCCTTAAGTCAGTTCTGTTATCCTTTTGAAGAACAGACTGAGAAACATACTGAAGTGTAGCAGAAAACCACTCTATCTATTGTTCAGTATATGCTGTCAATGATGAATGTCATAACATCCAGTTTGACATTCATATAGTAGGCCTTATGCCAGGTCTGGTATTTCCTTGATAACCAGACTGGAAATGAATACTGAGCTTTAATAGAACACCAACTGTTTTATTCCTCAGTATCTGCTGACAGGGATGAATGTCACCACATCCAATTTGACATTCAATAAATCCTGTATTAGCTAATCCTGCAGTAAGATACTCAAGTATGTCATGACATTAGTCAAGACATCAGAGTACAGTTAGATATTCTAACCTACAATGCAGTTACACAAACGCCTTCACAACATGTCATGACATCAGTCAAGACATTAGAATCCAGCTAGTGTTTTACCATACAATGCAGCCAATTAAACACCTACAAACTCCCCCTTTGGCAAATTTTTGGCTAAAACACTTTGATCCCACAACAGAGTTCATAGCAGCGGAAATCACACACCTAGCAGGAAATAGACCTAGCTAATACACTCAGAGTGACAGCACACTCACACACATGGAAGTTAAATACAAACTTCACCACACATCAGCTGCAGGGGAGGGAATCTTGAATCTGTCATGAATATCTGTTTTAACACAATAATCTGTTGTCCTGGGGTATCACCTGTTACTCCCCCTTTTTGTCAAAAATGTTGCCAAAGCAACACTTTAAATTACAGACCACACAAAAAAAAACAGAATTACACACAAATGACAGAATTACAGACTTGGTTTTGCCTCACAGTTTCAACCAAGTTAGCACCCACTTGATCTTGCTTCACAGCTTTGATCAGGTAATCACCCACTTTTGCTTTACAGTAGGTACAGCCATATCAGATGCCATGACTTTGTTTCTGACATCCAGAACCACTCCTGCATGAACAGCGTCCTTGAACTCCTGCAGGTGCATATGCCGCCTCACGTTAGGATATCTCCTTATCCTCTTGTTGCCACACTTGTTGTAAGTGGCATAGCTATGATCTGTTGACCAATCAGAGCATAGTTCCAATTGTTTAATAGGCAGAGATATTAAACAATACATTCCAAACATCATTGGTTGCTATAAGTTCTCAGAGAGACATATTCCCAGTTTGCCCCTTAAGTTTTCAAACTGAGTAGCATCCAGAGCCTTTGTAAATATGTCAGCCAGTTGAAGTTCAGTGGCTACATGTTCCAAGGTAATCACCTTGTCTTCCACCAGATCTCTGATGAAATGATGTCTAATGTCAATATGTTTGGTCCTGCTGTGTTGGATGGGATTCTTGGAAATATTGATGGCACTGAGATTATCACAGAACAATGTCATGACATTTTGAGTGACATTGTGTAGCATTACGCGAAAAACCGGCGGGAAACGAAAACAACAGAGCCGCCACCGTGCGTTATTTATCCCAAAGGAGGGAAAGGAAACGCTCAGAGTAAACCTGGACAAAGCATGGCCTCGCGACCAAAGAGAAAGGGATCGGGAGTCGGTTATGCGAAGGGAAGGTATTAGCACCCCTACGCATCCGTCGTACTCGACGGGATCCACGCACAATAGGAAGGAAAATGGTTGCTAAAACACTGCTCAAAACAAACAAACATTGGTTGAAAGAGACACAAGAAAACAAACAAGACTGACTCGGCAGGATATCGCATCCTGGGCCTACTTAGTCTACCAAGCATAGACATCAGAGTCAAAGTAGTTCGGACCGGGGAGGACACATGCTCGCTAGGATGTCGCATCCTATGCATACGTATCTTCTTGGACGAAGAAGAATCAGAGCATTCGTAGCTCGGCTCACGCACGCCAAACAAAACGACACAAACACGGGCAAACATGGAACCCGAATGCTAATCGTTGGAGTTACATCAACTTCCGAACCAAACACACCCACACTAGAACCCAAATTCCACTTGATGGACTTATATCAGCTTCCGAACATACAACAAGAGGATACGGAATGCCAATCGCTGGGCTTACATCCATTTCCTGACACACACAAGAAGAGGAAGGGTCTCGATTGCAACTAGGGCAAAAGAAAGGGAAGGTCTCAATCACAACAAGGGCGAGAGAAAAGAAGTTAGTGTTAGTTGTTAGTCAAACTCGACAAGACATCGCATCTCGTGCCTACGTATCTCATCTGGACATGAGAATCAGAGTTGCCGTAGTTCGGCTAAACTATTCCTGTTGGTTTGTGTTTTTTAAGTGGATAACGTCACTACGCAATCTACCGGATGCTCGACCTTGGGAGACTTACTCACCTGTAGTAGAAGGAGTTGACGTATCCTTAAGAGGGGATAATGTTTGTTTGTGTTTTAGGAAAGCTCACGCAAGAAAGGAAGTCCTATACGAAGGAACCGTACTACCTTAATTGACATGCAAACGAGACTACGCGGAGTCTAGCAAACCTAGGGGATACAATCACACCACACAAGCACATACAGCATGAAATAAACACACCAACAAGGGGCTCAAACATCAAGGCTAGGCTTTAGTCGAGGGGTCATGTCAACCTCGACAAACAAGCCTCTGTATCAAGGTGAGGTTAGCTCTTAACCTTGACATTGAGAGTCAAGGTGAAGCTGATGAAAGGTGAGTGAAGATGAGACTTCATAGCTCTTATCCCTGGTCAGGGAGAGCTTCAGACAATGAAGTGTGGGTCCAGAAAGTGGGAACCCTTCTACACTTGTGACACTGACTCAACTTATCTTGGGTTAATTTCCACAAGGCATCAACATGTGATGTGAGCCAAGGGACGACTCAACAGAATAGCAGGAGGTGGACTACACACCTCTTGTGTCTGCCAATTGCCTTAACAAAGGTCTTTTCCTGCTTGGGGACAAAAATAAACAATCACAGGCATTGCCTCTTAAGGAGGACTTCAGACAGGTGCCTGGCCAAGTAACAGGCCAGGTCTTCCAGACTATATGGAGACAAGAGATTCTACCTCAATGCTTAAGCAAAGCAAAGCAAGTTCTCAAAGAACTATTAGCAACTAATGTACCTGAAATCAATCAAATACAGTCAGTATACCAATCACAAAGTCAAAACAAGCAAATAAGAATCAACAGTCAACACTATCAATCACATGTGCAAAGCACAAGCCCAAAGCAAGTGAGCTAAGCATCCTACAAAATAGAACAAGTTAGTTCATAAAAATCAACCGAACTCAATCAACTTGCATTGATCTCCTTAAAGCATTTGCTTCTTAACCTGAAAAGCAAACTCAAACATGAGAAATAAGACCACTAGGACAAGCCTAGGGTCAAAAGGAGGTGAAAAATTCAAAACAGCAAGTGAAAATTGATCAAAATCAAGATTTATCAAACAAGAATAGAATCCAATTGGTCTCACATCAAAACTATGCACCAAATCCATTTTATGAACAAAACATGTCAAACTATGCATTTTGGAATCACAAAGGACCAAACAGAATGATCACAATCAAATCAATATCAAAACATTTCAATAAATCCTCAAAAAAATCATGATCAAACAGAATTCATAACATGTCAATCATACCAAATCTCAGCTCATTTGGATCAAGGGAAGCAGGTCAATGAAATTCAGAAAGTCCACACAAATTCAAGCAAGCTCATTCATGACATCAAAACAAGCATCAACTTCAACCAATCATAAAACAGCAATCAAACATGATAAATGAATGAGACCAAAGCCAAAATGCTCTTCAAGATGTCTACAATACACATGCCAAATTTCACATCCATCCAATTAATAACCAGGATTTCACAAATCAAATGGAAGCATGTCTCACAAAAAATCAACAAATGACTAAGCAGCAAATAAAATCCCAATCAAATAGGAAATGGATTCAAAAATTCCAGAAAAATTCACATGTATTCTCAACATTCGCAAGTATTCTCATGCAAAAATTCAGCTCAATTCAGTTTCAACAAGCATAGAAAATAAAATCAAGAAGATGCACAAAGCATGGCATGGCACAAAATGTAACACCTCCAAAGATCATGTCATAACTCTCAATCCAGGAACTCAAAAGTTACAAACCACATATCAAAATGACCAAGAATGAGTCTAGTTTAAGCACAAAAATTTTCATGGATTTCTAATGGAGCATCATTATTTTATGAACAAAAGAGTAGGCATGGTGCATCAAAGGACACATTCACACAAACCCTAAGCATTTTCAAAATCTACCCGTGCACAATATTATTAAAAATCACCATAAAAAACTAGAGATCATGAAGAGCATTTCACAAAAACTCCCACATTATTTGGACAAATATTGAAGAACTTATGATTTTTCTAAGACTGACATACAAAATGAAATAAAGGATGAAATCAAAATGAGATTAAATGGAATTATTGGACATAATGGCAATTGCGTAATTCTGGCGTTCACTAAGTGAAACGCCGCGTTTCATTAACGCGCGTGGCACAACGCTATTGGTCCCAAGGCGCGGGAAACATCAATTCAAAAACAAAGCCAGGCGAAACAGATCAAAGCATGAGTTGGAAAAGAAATTCAAACATCTTCTTCGTGTTCTTCATCCAGAAATCACTCAAGAACACATGTTCATCAAACTCAACAAAACGCATACCATTAGAAAGATCTCATCATGCATATCAACAATCCAGCAAGCATTTGTTTTAATTCTAACCATATCAATGGGATCGATCGAATAAAGTTTCACATTCAAATGTTCAAATCAAGATATCTCATGCGATTCTTAATGGAATTCGATTCTACAAAGTGCAGTGTGCTCTATGCAATAAGATCTATCCTAAGCATATCATGATTTCAAGAATCATAGAATTCGAATTCCAACCTTGTGTGAAGTGCAGATCTTGATTCGATGTTTTCAGGCTTCGAAATGATGAAACAGATGTGGATTGATGCTTAGGAAGATGATTGAAGTAGGTCTTTTAGCTCAACCGTGCCTCAACGATCCAAAATTCGCGACTGCCATGAACATGCTCCAAATGCAACAGTGGTGATGCTTCAAGGTTTGCCACGATTCTCCTTCAAACAGACGCTCAATCTACCTACAAATGATGAATGGAACAAAGAGGAAGCAAAAGGAATCAAGGAATTCGATGAAAAAGTGAAAAAAGATTGAGAGAGTTTTTGAGAGAATTGAGATGATTCTGAGTTTGGATCTGAGAAAATGAAATGTGATTATGTGAAACAGTTAGAATTAATGCTTTATATGATGTACTAATCACTTTGTTAATCAAGATTAAGCAAATTCAAGTGGATTAGCAAAAATGCAATTTTAAGCTAAGTGGCCAAAATGCCCTTTTTCAATTAAAGCCAATGGAACAGTAAAAGTGCAGCTGAAACAAGTCACATTTTCCATTTATGAAATTCTAGTTATCAGACTTTAGATGTCACACGGGTCGTTATGACATCCAATTCTGCACAGACAGGAATTATGCAGAACTTAAACGTAAGTGCAGTAAATAACACAAGTAATTGTTTACCCAATTCAGTCCAACATGACCTACATCTGGGGGCTACCAAGCCAGGGAGGAAATCCACTATTAGTAGTATCAATTCAAAGCTAAACTCACCCGTTTACAACTTATCACTTAATCCCTACCCAATGCAATTTCAATCTTACACTAAGATCAGAGTTCCTACTCACTCCCCCTCAATCACCTCAGTGATTACTACCTTTAATCAATATTAAAGACAATTTGAAGTCACACTTCAAACAACTCTTGATTGTGCTTCACAGCTTTAATCAAGATACACAGCACTCACGCTTAAAAGCTTTGAGCGAAACAACACTTACAACTCAATGAACACCCTATGCCACAACAATCATCTACTTGATAATGGCTTGGCTTACAAGATACGTCTAATACAAGACTCACAAAAATACAGCAGTGAAGTATGATGGACACACAAAATCTTCACGCCTCAAAATCCCTGACATTGAATGAAGGAACACCTTGCTTTTTATATTGCAGTACCTGGGCTTTTGCACCTGTATTCTCCTGAATTTAAGGTCACACGAGTTCCCATAAATTCAACATTTAGGTTACTAACAAATAGGCTATTTGTTAGGTTCATTAAATGTAACTTGGTTGTTGATTTCCTGGTTTTTCACTAAGCTGTTGACTTCCTGAAGAATAGCCCATGAAAAGCTGAAACAGAAAACTGAACAACCTACAATATAGCATATGCTGTCAGGAATGAATGTCACGACATTCAGCTTGACATCAAGGTCCATATGCTGAGTCTGTTTTTCCAGAAAACAGACTGTACAATTTTGCTGACCTGTACATGATCAAAATGACCATGCTACAGTAACAACTTACATTAATAAATGTTAAAGTGTCCAATTTAACATTTACACATTTGGCCTTAAGTTAGTCCTGTTATCCTCTTGAAGAACAAACAAAGAAACATACTGAAGTGTAGCAGAACACCAATCTGTCTATTATTCAGTATATATTGTCCATGATGAATGTCATAACATCCAGTTTGACATTCATACAACAGGCCTTATGCCAGGTCTGGTTCTTCCTTGATAACCAGACTGCAAATGAATACTGAGCTCTAACAGAACACCAACTGTTCTATTCCTCAATAGCTGCTGACAGGGATGAATGTCACAGTCTCCAGTTTGACATTCAATAAATCCTGTATTAGCTAATCCTGCAGTGACTACTCAAGTGTGTCATGACATCAGTCAAGACATCAGAGTACAGTTAGATATTCTAACCTACAATGTAGTCACATAAACATACCATGTCATGACATCAGTCAAGACATTAGTAACCAGTTAGTGTTTTACCATATAATGCAGCCAATTAAGCACCTACAAACTCCCCCTTTGGCAAATTTTTGGCTAAAACACTTTGATCCCCATAACAGAGTTCATAGAAGCGGAATCACACACCTAGCAGGAAATAAGCTTAGCTAATACACTCAGAGTGGCAGCTCACTCACACACATGGAAGTTAAATAAAAACTTCACAAAGCAGCACACATACAGAAGTTAAATCTAAAATCTAAACTTCAACACACAGCAGCTGCAGGGGAGGGAATCTGTCACGAGAGTCTGTTGTAGAGACCCACTCTGTTTGTCAGGGGTGGTGGTTATTACTCCCCCTTTTTGTCAAAAATGTTGCCAAAGCCAACAACAAAACCAGAGAATAATGACAGAGTTACAGACTTGGTTTTACTCCACCGTTTCAACCAAGTTAGCATCCACTTGATCTTGCTTCATAGCTTTGATCAAGTAATCACCCACTTTTGCTTTACAATAGGTACCACCATATCAGATGCCATGATTTTGTTTCTGACATCCAGAACCACTCCTGCATGAACAGCATCCTTGAACTCCTGCAGGTACATTGGCCTTCTCATGGTAGGGTGTCTCCTTACCCTCTTGTAGCCACACTTGTTGCAAGTAGCATAGCTATGATCTGTTGACCAATCAGAGCATAGTACCAATTGTTTAATAGGCAGAGATATTAAACAATACATCCCAAACATCAGTGGTTGCTATAAGGTCTCAGAGAGACATATTCCCAGTTTGCTCCTTAAGTTTTCAAACTGAGTAGCATCCAGAGCCTTTGTAAATATGTCAGCCAGTTGAAGGTCCGTGGCTACATGTTCTAAAGTGATCACCTTGTCTTCCACCAGATCTCTGATGAAGTGGTGCCTAATGTCAATATGTTTGGTCCTGCTGTGTTGGATGGGATTCTTGGAGATATTGATGGAACTGAGATTATCACAAAACAATGTCATGACATTTTGAGTGACATTGTACTCAGTGAGCATCTGTTTCATCCACACCAGTTGGGAACAACTGCTTCCAGCAGCTATGTATTCAGCCTCTGCAGTGGATAGTGAAACACAATTCTGCTTCTTGCTGAACCAAGATATGAGATTGTCTCCCAAGAAGAAACATCCTCCTAATGTGATTTTTCTGTCATCAGCACTCCCAGCCCAGTCAGCATCACAATACCCAGATAGGACAGGCTCAGACCCATGTGAGTACAACATCCCATAGTCACAAGTCCCATTGATGTACTTAAGAATCCTTTTGACTTGATTCAAGTGGCTCACCTTAGGCTCTGCTTGGTATCTAGCACATACTCCAACTGCATAAGAAATGTCAGGTCTACTTGCAGTTAGGTATAGTAGACTGCCTATCATGCTTCTGTACAAGCATTGATCAACACTAGGCCCTCCATCATCTTTGGTTAACTTCAGATGAGTAGGCGCAGGAGTTCTCTTGTGCCTAGCATTATCCATACCAAACTTCTTAACTATGTTCTTGGCATACTTGCTCTGGGAGAGAAACATAGAATCCTCCATTTGGTTTACTTGCATTCCAAGGAAATAAGTCAGTTCTCCAACTAGACTCATTTCAAACTCTGATTGCATTTGGTGAACAAATTGTTGAACCATTTGTTCTGACATTCCACCAAAGACTATATCATCCACATAGATTTGAGCAATCATGATTTTGCTGTCTTCATCCTTCACAAACAAGGTTTTATCTATTCCACCTTTTCTGTATCCATTTGAGGTCAGAAATTCGGTTAACCTTTCATACCATGCTCTAGGTGCTTGTTTCAACCCATACAAGGCTTTCCTCAACTTGTATACATGCTTAGGTTGGTTAGGATCACAGAACCCTTTAGGTTGTTCCACATAGACTTCTTCATTCAAGTAGCCATTTAAGAATGCACTCTTCACACCCATTTGGAACAGCTTAAACTTCAGGATGCAGGCTACCCCTAACAGCAATCTGATGGACTCAAGCCTAGCCCCAAGAGCAAATGTCACATCAAAGTCTACCCCTTCAACTTGAGTGTATCCTTGAGCTACTAGTCTTGCTTTATTCCTAGTAATTACTCCTTTCTCATCAGATTTGTTTTTGTAGATTCACTTGGTACCAATGATGTTGGTCCCTTCAGGTCTTGGAACTAGCTCCCATACTTCATTCCTTTTGAACTGCTCAAGTTCCTCTTGCATGGCAATGATCCAATATTCGTCAGTCAGGGCTTCTTTCACATTCTTTGGTTCAACCTTGGATACAAAGCAGGAATTTGAGCTTATTCCCCGTGACCTGGTAGTCACACCACTATTGGGATCCCCTATGATAAGATCCTTAGGGTGGTCTTTCTGAATTCTGATAGATGGCACTTTGGTGGTTGCATCTACTTCACATTCAGGAGGAGGTTCCTCTCCTTCTTCAGACTTGACTGGAATGTCAGTTGAACTGTCAAGGAATGTTTCAACATCCTCCATGACATCGGTTCCTTCCTCTTTATCGTCCACAATAACATTTATGGATTCCATCAGGACATTTGTCCTGTAGTTGAACACTCTGTAGGCTCTGCTGTTAGTGGAGTATCCCAGAAATATACCCTCATCACTTTTCGGATCTAGCTTCCTTCTCTGTTCACGATCTGTGAGAATGTAGCATTTACATCCAAAGATATGAAAGTACTTCACAGTGGGTTTTCTGCCTTTCCATATTTCATACAGAGTGGAGGAGGTTCCTTTTCTCAAGGTGACTCTGTTGTGAACATAGCACGCGGTGTTCATTGCTTCAGCCAAAACGTGCATGGGGAGCTTCTTTGCATGAATCATTGCTCTGGCAGATTCTTGAATAGTTCTACTTTTTCTTTCAACTATCCCATTCTGCTGGGGAGTTATAGGGGAGGAGAACTCATGACTTATTCCTTCAGATGAGCAAAACTCATTAAACTTGGAATTCTTGAACTCCGTACCATGATCACTCCTAATCCGGACCACACAACTGTCCTTTTCCCTTTGAAGTCTGATGCACAGGTCTTTGAAGACATCAAATGTATCTGACTTCTCTCTGATGAAGCTTATCCACGTGTATCTGGAATGGTCATCAACCACCACGTAGGCATATCTCTTCCCACCAAGACTTTCAACCTGCATAGGTCCCATTAAGTCCATATGCAGCAGTTCCAGAACTCTGGAAGTTGTAGGATGTCCCAGCTTCGGATGTGACATCTTGGTTTGCTTGCCTACCTGGCATTCACCACAGACTCTTCCTTCATCAATAAGCAGCTTTGGGATCCCTCTGACTGCTTCCTTGGATATAATCATCTTCATTCCCCGTAAGTGAAGATGTCCAAGACGTCTATGCCACATCTTCACCTCTTGTTCTTCCTTGGTTGAAGAGCATATTGTTGAAAAGTTAGAGACATTAGGTTCCCACAGATAACAATTATCTTTGGACCTGGTTCCTCTCATAACTTCCTGATTGTCACCATTAGTCACAATGCATAGCTCCTTAGTAAACTGAACGTGAAACCCTTGATCACACAGCTGACTTATGCTGATGAGGTTTGCAGTTAGTCCTCTTACTAACAGCACATTATTCAGTTTTGGAACTCCAGAGCAGTCCAGCTTACCCACACCTTTTATTTTACCTTTGGCACCATCACCAAAGGTCACATAGCTGGTAGTGTGAGGTTGAATATCCACCAGTAGATTTTCCATACCAGTCATATGTCTTGAGCATCCACTGTCAAAGTACCAGTCTTCTCTGGTAGAAGCCCTTAGAGCAGTGTGTGCTATCCTAGCATACCATTGTTGCTTCTTGATGGGAACATGGCGCTTATATGGTTTATGCTTAGGCCTGACATGCGAGGCTTGGTTAGGGAAACCATGAATCCAGTAGCAGAAGGCTTTTATATGACCAAGCCTACCACAGTGGTGACACCTCCACTCCTGGTATTTCCTCTTCTGATGATCATTCATCCTAGTTCCTCGATGTTGAGACATTGGCTTTGACTTCCGCTTGAACTTCTGAACTTTAGCCTTTGGGCGTTTGTGTTCAACTGAGGATCTTTTCCCAAATCCTAGGCCAGATTTGGTTCCAGACTGCTGTCCCACCTTTAGAATCTCTTCCAAGGTGTCAGTTCCCTTATTCATCATTCTGATGGATTTGATCATCTGATTCAGCTTGGAGGTCAGCATGGCTATCTCACCATTTAGACCCTCTATGACAGACAGTTGCTTCTGTCTCTCATCTTCCAGTTCCTTGATGAGTTTCTTCTGCTTTTCTCCTTGTGCACGTACTTCTGCACTGGTGGTACACAGCTTCTTATAGGCTGCAGCAAGTTCATCAAAGGTCAGTTCATCTGCACTTGAGTCATCATCAGAGGCACAAACACTGGTTAGTGCAGTGACATGTTTGGCAGATTCTCCATCAGATTCACTTTCAGAATCTCCTTCAGACCATGTGATAGTTAGCCCTTTCTGTTGCATCTTGAGATAAGTAGGACATTCAGCTCTGACGTGTCCATACCCTTCACAACCATGACACTGGATTCCCTTGCCTTGGTTGAACTTTTCTTCAGAAGTTGATCTTTTCCTGATGTCAGACGGGATGTTCTTGACATTAGGTCTCCCTCTTTGATCAATCTTCTTCACGAACTTGTTGAACTGTCTCCCAAGCATGGCTAAAGCTTCTGATATACTTTCATCACCCTCAGTATATCCTGCTTCTGACTCCTCTTCAGCATTAGATACAAAAGCTATGCTTTTGTTCTTCTTTTCAGCATTCTCACACAAGCCCATTTCAAAGGTTTGGAGAGAACCAATGAGCTCATCCACCTTCATATTGCAGATGTCCTGCGCCTCCTCTATGGCTGTGACCTTCATAGCAAATCTCTTAGGCAAGGACCTGAGAATCTTTCTTACAAGTTTCTCTTCAGCCATTTTCTCACCTAGTCCACCAGAGGTGTTTGCAATTTCAAGAATATTCATGTGAAAGTCATGAATAGTCTCATCCTCTTTCATCCTCAGATTTTCAAACTTGGTGGTCAGCATCTGAAGTTTGGACATCTTCACCTTGGAAGTACCTTCATGAGTTACCTTGAGGGTATCCCAAACTTCCTTAGCTAGTTCACAGTGGTGTACCAGCCTGAAGATGTTTTTACTGATTCCATTGAACAACGCATTCAAGGCCTTGGAATTTCCAAGAGCTAATGCCTCTTGCTCCTTGTCCCACTCTTCTTCAGGAATCTGCACACTGACTCCATCTTCACCTGTCCTCATTGGATGTTCCAATCCTTTGTTGACAGCTCTCCAGACTTTGCTGTCTAGAGACCTTAAGAAGGCTATCATACGAGGCTTCCAGTCATCATAAATAGAGCCATCCAACATGGGTGGTCTGTTTGAGTGTCCTATATCCTTGTCCATGGTACTAGAAAGTAACTTCCCTAGATCTCACCCAGAAATTCACAGGCAGGGTGCCTGCTCTGTTGCCAATTGAAATTCTAGTTATCAGACTTTAGATGTCACACGGGTTGTTATGACATCCAATTCTGCACAGACAGGAATTATGCAGAACTTAAACGTAAGTGCAGTAAATAACACAAGTAATTGTTTACCCAGTTCAGTCCAACATGACCTACATCTGGGGGCTACCAAGCCAGGGAGGAAATCCACTATTAGTAGTATCAATTCAAAGCTAAACTCACCCGTTTACAACTTATCACTTAATCCCTACCCAATGCAATTTCAATCTTACACTAAGATCAGAGTTCCTACTCACTCCCCCTCAATCACCTCAGTGATTACTACCTTTAATCAATATTAAAGACAATTTGAAGTCACACTTCAAACAACTCTTGATTGTTCTACACAGCTTTAATCAAGATACACAGCACTCACGCTTAAAGGCTTTGAGCGACACAACACTTACAACTCAATGAACACCCTATGCCACAACAATCATCTACTTGATAATGGCTTGGCTTACAAGATACGTCTAATACAAGACTCACAAAAATACAGCAGTGAAGTATGATGGACACACAAAATCTTCACGCCTCAAAATCCCTGACACTGAATGAAGGAACGCCTTGCTTTTTATATTGCAGTACCTGGGCTTTTGCACCTGTATTCTCCTGAATTTAAGGTCACACGAGTTCCCATAAATTCAACATTTAGGTTACTAACAAATAGGCTATTTGTTAGGTTCATTAAATGTAACTTGGTTGTTGATTTCCTGGTTTTTCTCTAAGCTGTTGACTTCCTGAAGAATAGCCCAAGAAAAGCTGAAACAGAAAACTGAACAACCTACAATATAGCATATGCTGTCAGGAATGAATGTCACGACATTCAGCTTGACATCAAGGTCCATATGCTGAGTCTGTTTTTCCAGAAAACAGACTGTACAATTTTGCTGACCTGTACATGATCAAAATGACCATACTACAGTAACAACTTACATTAATAAATGTTAAAGTGTCCAATTTAACATTTACACATTTGGCCTTAAGTTAGTTCTATTATCCTCTTGAAGAACAAACTAAGAAACATACTGAAGTGTAGCAGAACACCAATCTGTCTATTATTCAGTATATATTGTCCATGATGAATGTCATAACATCCAGTTTGACATTCATACAGCAGGCCTTATGCCAGGTCTGGTTCTTCCTTGATAACCAGACTGCAAATGAATACTGAGCTCTAACAGAACACCAACTGTTCTATTCCTCAGTAGCTGCTGACAGGGATGAATGTCACAGTCTCCAGTTTGACATTCAATAAATCCTGTATTAGCTAATCCTGCAGTGACTACTCAAGTGTGTCATGACATCAGTCAAGACATTAGAGTACAGTTAGATATTCTAACCTACAATGTAGTCACATAAACATACCATGTCATGACATCAGTCAAGACATTAGTAACCAGTTAGTGTTTTACCATATAATGCAGCCAATTAAGCACCTACAATTTAGAATGTGTTGGAAATGGTTTGAAGTGCAAATGACATGTATTTTTCAAATTGACTATTTTTCCCACCAAAATGCAAAATGAACACTTGAAAAATGGACTTTTGCTATGATGATTTTTGATGAAATGTGATGATGCATTATGATAGTACATGTCAAATGTGACTTGCTCAAAAAAGAATCACCCAATTTGGCCTTTCCATTCAAAAGTTATGGCACTTTGAATTTCAACTTTTTCTGAAAATGATTTGATCATAACTTGCCAACCACACATGAGAAATGAGTGTTCTTGGACTTTTTGGAAATGGGAGAACAAGATCTTAAAGTTTTATTTTGGACAAAATTCCATTTGAATCTTGTATGATGATGTAAATTTGAGGAGAAGAACTTTCCATTTTTGGCAGTTTCCAATTACAGGTCACTTGCTATTTTTGGAAACTTTTCCTCTGACCTCAAATTCTTCAATCTTGATCTTTAAAATGTCAAATGAGACTTGTATGGACATGAATGAAGCCTTTCAAACCAACTCCCACCTTCAAATCCATGAAATCAGGCACAGTTGACCACAGTTGACTCTCTAGGGTTTGAGATGCAATTCAGCTTGACTGATGACTTCTGAACATCCAATCTTTGGCCAAACCACTTCAAAATGATCCCTAGATCATATGAACTTGATAAACCAACCCTAGGGCTTTGTTTCCTTGAGAAATGCACTTGCTTGCTTGTTTGACTGATCTCCTGATCATCTTGACCTAATTTTGTCTGATGACTTGCACTTGGGCAAAGGACAATGCAATGCTATGCAGTGGACTATGTTATGTTAATGACCTAATATGAAAATGAATGTGCAAAATGGTAGGTGCAAATTTGAGGTGCTACAGCTGCCTCTATTCAATCAACTGGGAACCCGAATGGATGAGAGCAACGGCTGTCAGACTTTCAGGGTAAACAGGGATTGAATACCGAAGAACCGTAGAAATTTGCACAATGCGGGGATCCACCAACGGAAACGTCCACTGGGATCTGATATTTATCACTGGTTTTTGGTTTTTCTCTCAAAGGTACAATCACATCCAGACATCTCAAGACGATGAATGGGAATAGAAATCACAACTAGATGCCAACGGACAAATAGGAAACACTCAACGTTTACCAAGACCAACGGAGAGGCAAATCAAATGGGGATGACCAGGAAGGGATACAACCATACGTCAGCGGACGACATGGGAAAAACTCATCGTTTACCGAAACCAACGGAGACGTAAATCAACCGGGGACGACCAGGAAAAACTCGACGTTTACCAAGACCAACGAAGAGGTAACCAGACATTAACGGATGACGGATGAACTGGGAAGACTCGACCAGACGTCAACGGACGAAAGAGAGAAGCTCGACATTTATCGACACCAACGGAGAAGGAGACCAGACATCAACGGACGACGGATGAACTGGGAAGACTCGACCAGACGTCAACGGATGAAGGGGAGAAGCTCGACGTTTATCGACACCAACGGAGAAGGAGAAAACTCGACCAGACGTCAACGGACGAACGGGAGAAGCTCGACGTTTATCGACACCAACGGAGAAGGAGACCAGACATCAACGGACGACGGATGAACTGGGAAGACTCGACCAGACGTCAACGGACAAAAGGGAGAAGCTCGACGTTTATCGACACCAACGGAGAAGGAGACCAAATATCAATGGACGACGGATGAACTGGGAAGAAAGCAATACATCTAGATGTCAACGGACAACTAGGAAAATCTCGACGTTTATCGACACCAACGGAGAGGAGGAGACCAGACATCAACGGACGACGGATGCTGGGAAAGAGGTACAACTATACGTCAACGGACGAATAGGCAAAAACTCGACGTTTATCGACACCAACGGAGAGGAGGAAACTTCACTAAGGAAGGGGTGTAACAACCGAAAACCGAATAGGACGTCACCGACGACTCTACTGGGGAATCTGGCTGGGAATCAACTAGACATTAACGAATGACTGGGGAATAGGATATACAATCAGACGTCAACGGACGACTGAGAAAAACTCAACGTTTACCAAGACCAACGGAGAGGTAGCTCTGCATGGGGAAAGATACAACTAGACGTCATCGGACGAATAAGAAAAACTCGACGTTTATCGACACCAACGGAGAGGAGGAATACTCTGAGGGGAATCATATGGTATTACCAAATGATCTGTGGGGAATAAACAACTATACGTCATCGGACGCATAGGAAAAACTCGATGTTTATCGAAACCAACGGAGAGGTAGCTCACTGGGGATCAAGTTCACGACAGAGAGCCGACAGGAAGGAACACCAAGGATACCGGGTTGTAGGCATGAAAACAGGTGACCGACCAAAGCGTGAATTAGTTTTGTGTTCCAAAACGCTCATCATCCTGAAGAGGGCTAGAAAAACAGTCTTGTTAAAGGATGGACATTCGATTCCACAAGGAATACGAATCTTACTCAGCTGGGGAGGACAAAACTTCGACCCAAGAGCGCATGAGATATATTATCTATAGCCGTCAAAACGTAGATAATAACCTTGCATGGAAGTTTATCCATAACCGGGTTGAGGTTGTTAAATGGATAAATCAACCGACATCATCCTGAAGAGAGCAAAGGCAAACTTGTTAGAGGATGGACATCCGATTCCACAAGGAATACGAATCTTACTCGACTGGGAGGGACGACACTTCGACCAACAAGCGCATGAGATATATTATCTATAGCCGTCAAAACGTAGATAATATACTCGCATGGAAGATTATCCATAACCGGATTGGTTGTTAAATGGATAAATCAACCGACATCATCCTGAAGAGAGCGAAAGCAAACTTGTTAAAGGATGGACATTCGATTCCACAAGGAATACGAATCTTACTCGACTGGGAGGGACAACACTTCGACCAACGAGCGTATGAGATATATTATCTATAGCCGTCAAAACGTAGATAATATACTCGCATGGAAGATTATCCATAACCGGATTGGTTGTTAAATGGATAAATCGACCGAAAAGAAAGGCATCGGGGTACCAGGACTAGGTATGCAAAGATGACCAATCAAAAGGGGAAACCACAGACATTACCAGCAAACGGTGAATGAAAGAGGACCCGCTGGGGATAAAGTTGCTGACTCGGAGCAAATATCCGAAAGGATGGGAATATCAATTCCAACTGGATAATGATAACCACAAAAAGGGGATTACATCTACCGGTTAGTAGGTAGAAAACCACGGAAAACAGTAACCGTCATCAATCAGGATGAGCACAGAGGGTTAACTCCACCAAGGGGAGAACGTGGAGTTTACATCTACCGGGTGACAAGTAGAAGACCACAAAGATAGGACTTACAACTGCCGGTTTGTAGGTAGAAGCCAACAAACAGTCTGCTGAGAGACAGCCACAAGGAAGCCAGTTTAGGGTCGATCCAAAAAGGCAAACTGAATCAAGACACCCTAATGAGGAAAGAACTCAATAGGGAAAACCCATCCTAAGGGGAGGGAACGGAAACAACCGTCATCCACGAGGATATAACTCAGTGGGGATCACAGAAGGAAATGACAGACATTTTCTGCTTAAGGGGTCAACTCTATATGGAGAGATCAGACACACCCACATCTATTAGGGGAGAAACCACTGGGGAGATCTGTATCACCAATTAGCAGGAGACAACCATCAACAGATACCCGGCAACAGCTGCAATAATGAGTACCTGAATGTTATGATTATGCATGTATGCATTATGCATGATGAATGACAAACAGACATGTAAACACACATAGGTCCAGGAATCAACCATCCGGTGCTACACTTCTTCCATAGGGAAGGCCAAAATCACCAGAGAGCAAACGCGACCTGCTGGAAACTGGGATATCAGGGAACAACATCTTCCTGCCGGGGAGGAAGGCCACACGAAGCTTCCGGAGGAATCATCAATCACAACCGAGGAGAAGAGTTCAATATACCGTCAGACATGCCACAACCACAACTCGTGCTGGAGATCAGAAATACCAAGAAGCAACCAGATCTCTGCTGAAGAAAGGTAGGCATTGATAAAGCTCATCATGCCAACAACTCCGCTGAGGAATTTATCCGAGGGAGTGCCGAATTGCTGGGATGTTAATCCACCAAGTACCGAATCTTTCAAAGACAAGCACCCATGCCGGGGAGAAGAGAAGACTGCTCTGCTGGAGAGACGAAAGTTAAAGTCTTCAGTAAACACTCTACTTGGGGAACTGCCCCACAAAAGTATTTCAACAGCAACCTTGCTGGGAATGCCCCACGGTAGGGCTCAAACAACCCTCTACTGGAGATGCCCCACAATAGGGCTAACAGGGACTTGGAGGAAGAATGTTGCACTGTCGGGGACATGAAGATGAACAACTTCAATCACTGCACTGAGCAACCTCGCTGAGGAGAAACCATAAGAGGTTCTACAGGAAAAAGATACAGTTATGCTCGAGATACGAACAAATGTCTTACTTGTTGGTAATCATACCTCCCTTGGGAGAGCACTGCGGATCTCCTAAGTATCCTTCCATCATTGTGAATGTTCACTTTGTTTAAGAACAATTTTGTGAAAAAATTTGTTTATTTTGAAAACAATGATACTTTATCAATTAAACATGCAAAACATTTGTTGAGTTGAAACAAAGAAGAGTGCAAATAATTGGAAAAAAGCTCAAATTGATGTGATGGAATGGTAATCTGCAAAGGGCAGGACTCCATAGATCTGTACAAGTTTGAAATCGGTGATATATATTGGAGAGGGCTACATTGAACATAATGACCTTTCCTCTACCATTCCGAATTTTCGATGTATTCGGAGCTTCAGTCGACAACAAATCGAGAATTCCTGGAAGATGACAGATGTATGGCACAGTCTTGTCAGAATGCAGTTACTTGCCAAATCCCTAATTTTTGCCTAGATTGCCCTAGTGTGAGGTGCTCAATCTAGCGGGACGCAGCTTCTTTTTTCAATGTCTCTAACTTTTGCCTGGACTGCCCTTTCGGGTTTTCAATCCACCGAGACGCTCCTTTTTGCCTAAGTCGCCCTTTGGGGGTGTTCGACTTAGCGAGCTATTCTGCTTCTTTTTTTTTGGTTTAGGCGAAGTATTTCTTGACTGCATCAGGATTCACAGGACGAGTGAACTTTTCCATCCATTGTTGTAAGTGTCAAAGCACTGCCTGAAAAGGCTCTCTTGACAACATATGGACATTCATAGTTTGGGGTTCACTTGCCCCTGGAATCGAGCACGAAAGACAAGACTTTCTTGAGCACAAGGTCACATTCTCGGAACACACGAGGCTTGACCTTCTTGTTGAATGCTTTTTCACTCTCTGCTGATATGACTGACCATGACACATGGCAGTTAGTCTCTTCTTTTCGATTGGATTCACTTGGTCGTAATGACTCTGAATCCATTCAGCATCAGTCAACTTGGGACTTTGAAGGGTGCTACTTCTCTTTTGTTTCTTTCTTTCTTTTTTCTTTTGATTTGATTTCTTTTGGTTTTGCACCCTCCTCTTTCTATTTTTTTTTTATTATTTTTTTTTACTGCCCCAGTTGGCTGTTTTGCTGATTCTCGAGATGCAGCTGAGTGATCTTCTTTTCTTGCTCAAGAAGTCGGGAAATCTCGTCAGGAATCCCTTCAACATCATCTTCTTCCGCTTCGAATACAGGGAATTCAAAATTGGGAGATAACGTCGGATCATTATGTTCAATGGGTTTAAGAAACAACCTGCATAATGATTTTGAGTATAAAAAGCTTTTTGGAAATCAAACAAGACAATCGTTATGCAGATGAAAGGATTGCTTTTATTCTTGTTTTTAGGGTTTTTTGTGATCACCAGTTTCATGAAAAAAGCGAAAAGGGAAAACAATTGGAAAAACAAATGTTTTAACATGCTTTATTTGAATGAAAATATCATTGCACAAAATGTTGCCAACAATGTCATCACTTCTCCTTTTGGCATGGGAGAAGGGTTTTTAAACAAAGTGATTATTACTCTGACTTATGAACAACTGTAAGAACGCCCACAGTGACCCAATTGTGATAGATCCCTCCAGGGATGACAACTGTCAGTATCCTTTGCATCAGCAACTTCTGTTTTTGAACAACCCTCTTTGTTGAAGATCTCAGAAGACAAGTCAACGCCAGCCCGGGACTTGTTATCTTCAAGCTTGAGTAACCCTGGGACCTAAGTCCTCGAAGCTCAGAATTCCTGATCTGACAAGGTCCTGCACCTTACTCTTCAGCTGAAAGCAGCTTTCCACATCGTGACCAGGAGCACCCGAATGATACACACAATGCTGATCAGGCCTATACCACCACCGAGGGTTGACGGGTATAGCCGGCGGGTCTCTGGGAGTAATCAAGTTCCGCTCTATCAAAGAGGGATACAACTCTGTGTACGACATAGGGATCAGATCAAAAATGATCTTCTTCCTCTCATTACTTGTACTAGCTTGATTACCGTTGTGAGGCTGGTAAGCCTGCTGCTGAGGACGATGTTGTTGATGCTGATATTGCTGAGTTGGTCTTCTCTGCTGTTGTTGAGTTGCTGGAATAGTCACAGCAGCAGCCTGACGATACTGTCCTCTGTTTGCACTCATCCGACGGTGCACAGCATTTGTTTCACTTTCTCCCCTTTTGGGTGCCCCAGAGAATGGCTTCTTAGAATTCGAAGAACTTGAAGAGCCAGGATCTTGAATCTTTCCTGCTTTGATAAGACTCTCAATCCTTTCTCCATAGACAACGACATCAGAAAAGCTACTGAACGGGCAACTCCCCATGCGATCCATGAACACACCCTGTAAGGTCCCGGTGAACATGTCAGTCAACTCTCTCTCCAGCATCGGAGGTTGCACTCTTGCGGCTAGCTCACGCCACCTCTGGGCGTACTCCTTGAAGCTTTCACCAGTCTTCTGACACAAGCTCTGCAATTGGGTTCGGCTCAGAGCCATATCCATGTTGTGCTTATACTGCCTCAGAAAGGCTTCACCCAGATCTTTCCAGCTTCTGACTGATTCTTTCTTCAGATCCATGTACCAGTCCAAAGACGCTCCAGACAAACTGTCTTGGAAAAAGTACATCCACATCTTCTCATCGTCAGTATACGCAGAGATCTTTCTGTAGTAAGCCTGTACATGAGTGCGAGGACAGGAAGTGCCATTGTACTTGTCGAAAGACGGCGCCTTGAATTTGTAAGGGATCCTCAATCCATCAACCAAACCCATATCGGTTACGTCGAAACCCAAGGAATTCTGACACTCCATCGCACGGACTTTCTCAGCAAGGGCATCCACTTTTCTATCCCTCTCTCCGAATCTCACAACTTCATCCTCATCACTGAGCAGAGTGAACATGTCCTCTTGTCTATCAACAAGCGGAGCAGGATGACGAACAGGAGCCCGGGTAGCTCTGACATTGACAGTCTCTACAGCAAAAGGCTGTCCATTAATCCTTATTCCTCTGAGTTCATCCCCGACGGCATAGTTGTTAGCGGGAGCAGCAACGTTGACATTCTCATGAACAGGTGCCACAACAGGCGAAGCACGGTTGGACGTCTGAATCACAGTCTCTTGTCTCTGAACCAAGGCTCTAAGCTCCTCCTGACCTTGCGCAACCCCTTGCATCATCGTCATGAACTGGGCCATGTTTGCCCTCATCTCAGCCAACTCTGTCTGAACCTGGTCCATAATCCTCTGATGATTGAGTCTGGTTGAGTAACGATGCGGTCGACGGTCAGCAATCCTGTCTCATTCAGGAACCAAAGTGAGAAGTCTCTCCAAACATGTATGTAATGCAAGGATGCTATGTGCATGATATGCATGATATGGGTACTATTTTGTCATGAATGATCCTGATAAAAGATATGCGTATGCGAGTTAACTTTTTTGGTTTTTTCATGCATTATTATTTTTTTTGAAAAATAAACATGCTATGATGCAGATGATGCAAACATGACTGGTCGGGCTGTGCATCTCAAGGCACAGGATCAGAGCTTCGGCTTGAATTCTGAACCACCATTCATTTGAAACCCAAAGTCATCTGAACCAAAGTCAACTGAACCATATCCACATCTGAGCATCCTCAAATTCAGCCCAGGGATCCGAAATAAACGGAACCCTCTGATCAATGCCAGGATCAAACCTCCGGCGTCCAGAAATAACGATCCATAAATCTGACTTATAAATAGGACTCTGATAAACCAATAGTCACCAACAAAGTCACCATCAGAACATGCATCTGTAAGAATCACCCTCCCCTCACAGGTAAATTCTAATCAGGTCATCCTAAGGCGGACAATGATCTCGACAATCGGGCAAAGATACTCAACGGGTTTGCCCTTTCGGGTGTGCCGTTGTAGCTCTCTTAAGATCGTCTCAATCAAAGATCCGGGAAATGATCGGTCACCAAAGTCAATAGCCCAAAAGAGGTAACCCAACCAAAGTGGAAAACCCCACTGAGGAAGAGCACTCTCAGATGATCCTAGGTGTATACTCGGGCCTGGGTTTTAGCCCCACTCAGAACACCCACCCCAAACAGAGGAACCACCTGCACGGGAGACAGCTCAATGACAATATGATGCATGCAAACAGATATGCACATATATACAACATAATAATCATGAATGCAATAAATAACAGCAAATAGCAACCAAAACCCTATCCTAGAGAGCGCTAGGAGAGACTCGCTTAGGGAAGATGGACCAGCAAGAGGTCAACTTCTCTTTGTCCCCAGCAGAGTCGCCAGCTGTAGCATTACGCGAAAAACCGGCGGGAAACGAAAACAACAGAGCCGCCACCGTGCGTTATTTATCCCAAAGGAGGGAAAGGAAACGCTCAGAGTAAACCTGGACAAAGCATGGTCTCGTGACCAAAGAGAACGGGATCGGGAGTCGGTTATGCGAAGGGAAGGTATTAGCACCCCTACGCATCCGTCGTACTCGACGGGATCCACGCACAATAGGAAGGAAAATGGTTGCTAAAACACTGCTCAAAACAAACAAACATTGGCTGAAAGAGACACAAGAAAACAAACAAGACTGACTCGGCAGGATATCGCATCCTGGGCCTACTTAGTCTACCAAGCATAGACATCAGAGTCAAAGTAGTTCGGACCGGGGAGGACACATGCTCGCTAGGATGTCGCATCCTATGCATACGTATCTTCTTGGACGAAGAAGAATCAGAGCATTCGTAGCTCGGCTCACGCACGCCAAACAAAACGACACAAACACGGGCAAACATGGAACCCGAATGCCAATCGCTGGACTTATATCAGCTTCCGAACCAAACACACCCACACTGGAACCCAAATGCCACTTGATGGACTTATATCAGCTTCCGAACACACAACAAGAGGATACGGAATGCCAATCGCTGGGCTTACATCCATCTCCTGACACACACAAGAAGAGGAAGGGTCTCGATTGCAACTAGGGCAAGGGCGAGAGAAAAGAAGTTAGTGTTAGTTGTTAGTCAAACTCGACAAGACATCGCATCTCGTGCCTACGTATCTCATCTGGACATGAGAATCAGAGTTGCCGTAGTTCGGCTAAACTATTCCTGTTGGTTTGTGTTTTTTAAGTGGATAACGTCACTACGCAATCTACCGGATGCTCGACCTTGGGAGACTTACTCACCTGTAGTAGAAGGAGTTGACGTATCCTTAAGAGGGGAATAATGTTTGTTTGTGTTTTAGGAAAGCTCACGCAAGAAAGGAAGTCCTATACGAAGGAACCGTGCTACCTTAATTGACATGCAAACGAGACTACGCGGAGTCTAGCAAACCTAGGGGAAACGTGCTCGCTAGGATGTCGCGTCCTATGCATACGTATCTTCCCTGACGGGAGAAGAATCAGAGCACTCGTAGCTCGGCTAACGCACGCCAAACAAAACCACACAGGAAACCGACTGCCAATCGCTGGACTTGCGTCAGACTCCACACAAACAGGCAAACATGGAAACCGAATGCCAATCGCTGGACTTACATCAGACTCCAAACAAAGACACACACAAACTGGAAACTGAATGCCAATGCTGGACTTACGTCAGACTCCAAACACACAAAGGGGTTGAAAAAGAAAAAGGGCGCCCGGAGAGATCAGCTCATCTCCTGCCTACGTACCTCATCTGGTATGAGGATCAGGGCGACGCAGTTCCCCTACGCAGGGAAAAAGGACTAGCCTAACCAGATACAAAGGGAGATACAAACTACTAGGGAGACTACGACTCGAGCCTAGAAGTTGTCCTGCATACGATCCCTATGTTAAGGTTTCTATCTAACTTGCACAGGGAGCAAGCTATCCTAAATAGCACAACAAATACATACAAACACACAAAGCAAGCACACACACTATATGCAATCAATTGGGCTCATACAAGGTTAGGCTGTGAAACACAAGCCAACTGGAATCGGGTGTAGTTAGCTCTTAACCCTAACATTGAGAGTTAGGGTGAAGCAGATGAAATGGGAAGTGAGGTTAAGACCTCACAACTCTTATCCCTGGCCTGGGAGAGCTTCAGACAAATGAAAGTGTGGGAGTTCAGAAAGTAGGAACTCTTCTTCACATATGACTGACACAACAAATATCTTGGGTTAATATCCACAATGCATCAAAAAAAGGTGTGTGAGCAGAGTGAATGACACACTGAATAGCAGGAGATGGATTGCACATCTCTTGTATCTGCCAATTGCCTCATAGAGGACTTTTCCTGCTTGGCACCAAAAGTAAACAAACACAAGCATTGCCTCTTAAGGAGGGCTTCAGACAGGTGCCTGGCCCACATAACAGGACAAGTCTTCCAGACTACATGAAGTCAAAGAGTTATACCTCAGTGGTTAAGCAACCAAGCAAAGCAAAAGCAAGTTCAAAAGAACTAAAAGCAACTTAGGTACCTGAAAAAAATCTAACCCAATCAGTATGCAATTCAAACAATCAAACAGACAGTCAATCACACAATTAGACAGATAAGCAAGCAATGTGCAAGGCACAAGCCAATGGGCACAACACAAGTAACTTGGCATCAACCTACAAAACAACTCAAAGTTAGTCAATATTAACCACTTAATCAACTCAAGAGAGTGAGCAACTCCAATCATGGCAATGTGCTTCTTAACCTGAAATCCACAACCCAAATGATAAGTCCAAACCACTAGGTCCAAGCCTAGGGTCAAAAGAGGGTCAAACATTCAAAACAGAACATTAAATTTAACATGGATCAACTTCATTCAATCAAGAACACAATCCAAAAAGTCCCATATCAATATCATCAACCAAATTCATTTCATGAACCAAATATGGCAAGGTATGCAAGTTGTAACCACATTGTGACATCAGAATGAACAAATGCACATTAATTCAAAAATGATTCAAATAATCTTGGCAAAATTCATGAGTAAACAGGACATACAACATGATCATCACACAAAATATAAGGAGCATTGGACATCATTAAGCATGGTAATCACATTGTATAAGTCAAGGCAAGCATAACAAGCACATGTGTGACACCAATTGTCACACCAACTTAGCATAAGCATAAAACAGAAATGGATCATGATAAAAACTTCAAACCAAATCCAAAACACCATTCAACATGTCTATAAATAGTGTGCAAAGTTTCACATTCATTGGATAATCCACAAGCATTTCACAATCAAATGAAAATCAAGGCAATTTAAAAGCTCACACATGACCATCCAGAATGAAAAATCTCAATTAAATCAGAAATGGTCCTAAAAATTCCACCAAAAATCCTGAGAAACCACAACATCCATATCAAGCATCATACAAAAAATCAAAGCAATTGAAATTCATTTGGCATGGCAAATTAATCACATAAGATGAACGAGCAAAGGTGTGACACAAATTGTCACACCAACATTCACATGATCATAAAACAGAAACCACAAATGGTAAAAATACCAAGTCAACACCAAAATGTCAAGCCAAGAGTCTAGTTTCATCATGTAAATGTTCAGATTCATAGGATAAAAACTCAGCATTTCACAAATGTATGATCAAGGCAAGGTACAAAAATGGACATGTGTTCAAGTCTTTAGCACAAAAACAATTTCCAGCCATGCACAATTTATGGAAAAATGATGATAAAATAGTAGACAAAAATGCAACATGATGCAAAAACCTCATATTTTTTGGAGCATTATTCAATTTAATATGAATTTTGGAAGTTGAAGAAAAATTAAAAAAATGCATGAGACATGGCATATGAATGAATGGAGGGAAATGAGAAAATATGAAATGCATTCAAAAGATTGTCCTGGCGCGGAATCGAAGGCTGAGCCAGTTTGCCAATATTTGGCGCCATATGATGAAACGCAGCGTTTCATTTAAACGTTGGAAGGTCAATGCATGGTCAACCAGAATGGACCAATGGGAAGCGCGCAGGGCAAATTCTAGCCAATCACAATTCAGCCCTAAACTAACACATGCACGATACTGGAAAATGGAATCCGCAGGTAAGCACATGAACACGCAAGAGAATTCGCAGCAAATTGTATGCATTCCGCAGGAAATTCCACATGAAATCTGGAGATTGTATGAACACACGATGAAGATCATGAAGATCTTCATCCAATTTTCCAGAAAAATCTCAAAAGTTCCAGAAATCATAAATGAGCATATCATTGTAAAGATCATTCAACATACATCACAAATCCATAATTATTTCATCAAGAAACATCAAATTATGTACGGATCGAAGAAAAGAAAAATCATCAACCAAACTTCAAACAGTCATATCTCATTCAATTTTGCACGAAATCTCATGGTTCAAAGCTCAAATCACTCAGCTAACTTAGATCTATCATAATATGGCAATGAAAATCAAAATTATGAGGTGCGATTTGTAACCTCTTGGAGAAGCAGAACTGGAATTGGATGAATTCAGGCCTTGCAATGCTCAAACAGTTCTTCTATGGTGCTTGTATGAGTGTTTGGAAGAGAGAGATTGTAGCTCAATTGCACACGATTTGGCCAGAACTGGATTTGCCATTGTTGCTTCAAAGCTTCAAGCTGCTTCAACCAGGCACGAATTGCTATGGATCTTCCTTCAAACTTGCTTAAAGATGCTACCAGATGACGAATCAAGCAATGGATGATGAATTGATTTGCAGAAAATTGAAGAAAATTTGAGAGAAAAAATTTCAAGAATTGGATCTAGATCTGAAAAAGTAATTGTTGTTAGTGAAAAATAGTTAGGGTTTACTATATATATCTCTCCCTAATCACTCTCCTAATCATGTTTAGGCAATGGCAATTGTAATTAGCAAAAATGAGGTGTATATGCAAAATTGAGATTTCACCCATATGCATGGTGTGCATGATGAACAGTACACGAAAATGCATTTGATTTCACTTGAAATTTCATTTTAGAGCCAATAGAAGTGGTGGAATGTTCAAATAATTGACCAATTTTAAACTTCACATTTTCCCTCCAAAAATCAAGTGAAATACCAAATGTTCATGTGATCATAATTCATGAAATGCAAGGCATGATTTGGAAAGTAGAGGTCAAGAGAAGAATGTACAAAAAAGAACTACTTGAATTGGAGCTTTGGTTTGAAAGTTATGCCTATTTGAATCTTCAAGTACACCTTGCCAAGATTGATCCATATCGCTTCA
The DNA here is from genome assembly GCF_024323335.1 of Lathyrus oleraceus. Classification (NCBI taxonomy): domain Eukaryota; kingdom Viridiplantae; phylum Streptophyta; class Magnoliopsida; order Fabales; family Fabaceae; genus Lathyrus; species Lathyrus oleraceus. The sequence goes on from NC_066584.1 coordinate 522,761,124, forward strand.
ACCACACATGAGAAATTCATGATCTTGGACTTTTTGGAAATGGGAGAGAAAGATCTACAACTTTCATGTTGGACAAAATTTCATTTGAAGCCTTCTTGATGATGTAATCTTAAGTTGAAAACCTTTCCATTTTTGGCAAATTCAAATTACAGGTCACCTGCTATTTTTGGAAAGTTTTGATCTAACCATTTCCCACCTCCAAAACCATAGTTGAACTGACTGTTGACTTTTGTTGACTTTTTTAGGGTTTCAGATGATTTGCACATTGACTGATGATCTCTGAACCTCCAATGCTTGGCCAAACCACTCCAAAATGATTCTTGAATCATGTGAACTCATTATACCAACCCTAGGGCTTTGATTCCATAGAAAATGCACTTGCTTGCTTGCACAGTTGAATCTCTTGACCAGTCTTGCCTGATGACTTAATGGACTATGTAATGAACAATGCAATGTTAATGACCTAAACATGAAAATGTATATACAAAATGGGAGGTGCAAATTTGAGGTGCTACAGCTGCCCCTATTCAATCAGCTGGGAACCCGAACGGATGAGAGCAAAGGCTGTCAGACCTGCAGGGTAAGAAGGGATTGAATACCAAGAACCGTAGAAATTTGCACTCCGCAGGGGATGATACAAGAATTTGTAACAGCAACCAGACAAGACGTTTACCGACGACTCCTGGGGATTTGATTTTTATCAAAAGAAAGGTACAACCAAACGTCAACAGACGAAAGGGAAAAACTCAACGTCTATCGACACCAACGGAGAGGTGACCAGACATTTACGAATGACTGGGAAACACTCGACCATACGTCAATGGACGAAAGGGAGAAGCTCGACGTTTATCGACACCAACGGAGAGAGGTGACTAGACATTAACGAATGACTGGGAGAAAGAGATACAACCATACGTCAACGGACGAATGGGAAAAACTCAACGTTTATCGAAACCAACGGAGAGGTGACCAGACATCAATGGATGAATGGGAAGACTCGACCAGACGTCAACGGACGAACGGGAGAAGCTCGACGTTTATCGACACCAACGGAGAGAGGTGACCAGACATTAACGAATGACTGGGAAAGACTCGACCAGACGTCAACGGACGAAAGGGAGAAGTTCGACGTTTATCGACACCAACGGAGAAGTGAACACTTCACTGGGGAAGGAAAACAAATATTTGCAACAGGAAACCAAATAGGACGTTTACCGACGACTCTACTGGGTATTTCTGGCTGGGGAATTACCATACATTTACCAATGACTGGGATAAGACTCGACGTTTACCGACATCGAAAGATGATGTTTACCGACATCAAACAAAGGACGACCAGACACTTACCGATGACTGGGGTGAGACTCGATGTTTACCGACATCGAAAGAATGGTGTTTACCGACACCAAACAAAGACGACCAGACATTTACCGATGACTGGGAAATAGGATATACAACTAGACGTCAACGGATGAATAGGAAAAACTCAACGTTTATCGACACCAACGGAGAGGTGATTCTGTAACACCCTTCTAAAATACCCCAATAATTAATTAAACACAAAATATAAATCAGAGTAGATATGCAATTAAGGGTGTCACACCTGACACTTCACACCATTCACCAAAATATTTTGTCATGCTCATTTATTAATCAAAATAGAATATTGCACAATTCGCAGCGGAGTATAAAATCTGACAACATGCAAATCCATGTAACACATTACATATAAAGTTGTTCAACAACCAAATGAAAACAAGTAAAACATCCCGTCCCGATGTTACATCTACCAGAGCATGACTCACTAATGAACTACGCTAGACTCCAATCACTAGCTTCTACTCAATCACTGCTCGTTACCTGAAAACATAGTTGTAAGGGTGAGTTCCTCAATCGATATAATAAGCATTATAAAATATCATGTAATGCTAAGTAAATTAACACATTTCATCACCCTAATCAGATCACACATTCAGTAACGGCAACACCGACTCATAATCACAATCATATTCAACACAAACACAAAACACACGTATAATATTGGAATACATCCATTCATATTATACGTCATACATACATTATGCAATGAGACTCCATGCATGCGGTACCGACTATTCGTGAACATATAGTTCAACCTCACCGATCAAATCCAGATACGGCTACCAAGCTCACTAGTCCCACTCATTTGAGACCTAGTGACTCACATCACTAATTCCTCACCATGGGAATTAGCTACCACCCCAAGGGCTATGCTATGCACGCTAAATCACCTAGCATGCAAACATCAACAACAATCCACAATAATTCACTCACTAATTCCTCACCATGGGAATTAGCTACCACCATAAAGGCCATATTATGCACACTAAATCACCTAGCATGCAACCATCAACAATCCACAATGGACATATGCTCACACTCTAAGCCATAAACAGTCCATTCACAATAGCATACATAATAGATATATTCACAACATTATGCACACCATCATACATCCTCAATACAATTATCACAGAATTATATTATGTCATGCCACATAATCAATCATAGTATTAGCACACTCTACTAATACCTACACTGCTCAAAACAACAGGAAATTGATCCCTCCTATATCATACACTGTAAGACCCCAATTTTGGCCCTAAGATCCCTCATGGCCCATACCATATCATATCATGGCCTCAAGGATCATTGCATGCCCTAGCTTCCCTCCTAGTGGGTGGGTTACCTTGTGAGTGTGGTTTTTGATCACCAAGCATGTTTTGCATTTGTATATCTTTGCTTTTCATTTGTCTACTAACAAAAAGTACAAAAATATTGTCATCTAACCATGTTACTTGCAGATGAAGCAAATTAGGTCAAAATCAGTCAAAGTCAGTCATTGCAGTGGATGGTGGCCATTCTTGCAGAATTTGGGCACCATGATCAATCAACAATAGTTCATATGAGTTGTGACATCATTTGGAATCAAGATCTCAAGTGATTAGGGTTTGGAATTCATCAGAACATGGTTCAGTCAAGCAAAACCCTAGCAAAGTCAACTGAAGTCAACCTTGGTCAACTGTCCATTTAATCAGTGATTTGATGGTGGGATTTGGTCTGAGAGGTCTCATTCATGTATATACAAGCCTCATATAACATGTCAAGCATCCACAGTGAAGAAAATAAAGTCAGACAAGAAATTTCCAAAAATAGAAAGTTGACCTGTAATTGGAATTTGCCAAAAATGGAAACTTCTTGATCCTCAACTTACATCATCATACAAGCTTCAAATGAATTTTTGCCCAACATGAAAGTTGAAGATCTTGTTCTCCCATTTCCAAAAAGTCCAAGAACACTCAATTCCCATTTATGGTTGGCAAGTTATGATCAAATCATTCTCAAAAAATTTTGAACTTCAAAAGGCCATATCTTCCAAACCATTTGGCCAAATTGGGTGGGGTTTTTTGCTACAAGTCACATTTGATGCCCTCTTTCCAAATTTGTCATCACAATTCACCAAAACTTCACCAATCAAAATGGCATTTTTGAACTAACATGAATTAATTCAAGTGAAGTGAAAAAGTGAGTTTCCAAAATAACCAATTCCAACACATTTTGCCAATGGAGAATGTTCAGAAATTGTGTTTTGGATATGATTGAGGCCCAAATTCGCAGCTGCACACATCCACCTTGCCACTTAAGTGAAAATGCACAAATTAGCAAAACACCTCCAATTACCAAATTCTGTTTACCACTTTGATTAACCATGTTTAACCAACCTTAATCACAATATATATGTCATTTTTCTGCCAAAATAACCCTAGGAGCCACATTCTAAACAGACCAAAACCCTTGTTCTCTCAATTTCTCCTTTCTTCATTTTTTGGAAACTTTTCTGAAAATTGCAAAGAGCACGAACTTGTATTGGTTGCTTCATCATATACTATCATTTTTGAGCTCATTGGAAGCCCTAAATACCGACTGTAAAGCCATTACACGTTACTGTTCCATTGAAGCACATCTATGGCAGTCCACGATTTGAGTTGGAATCAACATTGTTGAGCTTAAAGTCTTCAACCATCCATCATCTGGAGCTTGAAGCTTCATCTGTTTCAGCCATTCACAGCCAAACAGCATCTGTTTCATCATTGTGCTTCAGATTTGGTGAGTTTTCGAATTTCACTATTTACAAAACCATGATATGCATTAGATAGATCTCCTTGCCATGAACATGTTGAGCTTTGAAACACTGAAAATGGTTGGTTATTCTGAAAGTTATGCTGAAAAGAAGTTTGATGTTCATTATTGTTTTTACATGATGCTTCCATACTAGCTCGATTTCATGAATTTGGATGTTAGAATGTTGATGAGGGTTGTTTAATGGTTCGATTGCTATGCTGGTTTTTCATTTCTGGGCAAATTAATTTTCACGATTTGATTGAAGAAGATGAACATGTACTGTATGCGATAAACCCTAATCCCATGCCCAGAACTCATTTGAATCGCGTTTGGCTTCTTTGTGTTGCATGAGAACACTGTACTATTGCCATGCACGTATCACCGCCTGCCACGTTTCTTTTCAATACGCACCGTTTTACTAACAGTTCCAAATATTTACCAAATTGCCACTCCGTGTTTCATTATTTAAATAAATCCATTAAATCATTTTATCCTTTTAATATTTATTTCATTTTGGTACACAAACTTACAAAATTCATATCACATTCACTTTTGATCCAAAATTCATGGGATTTTTTGCATATTGTTCATCTCAATCTCTAGTTTTTTATCATGATTTTTCCAGAATTTTTGGATGAATGGTTTTTAAATTGTGCTAGGGTTTATGACATGTGCTCATTTTTTGTACCCTTTGCCAAATCATTTGTGAAATGATGATGCTTTATCCAATGGATTCCAAATTTGTTTTGCTTAAACTAGACACATTCATGGTGATTTTGGTGTAGAGTTTATGAATTTATCATTTCTGGTTTGTAAGTTATGATTTTTTGATTTAGGGTGTGACAATTTGTGTCACACCATTGATGTCCAACTTCATGATTTTCAATACCATGCTTCTTGAACTCAAATTGGCTTGAATTTTTGCATGAACATACTCTTGGATGTCTAGTTTACATGTGATTTTTCTTGGAATTATTTGTGGCATTTCCTAATTGTTTGAGATTTTTCTCCCCTGTTTGACCAAAATGTTGACTTTTGTGATACATGTTCCCATTTCATTTGTGAAATTCTCATACTTAATTGGATGGACTTGAAATTTGACATGTGATTAGTAGACATCTTAAGCTTTGTCATGGTGTTGATCCCATTCATTTCTCATGTGTTGTCACTGATTTATGAATTATTGAAGTTGATACATGTTTGGTTGACTTCTTTGAACATGCTTGAACTTGCCTTGCCTTTCTGATTTTCATTGACCAACTTCCCTTGATCCAAACGGGCTGAAATTTGATATGCATGTCATGTTATGGATTATGTTTGATCATGAATTATTTGATGATTTTTTTTGAAATGTTTATGATTGGTCTTGAGTTAAGTCTTGCTGTTGACTTCTATGAGCTTCTATATGCCATGCTTTGACCTAATTTGCTTATGAAATCATAATGATGAATGATATGAATGTGGAACCAATTGAGTTTGTTTCTTAATTATTTAAACTTGATTTTGGTTGGATTTCATTTGCTGTTTTGACTTTCTCATCCCTTTTTGACCCTAGGCTTGTCCTAGTGGTCCTGTTGCTCATGTTTGAGTTCATGTTTTCAGGTTAAGCAACAAATGCTTCAAAGAGATCATTACAATTTGATTGAGCTTGATTGTTTATCATGAATAACTCATTTGTTTTGTAGGTTGCTTGGCTCACAAGCTTTGAGCCTTGTGCATTGCACATTTTAATCAATTGTGTTGACTGTTGATTTTTATCTCCTTTTGATTTAAACTTTGAGTTGTGTACTGATTCTGTTTGACTGTTTCAGGTACCTTTAGTTGCTTAGTTCTTTAAGAACTTGCTTTGCTTTGCTTAATAGCAATTTGCATTGAGGTATAATCCCTTTTCTTCATGTAGTCTGGAAGACCTGGCCTGTTACTTGGCCAGGCAACTGTCTGAAGTCCTCCTTAAGAGGCAATGCTTGTGTGTGTTTACATTTGTCCCAAGCAGGAAAAGTCCTTTAAATAAGGCAATTGGTAGATCAAAGAGATATGTAGCCTATCTCCTACTATTCTGTGAGTCTTCTCCTTGCTCCCATTACATGGTTGTAGCATTGAGATCCAAACCCAAGATCTATCGAGTCAATAATCTGTGGAAAGAGTTCCTACTTTCTGAACTCCCACACCTTCTGATATTCAAATGCTCTCCCTGACCAGGGATAAGAGCAATGAGGCACACCCTTCATATCCTCTCATCTGCTTCACCTTAGCCCCTCAATGGCAAGGTTAAGAGCACCATTAACCTATTCCAGTTGGCTTCAATGCCTAACCCTTTTGTATGAGCCTCATTGTTTGGTTATAGTGTGTGCTGATTGACTTTCATTGATTGATTGTTTGCTTCATATACACATGTTTGCTTGCATGCTTTGTGCACTCATCATCATTTATTGCTCATTAATGCATAACCATTTCATTTGTCTTTATGACTTATCATTATTGTTTACCCATTGAGGACAATTGTAAGACCATCCATTGGCCATTGCTCCTAGGATATGGAAGTGAGTATAAGACCATCACATTGGCCACTCATCTTATCTTTGCTTGATGCATTTGTTTGTTGTATGTGAGGATGCAACTGTAAGTCCCTGCAAGTTGGCATTTGTTTTCCTATGACCATAATGATGCATTTGTTTGTTGTATGTGAGGATGCAACTGTAAGTCCCTGCAAGTTGGCATTTGCTTTCCTATGATCATATGTTGGATATTGGCATAAGTCCAAACAGATTGGCATCCGGTATCCAAGTTTCATTTTGTTAGGAGATTAGTACAAGTCCATTGAGTGGCCTCTGATATCCAGTTCTGTTTTAGGAGATTGGTGTAAATCCATCTAGTGGTATCCGGTATCCGCTTTTGTTTGTGAGATTGGAGTAAGACCATTGAGTGGCATCCGGTATCATTTGCTTGCTTACATTATTATTGCTCATTGCCTATTCCAAAGGACACACTTGAATCATTTCCTATATGATTTCAAGAGGTGAACCCTCTAAGAAGTTTTACGTTCATCCTCCACCATTCATCCCCATTATGTCCTAAATCTTTTCACACTTTGATTTCAAACTTGAGATAAATATTGTGCAAACATCTTCATGCTTTTCAAATTAAAAAACCTGGACCCCAAGTCCTTGACTTTTTTCAAACTCCATTTCATAACACTTCTTTTGAATCAATCTTAATCATACTTTGACCCTACTTTCATAATCACAATCAGTTAACTTCACCCATTCAATTGTTTTGGCTTTGTCCATTGTTAATCTTTTCACACATTAGTCATAGGTTTCAATTATCATTGTGGTTGATGTAAACCTCACCCTATCCTTAGTGAGTCGACTATAAGACTTCCGTACTGAAAACAGGGTTAACCCCTCTAGTACGTCGAAGCTATCCTCGCATGGTGGATGTTGGTCTTGGTCGAGTTTTCTCCCATTGATAATGAAGAGCCTCAGTGCTATTGTTTAAAATTGAATCCACAAACTTTTTGGAAATCTTTTAGCCGAACTACGGCGTTTTGATCCTTACCTTTGATGGGAGGTACGTAGGCAACGGGTTCATCCGTTCGAACACAAAAATAATTAACTTGTACATTCTTTTCTCACCATCCCAATCATGTTTGCACAATACTTATGTCATAACAAATAACAATCTTATACAACAAGTGTGAAAAGGGCTCCCTAGGAGTACCTAGGACGTGATGGGTGCCTAACACCTTCCCATTGCGTAATTTACCCCTTACCCAGACTCTCTGATCTTTTTATTAGTTTTCTACGTGTAAAACTTCTTAGGCTTTTGTTCGCTTTTTAGCCAATCCTTTGGATAAATAAAAGTGCGGTGGCGACTCGAAATTCATTGTATGCTTTGCTTATGGTTTAATCGATAAATCATATAGCGACGAATACACCGCTACATACACCAATATAGGCCAATCATCAATTGTTCACAATATTTAAAATATCAGTTTTTCTACTTTTCGAACAGTGTTAACCGGTTAACGCCATGGGTTAACCGGTTAACGCAAACAGAACACGCTTCCTGGCACATTTTAACAGTGTTAACCGGTTAACACCCTGGGTTAACTGGTTAACGCAAGACAGACAGCAATATTTCTCAATTCATAACAGTGTTAACCGGTTAACACCCTGGGTTAACCGGTTAACGCAAGACAGAAAGCTGTTCCTGCGCTAACACGAAGCAGAATGCAGAATTCTCTACATTTTCCGCCGTTGGAGGACTTCCGGACCTCCGATTCCAATTCCGTAAAAAGCTACACGTTCGGAAAATCACAACTCACCCAAATATAGATTCAATTACAGCTTTAACATAACTTATTCATCACAATTTTTCAGCACTCATCATCCCAATTAGGGTCAATTCAACGGCTTATTGTAACACCCTTCTAAAATACCCCAATAAATAATTAAAACAACCAAACATAAATCAGAGTAGATATGCAATTTAAGGGTGTCACACTTGACACTTCACACCATGTTCCAAATTAACTCGTCATGCTCATTTATTCATCAAAATAAACATTTTGCATAATTCGCAGCGGATAGAAATCTAATCAACATGCAAAACATGTAACACATGACATGTAAACTGTTCCACAACAAACAAATAAAACAAGGTAAAACATCTCGTCCCGATGTTACATCTACCAGAGCATGACCCACTAAGGAACTACACTAGACTCCAAGCACTAGCTTCTACTCAATCACTGCTCGTTACCTGAAACATAGTTGTAAGGTTGAGTTCCTCAATCGATATAATAAGCATTATAAAATATCATGTAATGCTAAGTAAATTAACACATTCAATCACACTAATCAGATCACACAATCAGTAACGGCAATATCAACTCCAAAATCATACTCAACACAATCACCAAAACAACACGTATAATATTGGAATACATCCATTCATATTATACGCCATACATACATACATTATGCAATGAGACTCCATGCATGCGGTACCGACTATTCGTGAACATATAGTTCAACCTCACCGATCAAATCCAGATACGGCTACCAAGCTCACTAGTCCCACTCATTTGAGACCTAGTGACTCACTCACTAATTCCTCACCATGGGAATTAGCTACCACCCCAAGGGCTATGATATGCACGCTAATCACCTAGCATGCAGACATCAACAACAATCCACAATACTCACTCACTAATTCCTCACCATGGGAATTAGCTACCACCATAAAGGCCATAATATGCACGCTAACCCAACCAGCATGCAAACATCAACAATCCACAATGGACATATGCTCACACTCTAAGCCATAAAACAGTCCATTCCACAATTTCATACATAATACATACATTCACAGCATTATGCATATCATCATACATCATCAGCATATTATCACAAAATCATATCATGTCATGCCAATTAATAATCACAGTATTAGCACACTCTACTAATACCTACACTGCTCAAAACAACGGGAAATGATCCCTACTACATCATACATCAGCTAAATTACATCACCCAGCTGCAACAACCAAAACTGCACAACAACAGCTCAGAAAAAATCACAATTCTGCCCATACGCGTATTGCCTAGTCCCATACGCGTATGGCCCATTTCTCAGCCAATCCCATACGCGTATTGCCTGCCTCATACGCGTATGCTACGCGTACCACTTCCTCATACGCGTACCAACAGAGACAAAACCACGTTCAAAACATCATCTTCCTCGTCCATACGCGTATGGCCTCACCCCATACGCGTACTACTCACAGAATACGTGTAATAACATGCGTATGGCGCGTATCAGCGCCAATCCTCTCCCTTCCAAGCCATCTCATACGCGTATTGCCTAGTACCATACGCGTATGACCCAGAACCAAAATTTCAGATCTGCAATGGGTTTTCTCTGCTACGAGATTCTTCAGATCCAACCTCCCACAGTCCAATTTTTCACAGTATTCGTTCATATCATCTAACACGAATCATACCCTATTCAATTTCACAAATTCGAACATTATTACATCTAATTCCTACGAATTTCCTTCAATTATAATTCCAAATTTCGTTCATCCAATATTTCACAATTTCAGCATACATCATTCTAATCAGAGTCAAATCAATGGTTTATCACTACCCATTACATGTTAACCCATAATACCCATTAAACGACGATAAACCCCCCTTACCTGAGTTTAATCCGGCAATCCTTTAGCTTCGAGCTCTTCCTCTCTTCAACCCTTGTTCTCTGGCTCTTTGCCCTTTTCCCTTTTCCACTTTTTTGAGTCGTTTCTCTGTTTTCACGTGAAAACCTCTTTTTACCAAATGGGACCTTTTCTAATTCCAACTTTTATTCCAATAATAATAATAATAATAATCCAATAATAATAATCCCAATAATATTCCAATAATAATCCAATTATTTAATTAAATTAATAAATATACTATTAACTTAATTTAAATAATTATCTTATTTTTATCGGGGTGTTACAACTCTCCCCCACTAAAAGAGTTTTCGTCCTCGAAAACATACCTCAAGTGAATAACTCAGGATAAGACTCCTTCATCTGACTCTCAAGTTCCCAAGTCACATTGCCACCTACTGGTCCTCCCCAAGCTACCTTTACCAAAGCAATCTCTTTACCCCGCAACTACTTCAACTCTCGATCCTCGATCCTCATAGGTGATGTTTCAACAGTCAGGTTATCTCTCACCTGTACATCATCTACTTGGACCACATGCGACGGATCAGGAATGTACCTCCTCAACTGAGACACATGAAAAACCTCATGCAAATTCGCAAGTGACGGCGGTAAAGCGATACGATAGGCTACCTCCCCTATCCTCTCCAAAATCTGATAAGGACCAATAAATCGAGGTGTCAACTTCTTCGACTTCAAAGCTCGACCAACCCCAGTTATCGGAGTAACACGAAGAAACACGTGATCTCCCTCTTGAAACTCAAGTGACTTCCTCCTCTTGTCGTGATAACTCTTCTGACGACTCTGAGCAATTCTCATCTTCTCCTGAATCATCTTAATCTTTTCCGTAGTTTGTTGAACAATCTCCGGTCCAACCACAGCACTCTCACCGGACTCGTACCAACATAAAGGTGTCCGACATCTCCTACCATACAAAGCTTCAAACGGTGCCATACCAATGCTCGAATGAAAACTATTGTTGTAGGTAAACTCAATCAAAGGTAAATAACAATCCCAAGCACCTCCTTTTTCCAAAACACAAGCCCTCAAAAGATCCTCCAGTGACTGAATCGTCCTCTCAGTCTGACCGTCAGTCTGCGGATGATATGCAGAACTCAATCTCAGCTTAGTTCCCAAAGCCCTCTGCAAACCTTCCCAGAACTTCGATGTAAATCTAGGATCTCTGTCCGAAACAATACTCGACGGAATACCATGCAAACATACAATTTTCTCAATATACAACTCGGCTAATCTCTCTAACGAATAATCCATTCTGATCGGAATGAAATGAGCCGATTTTGTCAATCTGTCAACAATCACCCAAATAGCTTCAAAATTCTTAATTGTCCTCGGTAAACCAGAAACAAAATCCATACTGATACTATCCCACTTCCACTCTGGAATAACCAACGGTTGCATTAGCCCAGACGGCTTCTGATGCTTAATCTTTGACTTCTGACAAGTCAAACAAGAATAAACAAAACTCACAATTTCTCTTTTCATTCCCGGCCACCAAAATAACTTTTTCAAATCATGATACATCTTCGTAGCCCCAGGATGAATACTCAAGCCACTACGATGTCCTTCCTCAAGAATACTCTTCTTAAGTTCGGTAACATCCGGAATACACACCCGATTACCAAATTTCAAAACACCATTCTCATCAACTCTGAATTCACCACCTTGACCTTGATTCACTAGAGTCAACTTATCAACCAAAAGCACATCGGATTTTTGGCCCTCTCTAATCTCGTCCAGAATACCACTCGTTAACTTCAACATTCCCAATTTAACACTATTGTGAGTACTCTCACACACCAAACTCAAGTCTCTAAACTGCTCAATTAAATCCAATTCCTTAACCATTAACATAGACATATGCAATGATTTCCGACTCAATGCATCAGCTACTACGTTTGCTTTACCCGGATGGTAATTCAAACCAAAGTCATAATCCTTCAGAAATTCTAACCATCTCCTCTGTCTCATATTCAGCTCTTTCTGATCAAACAAATACTTTAAACTTTTATGGTCACTGAAAACCTCAAATCTTGACCCGTACAAGTAATGCCTCCATAACTTCAGAACAAATACCACAGCTGCCAACTCTAAATCGTGTGTCGGATAGTTCCTCTCATGAACCTTCAGTTGTCTCGAAGCATAAGCTACAACCTGCTTATTCTGCATCAAAACACCACCTAAACCCAACAACGAAGCATCACAGTAAACCTCAAATAGTTCCGATGGACTTGGTAATATCAGAATAGGAGCAGTAGTTAACCTTCTCTTTAACTCTTGGAAACCTTCTTCACATTTTGAGTCCCAAACAAACGCTTGCCCCTTTCTAGTCAACATCGTCAACGGTAACGCCAACTTAGAAAATCCCTCAATGAATTTCCTATAATAACCTGCAAGTCCAAGAAAACTCCTTATCTCAGAAACTGACTTCGGAGCTTCCCACTTAGATACCGCTTCTATCTTAGAAGGATCAACAGCAACACCACCTCTTGAAACCACATGACCAAGAAAACTAACCTCTTCTAACCAAAATTCACACTTAGACAGTTTAGCAAATAACTTCTTTTCTCGTAGAACTCCTAAAACCACTCTCAAATGCTCAACATGCTCTTCTTCAGATTTCGAATACACCAAAATATCGTCAATAAACACCACAACAAACTTGTCTAGGTACGGATGGAAAATCCTATTCATATACTCCATAAATACCCCAGGCGCATTAGTCACACCAAAAGGCATTACAGAATACTCATAATGTCCATACCTTGTTCTGAAAGCAGTCTTCTGAATATCCTCAGTTTTCACACGTATCTGATGATACCCCGATCTCAAATCTATTTTGCTGAACACACTCGCACCAACCAACTGACCCATCAAATCATCAATCCTCGGCAGAGGATACCGATTCTTGATCGTCACTTTATTCAGTTGCCTGTAGTCCACACACAACCTCATAGTACCTTCTTTCTTCTTAACCAACAACACTGGTGCACCCCACGGCGACACACTCGGACGAATAAATTTCTTATCCAACAGATCTTCCAGCTGACTCTTCAATTCAGTTAACTCAACAGCAGACATACGGTACGGAGCCATCGATATCGGCCTAGTACCAGGTACCAAATCAATCGAGAACTCAACTTCACGTTCTGTTGGTAATTCATTCACTTCTTCAGGAAACACATCAGGAAAATCACACACCACGGCTAGATCGCAAATCACCAGCTTATCTTTAGCCTCCAAAGTCGCTAACAGCATAAACAACTCTGCCCCATCTGCTACTGCCTCATTCACCTGCCTTGCTGATAGGAACAAACTCTTTCCTTCCTCAGTCTCAGGAAAGATCACAGTCTTATCAAAACAGTTGAGATAAACTCGGTTAAACACCAACCAGTTCATACCCAGGATAACATCAATCTGCACTAGTGGAAGACACACAAGGTCCATCCCAAAGTCTCTACCAAAAATACTCAAAGGACAATTTAAACAAACTGAAGTAGTAATCACTGAACCCTTCGCAGGAGTATCAATCACCATACTTCCATGCATATCAGATATCTCTAATTTAAGTTTCACAGCACAATCCGAAGATATAAAGGAATGAGTCGCACCTGTGTCAATAATAGCTACAAGAGGAAAGCCATTAATATAACACGTACCTCGGATCAAACGATCATCTGCAGAAGTCTTAGAACCCGATAAAGCAAAGACTTTGCCTCCCGACTGGTTCTCTTTCTTCGGCTTAGGACACTGTGGACTGATATGACCCACTTCTCCACAGTTGAAACAAGTCACAGTCTTCAACCGGCACTCTGCAGCCAAGTGACCACCTTTTCCACACTTGAAACACTTCTTCTCATTACTGGTACACTCATGGATACGATGTCCAGCCTGACCACATCTGTAACACTTAGCAGGGGCACTGGAGTCTCCCCCACTAGGCCTCTTCGTCCCACTCTGTCTCTGGAAACCTTTGCCAGCTGCATACGGTTTCCCACGATCATTCTGATTCTTGCCCTTCCTATCAACCCTCTGTTGATAGCTCTCCGCTCTGGCCTTGGTATCCTGTTCAAAGATCCTGCAACAGTCAACCAGGTCAGAAAACACTCTAATCCGCTGATACCCAATAGCCTGCTTGATCTCGGGACGTAACCCGTTCTCAAACTTCACACATTTTGAAAATTCCCCAGTAGCCTCGTTATAGGGAGTGTAATACTTCGACAGCTCTGTGAACTTAGCAGCATACTCAGTAACAGACCGGTTACCCTGCTTCAATTCTAAGAACTCTATCTCTTTCTTTCCTCTGACATCCTCTGGGAAGTACTTCCTCAGGAATCTCTCTCTGAACACCGCCCAAGTGATCTCAGCACTCCCAGCAGCTTCCAACTCAGTGCGGGTAGCAACCCACCAATCATCTGCTTCTTCTGACAGCATATGCGTACCGAACCTGACCTTCTGGTTATCGGCACACTCAGTCACTCGGAAGATCCTCTCGATCTCCTTCAACCACTTCTGAGCACCATCTGGATCGTATGCTCCCTTGAACATTGGAGGATTATTCTTCTGGAACTCACTCAGCTGACGAGCAGCTCCCAATCCCACAACATTCGGATTCCCTCCAAGTACTCCAGCTAGCATACCCAGAGCCTCAGCAATCGCAGCATCGTCTCTACCTCTTCCAGCCATCTCTATTCTGAAAACCCAACAAGCAAAAGCAATAAGTACTGATAGGGTTACACAACACCTATCCCGTACAGGGAAACAGAATAATTACGACTCGACTCGACCGACTATGCTCTGATACCACTAATGTAACACCCTTCTAAAATACCCCAATAAATAATTAAAACAACCAAACATAAATCAGAGTAGATATGCAATTTAAGGGTGTCACACTTGACACTTCACACCATGTTCCAAATTAACTCGTCATGCTCATTTATTCATCAAAATAAACATTTTGCATAATTCGTAGCGGATAGAAATCTAATCAACATGCAAAACATGTAACACATTACATGTAAATTGTTCCACAACAAACAAATAAAACAAAGTAAAACATCCCGTCCCGATGTTACATCTACCAGAGCATGACCCACTAAGGAACTACACTAGACTCCAAGCACTAGCTTCTACTCAATCACTGCTCGTTACCTGAAACATAGTTGTAAGGGTGAGTTCCTCAATCGATATAATAAGCATTATAAAATATCATGTAATGCTAAGTAAATTAACACATTCAATCACCTTAATCAGATCACACAATCAGTAACGGCAATATCAACTCCAAAATCATACTCAACACAATCACCAAAACAACACGTATAATATTGGAATACATCCATTCATATTATACGCCATACATACATACATTATGCAATGAGACTCCATGCATGCGGTACCGACTATTCGTGAACATATAGTTCAACCTCACCGATCAAATCCAGATACGGCTACCAAGCTCACTAGTCCCACTCATTTGAGACCTAGTGACTCACTCACTAATTCCTCACCATGGGAATTAGCTACCACCCCAAGGGCTATGATATGCACGCTAATCACCTAGCATGCAGACATCAACAACAATCCACAATACTCACTCACTAATTCCTCACCATGGGAATTAGCTACCACCATAAAGGCCATAATATGCACGCTAACCCAACCAGCATGCAAACATCAACAATCCACAATGGACATATGCTCACACTCTAAGCCATAAAACAGTCCATTCCACAATTTCATACATAATACATACATTCACAGCATTATGCATATCATCATACATCATCAGCATATTATCACAAAATCATATCATGTCATGCCAATTAATAATCACAGTATTAGCACACTCTACTAATACCTACACTACTCAAAACAACGGGAAATGATCCCTACTACATCATACATCAGCTAAATTACATCACCCAGCTGCAACGACCAAAACTGCACAACAACAGCTCAGAAAAAATCACAATTCTGCCCATACGCGTATTGCCTAGTCCCATACGCGTATGGCCCATTTCTCAGCCAATCCCATACGCGTATTGCCTGCCTCATACGCGTATGCTACGCGTACCACTTCCTCATACGTGTACCAACAGAGACAAAACCACATTCAAAACATCATCTTCCTCGTCCATACGCGTATGGCCTCACCCCATACGCGTACTACTCACAGAATACGCGTAATAACATACGTATGGCGCGTATCAGCGCCAATCCTCTCCCTTCCAAGCCATCTCATATGCGTATTGCCTAGTACCATACGCGTATGACCCAGAACCAAAATTTCAGATCTGCAATGGGTTTTCTCTACTACGAGATTCTTCAGATCCAACCTCCCACAGTCCAATTTTTCACAGTATTCGTTCATATCATCTAACACGAACCATACCCTATTCAATTTCAGAAATTCTAACATTATTACATCTAATTCCTACGAATTTCCTTCAATTATAATTCCAAATTTCGTTCATCCAATATTTCACAATTTCAGCATACATCATTCTAATCAGAGTCAAATCAATGGTTTATCACTACCCATTACATGTTAACCCATAATACCCATTAAACGACGATAAACCCCCTTACCTGAGTTTAATCCGGCAATCCTTTAGCTTCGAGCTCTTCCTCTCTTCAAACCTTGTTCTCTGGCTCTTTGCCCTTTTCCCTTTTCCACTTTTTTGAGTCGTTTCTCTGTTTTCACGTGAAAACCTCTTTTTACCAAATGGGACCTTTTCTAATTCCAATTTTTATTCCAATAATAATAATAATAATCCAATAATAATAATCCCAATAATATTCCAATAATAATCCAATTATTTAATTAAATTAATAAATATACTATTAACTTAATTTAAATAATTATCTTATTATTATCGGGGTGTTACACTTATTACTACCCATTACATGTTAACCCATAATACCCATTAAACGACGATAAACCCCCCTTACCTGAGTTAATCCGGCAATCCTTTAGCTTCAAGCTCTTCCTTCCTCAACCTTCTTCTCCTACTCTTCCTCTTTGCCCTTTTCTCACTTTCTGTCGCTTTTCTGGTTTTCACGTGAAAAAACCCTTTTTACCAAATGGAACTCTTTATATATATATTCCAACTTTATTATTCCAATAATAATAATTCCAAATAATATTCCAATAATAATCCAATTATTTAATTAAATTAATAAATATACTATTAACTTAAATTAAATAATTATCATATTTTATCGGGGTGTTACAACTCTCCCCCACTAAAAGAGTTTTCGTCCTCGAAAACATACCTCAAGCGAATAACTCTGGATAAGACTCCTTCATCTGACTCTCAAGTTCCCAAGTCACATTGCCACCTGCTGGTCCTCCCCAAGCTACCTTTACCAAAGCAATCTCTTTACCCCGCAACTGCTTCAACTCTCGATCCTCGATCCTCATAGGTGATGTTCCAACAGTCAGGTTATCTCTCACCTGTACATCATCTACTTGGGCTACATGCGACGGATCAGGAATGTACCTCCTCAACTGAGACACATGAAAAACCTCATGCAAATTCGCAAGCGACGGCGGTAAAGCGATACGATAGGCTACCTCCCCTATTCTCTCCAAAATCTGATAAGGACCAATAAATCGAGGTGTCAACTTCTTCGACTTCAAAGCTCGACCAACCCCAGTTATCGGAGTAACACGAAGAAACACATGATCTCCCTCTTGAAACTCAAGTGACTTCCTCCTCTTGTCGTGATAACTCTTCTGACGACTCTGAGCAATCCTCATCTTCTCCTGAATCATCTTAATCTTTTCCGTAGTTTGTTGAACAATCTCCGGTCCAACCACAACACTCTCACCGGACTCATACCAACATAAAGGCGTCCGACATCTCCTACCATACAAAGCTTCAAACGGTGCCATACCAATGCTCGAATGAAAACTATTGTTGTAGGTAAACTAAATCAAAGGTAAATAACAATCCCAAGCACCTCCCTTTTCCAAAACACAAGCCCTCAAAAGATCCTCCAGTGACTGAATCGTCCTCTCAGTCTGACCATCAGTCTGCGGATGATATGCAGAACATAATCTCAGCTTAGTTCCCAAAGCCCTCTGCAAACCTTCCCAGAGCTTCGATGTAAATCTAGGATCTCTGTCCGAAACAATACTCGACGGAATACCATGCAAACTTACAATTTTCTCAATATACAACTCAGCTAATCTCTCTAACGGATAATCCATTCTGATCGGAATGAAATGAGCCGATTTTGTCAATCTGTCAACAATCACCCAAATAGCTTCAAAATTCTTAATTGTCCTCGGTAAACCAGAAACAAAATCCATACTGATACTATCCCACTTCCACTCTGGAATAGCCAACGGTTGCATTAGCCCAGACGGCTTCTGATGCTCAATCTTTGACTTCTGACAAGTCAAACAAGAATAAACAAAACTCGCAATTTCTCTTTTCATTCCCGGCCACCAAAATAATTTTTTTTTCAAATCATGATACATCTTCGTAGCCCCAGGATGAATACTCAGGCCACTACGATGTCCTTCCTCGAGAATACTCTTCTTAAGTTCGGTAACATCCGGAATACACACCCGATTACCAAATTTCAAAACACCATTCTCATCAACTCTGAATTCACCACCTTGACCTTGATTCACTAGAGTCAACTTATCAACCAAAAGCACATCGGATTTCTGACCCTCTTTAATCTCATCCAGAATACCACTCGTTAACTTCAACATTCCCAATTTAACACTATTGTGAGTACTCTCACACACCAAACTCAAGTCTCTGAACTGCTCAATTAAATCCAATTCCTTAACCATTAACATAGACATATGCAATGATTTCCGACTCAATGCATCAGCCACTACGTTTGCTTTACCCGGATGGTAATTCAAACCAAAGTCATAATCCTTCAGAAATTCTAACCATCTCCTCTGTCTCATATTCAGCTCTTTCTGATCAAACAAATACTTTAAACTTTTATGGTCACTGAAGACCTCAAATCTTGACCCGTACAAGTAATGCCTCCATAACTTCAGAACAAATACCACAGCTGCCAACTCTAAATCGTGTGTCGGATAGTTCCTCTCATGAACCTTCAGTTGCCTCGAAGCATAAGCTACAACCTGCTTATTCTGCATCAAAACACCACCCAAACCCAACAATGAAGCATCACAGTAAACCTCAAATAGTTCTGACGGACTCGGTAATATCAGAATAGGAGCAGTAGTTAACCTTCTCTTTAACTCTTGGAAACCCTCTTCACATTTTGAGTCCCAAACAAACGCTTGCCCCTTTCTAGTCAACATCGTCAACGGTAACGCCAACTTAGAAAATCCCTCAATGAATTTCCTATAATACCCTGCAAGTCCAAGAAAACTCCTTATCTCAGAAACTGACTTCGGAGCTTCCCACTTAGATACCGCTTCTATCTTAGAAGGATCAACAGCAACACCACCTCTTGAAACCACATGACCAAGACAACTAACCTCTTCTAACCAAAATTCACACTTAGACAGTTTAGCAAATAGCTTCTTTTCTCGTAGAACTCCTAAAACCACTCTCAAATGTTCAGCATGCTCTTCTTCAGATTTCGAATACACCAAAATATCGTCAATAAACACCACAACAAACTTGTCTAGGTACGGATGGAAAATCCTATTCATATACTCCATAAACACCCCAGGCGCATTAGTCACTCCAAAAGGCATTATAGAATACTCATAATGTCCATACCTTGTTCTGAAAGCAGTCTTCTGAATATCCTCAGTTTTCACATGTATCTGATGATATCCCGATCTCAAATCTATTTTGCTGAACACACTCGCACCAACCAACTGATCCATCAAATCATCAATCCTCGGTAAAGGATACCGATTCTTGATCGTCACTTTATTCAGTTGCCTGTAGTCCACACACAACCTCATAGTACCTTCAATCTTCTTAACCAATAACACTGGTGCGCCCCACGGTGACACACTCGGACGAATAAATTTCTTATCCAACAGATCTTCCAGCTGACTCTTCAATTCAGTTAACTCAACAACAGACATACGGTACGGAGCCATCGACATCGGCCTAGTACCAGGTACCAAATCAATCGAGAACTCAACTTCACGCTCTGGCGGTAATTCATTCACTTCTTCAGGAAACACATCAGGAAAATCACACACCACGGCTAGATCGCAAATCACCAGTTTATCTTTAGCCTCTAAAGTCGCTAACACCATAAACAACTCTGCCCCATATGCTACTGCCTCATTCACCTGCCTTGCTGATAGAAACAAACTCTTTCCTTCCTCAATCTCAGGAAAGATCACAGTCTTATCAAAACAGTTGATATAAACTCGGTTAAACACTAACCAGTTCATACCCAGGATAACATCAATCTGCACTAGTGGAAGACACACAAGGTCCATCCCAAAGTCTCTACCAAAAATACTCAAAGGACAATTTAAACAAACTGAAGTAGTAGTCACTGAACCCTTCGCAGGAGTATCAATCACCATACTTCCATGCATCTCAGATATCTCTAATTTAAGTTTCACAGCACAATCCAAAGATATAAAGGAATGAGTCGTACCTGTGTCAATAATAGCTACAAGAGGAAAGCCATTAATATAACACGTACCTCGGATCAAACGATCATCTGCAGAAGTCTCAGAACCCGATAAAGCAAAGACTTTGCCTCCCGGCTGGTTCTCTTTCTTCGGCTTAGGACACTGTGGACTGATATGACCCACCTCTCCACAGTTGAAACAAGTCATAGTTTTCAACCGGCACTCTGCAGCCAAGTGACCACCTTTGCCACACTTGAAACACTTCTTCTCAGTACTGGTACACTCATGGAAACGATGTCCAGCCTGACCACATTTGTAACACTTAGCAGGTGCACTGGAGTCTCCCCCACTAGGTCTCCTTATCCCACTCTGTCTCTGGAAACCTTTGCCAGCTGCATACGGTTTCCCACGATCATTCTGATTCTTGCCTTTCCTATCAACCCTTTGTTGATAGCTCTCTGCTCTAGCCTTGGTATCCTGTTCAAAAATCCTGCAACAGTCAACCAAATCAGAAAACACTCTAATCCGCTGATACCCAATAGCCTGCTTGATCTCGGGACGTGATCCGTTCTCAAACTTCACACATTTTGAAAATTCTCCAGTAGCCTCATCATAGGGTGTGTAATACTTCGACAGCTCTGTGAACTTAGCAGCATACTCAGTAACAGATCGGTTGCCCTGCTTCAATTCTAAAAACTCTATCTCTTTCTTTCCTCTAACATCTTCTGGAAAGTACTTCCTCAGGAATCTCTCCCTGAACACCGCCCAAGTGATCTCAGCATTCCCAGCAGCTTCCAACTCAGTGCGGGTAGCAACCCACCAATCATCTGCTTCCTCTGACAGCATATGCGTACCGAACCTGACCTTCTGGTTATCGGCACACTCAGTCACTCGGAAGATCCTCTCGATCTCCTTCAACCACTTCTGAGCACCATCTGGATCGTATGCTCCCTTGAACATTGGAGGATTGTTCTTCTGGAACTCACTCAGTTGACGAGCAACTCCCATTCCCACAATATTCGGATTCCCTCCAAGTACTCCAGCTAGCATACCCATAGCCTCAGCAATCGCAGCATCGTCTCTACCTCTTCCAGCCATCTCTATTCTGAAAGCCCAACAAGCTAAAACAATAAGTACTGATAGGGTTACACAACACCCATCACATACAGGGAAACAGAATAATTACGACTCGACTCGACCGACTATGCTCTGATACCACTAATGTAACACCCTTCTAAAATACCCCAATAATTAATTAAACACAAAATATAAATCAGAGTAGATATGTAATTAAGGGTGTCACACCTGACACTTCACACCATTCACCAAAATATTTTGTCATGCTCATTTATTAATAAAAATAGAATATTGCACAATTCGCAGCGGAGTATAAAATCTGACAACATGCAAATCCATGTAACACATTACATATAAAGTTGTTCAACAACCAAATGAAAACAAGTAAAACATCCCGTCCCGATGTTACATCTACCAGAGCATGACTCACTAATGAACTACGCTAGACTCCAATCACTAGCTTCTACTCAATCACTGCTCGTTACCTGAAAACATAGTCGTAAGGGTGAGTTCCTCAATCGATATAATAAGCATTATAAAATATCATGTAATGCTAAGTAAATTAACACATTTCATCACCCTAATCAGATCACACATTCAGTACCGGCAACACCGACTCATAATCACAATCATATTCAACACAAACACAAAACACACGTATAATATTGGAATACATCCATTCATATTATACGTCATACATACATTATGCAATGAGACTCCATGCATGCGGTACCGACTATTCGTGAACATATAGTTCAACCTCACCGATCAAATCCAGATACGGCTACCAAGCTCACTAGTCCCACTCATTTGAGACCTAGTGACTCACATCACTAATTCCTCACCATGGGAATTAGCCACCACCCCAAGGGCTATGCTATGCACGCTAAATCACCTAGCATGCAAACATCAACAACAATCCACAATAATTCACTCACTAATTCCTCACCATGGGAATTAGCTACCACCATAAAGGCCATATTATGCACACTAAATCACCTAGCATGCAACCATCAACAATCCACAATGGACATATGCTCACACTCTAAGCCATAAACAATCCATTCACAATAGCATACATAATAGATATATTCATAACATTATGCACACCATCATACATCCTCAATACAATTATCACAGAATTATATTATGTCATGCCACATAATCAATCACAGTATTAGCACACTCTACTAATACCTACACTGCTCAAAACAACGGGAAATTGATCCCTCCTATATCATACACCAATATAGGCCAATCATCAATTGTTCACAATATTTAAAATATCAGTTTTTCTACTTTTCGAACAGTGTTAACCGGTTAACGCCCTGGGTTAACCGGTTAACGCAAACAGAACACGCTTCCTGGCATATTTTAACAGTGTTAACCGGTTAACACCCTGGGTTAACCGGTTAACGCAAGACAGACAGCAATATTTCTCAATTCATAACAGTGTTAACCGGTTAACACCCTGGGTTAACCGGTTAACGCAAGACAGAAAGCTGTTCCTGCGCTAACACGAAGCAGAATGCAGAATTCTCTGCATTTTCCGCCGTTGGAGGACTTCCGGACCTCCGATTCCAATTCCGTAAAAAGCTACACGTTCGGAAAATCACAATTCACCCAAATATAGATTCAATTACAACTTTAACATAACTTATTCATCACAATTTTTCAGCACTCATCATCCCAATTAGGGTCAATTCAACGGCTTATTACTACCCATTACATGTTAACCCATAATACCCATTAAACGACGATAAACCCCCCTTACCTGAGTTAATCCGGCAATCCTTTAGCTTCAAGCTCTTCCTTCCTCAACCTTCTTCTCCTACTCTTCCTCTTTGCCCTTTTCTCACTTTCTGTCGCTTCTCTGGTTTTCACGTGAAAAAACCCTTTTTACCAAATGGAACTCTTTATATATATATTCCAACTTTATTATTCCAATAATAATAATTCCAAATAATATTCCAATAATAATCCAATTATTTAATTAAATTAATAAATATACTATTAACTTAAATTAAATAATTATCATATTTTATCGGGGTGTTACAGATTCTACTGGGGAAAGAGTTAACACAACCAAACGTCAACGAACGATCGGGAAAAACTCGACGTTTATCGACACCATCGGAGAGGTGACTCTTGGGGAAGGAGAAAGATGTTATGAACATCGAAAGATGATGTTTACCGACATCAACAAAGAAGACCAGACATTTACCGATGACTGGGGTAGGACTCGATGTTTACCGACACCGAAAGAATGGTGTTTACCGACACCAAGGAAAAAACACACGCGGGTGCTGACATGATACTTACCGGTATCACAGGAATGACATCTTCATATGTCAGGGCAAGGTTAAACACTCGCTGGGGAATTCACTGGGAAGAATCAAGCTTTCCTTTTACGGACGGGTGAGGAAGTAAACCTCTCTGGGGGATACCAATCCTGAATGCTGTCAGGAGCAACTGTAGCAAACGTGTTGTACAGATGTTGAACAAAGATCCGCTTCTGCCGGGGATATGGTCTGATTGGGTTTGACATATGAATGCATATGTTTGAATTTTCTATGGCGTAATGCTCCATATTGAATGGAAATGCTACGCAATTTGAGGATGCAATGATCACTACATGCAAAATGCAAAATGATGAACTCCTGCTGGGTAGCAAGCTGATTAGATACTCCAACTCTGTGGGGAAGCTCTGTCTGAGGAATACTCTGCGGGGAGTAAGCACCAACTTCTCACTCATGCTGGAGGATAGCACTGCTGCTGGGGAAAGGATCCCAATCCACTCGGGGACTCCGCTTGGGACATAACCAAAGTAACTTCTCTGGGGAGAGCTGCCAAACCACAAGTAGGATAAACTCTACTGGAGATAATTTTCACTGAACCGGATCCACTCGGGGAATCTGTTGGGGAAAACATCAACACAACCCTCTGCTCGGGAGATCTGTTAGGGGAAAACCTTCACAACCCTGACTTTTGGGGAAAGGCATTCACCACTCTGCTGAGGAAAAGCACCTTTGGTGGGGAAAGTAATATACCAGACCACGCTGGGGATAGACCACACCAACCCTGCCGAGGACAAGCGTTCACGACCACGCTGGGGATAACATTACTTCAAACCAGACTGCTGGGGATAAAACCACTCTACTGACACCTCCGCTGGGGAAAAAACATCCTTCCAATCCGGTGGGGATTAACAATCTCTAGCTCTGTGGGGAAATGCCAGCTTTCAGACTAGCTGGGGACTTAACAATCGTTAGCTCTACTGGGGATAGAAGGCACTATCCACAGACGTCTCTGCAGGGAAGAAAAATAGTTCTGATAGCTTTCAGATTTGCCTGGGGAAACAGCCATAATCTGGCTGGGGAATTTCTGATCTTGATCTTGACATATGCTGGGGAGACAAGCCTCGAACTTGCTTAATCTGCTGGGGGAACATCCCCATCCTCTCACACTGCTGAGGAAACCACCGTGGCTTAACTGCTTCAGCCAGGAATTAAAAAGCAACAACCTGCAAAACAGCACGACAAACATGCCCCAGGGATTGCGTGGACAAGATACGCTCAAGTGTTCTCAACATTCAAAATGATTTTCAAATGTTTTATTTTTCTGCACGTTATTGTTCAGCCTTCATGTTTTTATATGCAATGTTTATCAAAAATTCGGACGCTTTTGCAAACAAAACAGTAAAATAAAAACAAGAGAGCAATTTATCTGAATAACGACTTTTATTGATTGAAAATGGGCCTGAAAAGGCGAATACATCAGGAAGCAATTCCTAGGAAGAGGTAATTGCGCACAAAAGGAAAAATTTATCCTAATGGCAATGTGAATACGGCATCCACTATTTCCCAATTCTGTTATAACTCACAAATCATCAGTTTCCTCCCAACTTCCTTGCTTTCCGAGAAGAATGATTGGACCGATCCTATCCTTCGAGATGGTAGACGACGAAGCGTGATGAAATACAGGTAACTCAGACTGTAGTCTTCGCTTTAATCCCTCTTTTGCCTGGATCTCCCTTTCGGGTTTTCAATCCACCGGGATACCCATTTTTGCCTAAGCCGCCCTTGCGGGTTTTCGACTTATCGGGTGTACAAATTCTTTTCATTCTTTATCCCTAACTTTTGCCCGAACCTTTTCTTCTTTTTTTTTTGGTTCGCCGGGATGCCCTTTTTTGCCTGGACTCTTTTATTCTTTTTGTCCAGCGGGTCAATTTACGCAAAGTATTTTTTGACTACATCTGAGTTAACAGGGTGCGAAAAATCTTCACCATCCATAGTTGTAAGCATCAAGGCTCCACCGGAGAAAACCTTCTTAACAATATATGGACCTTCGTAATTAGGAGTCCACTTGCCCCTGTTATCTGTATCGGGAGGAAGGATCCTCTTCAAAACTAGCTCACCGATCTGATAGCTTCGAGGACGCACTTTCTGATCAAAGGCTCTCTTCATCCTTCTCTGATACAACTGCCCATGGCACACAGCTGCTAGTCGTCTCTCCTCGATAAGGCTCAACTCGTTAAACCTTGTTCGAATCCACTCGGCTTCGTCAAGCTTGACATCTAGCAAGACTCTCATAGAAGGGATCTCCACTTCAACAGGTAGGACAACTTCCATACCATACACGAGGGAGTACGGGGTTGCCCCGGTCGACGTACGTACCGAAGTACGATACCCATGCAAAGCGAAAGGCAACATCTCATGCCAATCCTTGTACGTCACGACCATCTTCTGCACAATCTTCTTGATATTCTTGTTTGCCGCCTCTACAGCACCATTCATCTTCGGTCTATAAGGAGAAGAATTGTGATGTTCAATCTTGAAATCTTTACAAAGCTCTTTCATCATCTTGTTATTGAGATTCGAACCATTATCAGTGATGATTCTCTCAGGAACCCCATAACGACAGATGATCTCTTTCTTGATGAACCGGGCAACCACTTGTTTGGTAACATTAGCATAGGAAGCTGCTTCCACCCATTTGGTGAAGTAATCAATCATAACCAGGATGAAGCGATGTCCATTCGAAGCAGTAGGCTCAATCTTCCCAATCATATCAATGCCCCACATGGCGAACGGGCAAGGCGAATTCATGACATTCAGAGGGTTGGGTGATACATGCACCTTATCTGCATAGATATGGCATTTATGGCACTTTCGAGCATACTTGAAACAGTCGGATTCCATAGTCATCCAGTAGTAACCGGCTCTTAACAATTTCTTAGACATTGCATGACCACCAGCATGGGTACCAAACGAACCTTCATGCACTTCTTGCATCAACATATCTGCTTCGTGTCTATCCACGCATCTGAGCAGAACCATGTCAAAGTTTCTTTTGTACAGCACATCATCCTGATTCAAATAAAAGCTTCCAGCTAGCCTTCTCAGGGTTTTCTTATCATTCTTCGACGCACCTTCAGGATACTCCAGGCTCTTGAGGAAGTTCTTGATATCAAAGTACCACGGCTTCTCATCAACAATAGACTCGGCTGCAAACACAAACGCAGGCCTCTCGAGTCGATTCACTGCAACATGTGGCACATGATTCCACCAATGAACTTTGATCATAGAAGACAAAGTAGCCAAGGCATCAGCCATCTGATTCTCGTCTCGGGGGACATGATACAGCTTCACTTTCTTGAAGAACGTCAGTATTCTTCTGGTGTAATCTCTGTAAGGAATCAAATGCGGCTGGTTGGTATTCAAATCTCCATTGACCTGGTTGATCACTAGAGCAGAATCTCCATAAATGTCAAGAGTTTTGATCCTTAGATCAATGGCTTCTTCTATCCCCATGATACAAGCCTCATACTCAGCCTCATTGTTGGTGACGTCAAACGTCAATCTGGCAGAAAAAGGTATATGAGCCCCTTTTGGATTGATAAGCACTGCACCAACACCGTTACCATTCACATTCCCAGCCCCATCAAACATCAATGTCCACTTGTCATCAGGATCCGGTCCTTCCTCGACAAGAGGCTCTTCGCAATCTTTCATCTTAAGATACATGATGTCTTCATCAGGGAATTCAAACATCATCGGCTGATAATCATCAATCGGTTGCTCGGCGAGGTAGTCTGACAGAATACTACCTTTGATGGCCTTCTGCGACGTGTACTGGATATCATATTCTGTTAAGATCATCTGCCAACGGGCAACACGTCCGGTGAGAGTCGGCTTCTCAAAGATGTACTTCACTGGATCCATCTTAGAAATCAATAAAGTAGTATGGTTCAACATATATTGCCTCAGTCGGCGAGCAGCCCAGGCCAAAGCACATCAAGTTTTCTCGAGCTGTGAATATTTGATTTCACAGTCGGTAAACTTTTTGCTAAGGTAGTATATGGCATGCTCTTTTCGACCAGACTCGTCATGCTGTCCCAATACACACCCCATCGAGTTCTCAGTCACTGACAGGTACATTATCAGCGGTCTCCCAGGAACTGGAGGAATAAGGATTGGAGGTTTCTGCAAGTATTCTTTTATCTTGTCAAAAGCTTTCTGACAGTCATCATTCCACCTTATTGCTTGATTCTTTCTTAGCAATTTGAATATTGGTTCACACGTGGCAATTAGGTGAGATACAAACCTTGCGATGTAGTTCAATCTCCCTAAAAACCCACGAACCTGCTTTTCAGTTTTCGGTTCAGGCATTTCTTGAATAGCTTTGACTTTCGCTGGATCAACCTCAATCCCTTTTTCACTGACAATGAAGCCTAACAGCTTACCGGATCTCACACCAAACATGCACTTGTTCGGATTCAGCCTCAGTTTGAACTTTCTCAATCTGTCAAACAACTTCTGCAAATTAACCAGGTGCTCCTCTTCTGTCTGCGACTTCGCAATCATATCATCCACGTACACTTCAATCTCTTTGTGTATCATGTCATGAAAGACAGTCGTCATAGCCCTCTGATAGGTAGCACCAGCATTCTTCAGCCCAAATGGCATCACCTTATAGCAGAACGTGCCCCAAGGTGTAATGAATGTCGTCTTTTCCATGTCCTCTAGCGCCATCTTGATCTGATTATAGCCAGAGAAACCATCCATGAAAGAGAAAACCGAGGATTGAGCCGTATTATCCACCAATACATCAATGTGAGGTAATGGGAAATCATCTTTCGGACTCGCTCTATTCAGATCCCGGTAATCGACACACATTCTGACTTTGCCATCCTTCTTCGACACAGGAACGATGTTGGCTACCCACGGGGGATAAGTAGTCACTGACAAGAAACCCGCATCGAACTGCTTCTGAACCTCTTCATTGATTTTAACAGCCATATCAGGACTAGTTCTCCGAAGCTTCTGCTTGACTGAAGGACAATCTTATCTGAGAGGTAGTCTATGCACCACAATATCGGTATCCAACCCAGGCATATCTTGATACGACCAGGCGAATATCTCCACATACTCTCTCAGCATCTCAATCAACCTGCTCTTGACATCTGCCTTCAAAGCAACCCCGATCTTAATATCTTTTCTGGCGTCCTCGGTACCAAGATTAATAATCTCCAACTCCTCCTGATGAGGTTGGATGACCCTTTCCTCCTGCTTCAACAATCTGACCAATTCTTTAGGGAGTTCACAGTCTTCGTCACTCTCCTCTTCAGCTTGGTAGATGGGATTATTGAAATCATACTGAGCCATAACAGAACTGTTCATAGTGGATTCCGTGAGATCACTTCTGCATGTTTAATGCTTTGTTTTAGAAAAAGAATTCAAGAAAGTCACAAAAAACAAAAACATCGCCATTTTTATTTGTTTTGAAAATTGAAAGCAAAAAAAAAAGACAGGGATCACAAAATTGTTTGCAAAACGTCCTTTATTAATGATATCATTGAAAAACATGATGAGGCCTTACAATGAACCACTACGCCTTGGGCAGAACGTAGGGTTTTGTGCAAAATGAAAAACAAAAGAAAATTACTCTTTTTGAAGAGTAACTTGGACCACATCTTCTGCTGTCCAATTGTTGATCGACTCCCCTGGTGCACACGGGCGAACCCAGTTGTCTAGATCACAATCACTGTCACTGTCTTCACTACTGGCTACAAAGACATCACCGTGATTCATCAGCCCAGCGCTGTTAAAGGTACTCGGACCTGTCTGCACACTCTGCTCCGCCTGCAGAGGTTGATAGCCAATTCCGAACTTATCTTCTTTGATAGGCAAATCCACCATCTTGCCCCAGCCTTCTGCTTTACCAGAGTTGACAACTTCTACTACCTGCTTGTACGATGCAATTGAGGCACTTGGCTTCTTCTACTCAGCAAAAGCCACCCTCTCAAGAGCAACAATCTCAAATGCCTGGCATAAAGTCTCATGGATCTCGCCATCCACCTCCACATATTTGAAAGAGGATAGTTGACTCACCAGAATATCTTCTTCACCACATACAGTCACAATTTGACCGTTCCAGACATACTTCAACTTCTGATGGAGAGTTGACGAAACTGCCCCGGCTGCGTGAATCCAAGGACGCCCCAATAAACAACTATATGCTGGCTGGATGTCCATCACATAGAAGACAATACCGAAAACCTCCGGACCGATCTTCACCGGCAAGGTGACTTCACCAAAAACAGACTGTTTGGATCCATCAAATGCACGCACTATCAGATCACTCGGAGTGAGGATGATCCCTTCAACATCAATCTTACCCAGAATCTTCTTAGGCAGCACATTCAGAGACGAGCCAGTGTCTACCAACACATGTGACAACACTGCACCCTTGCACTCCATAGTGATATGCAGGGCCTTGTTATAGTTACGTCCTTCAGGCGTCAAGTCCAAATCTGTGAATCCCACACCATGCATGGTGCTCACATTAGCAATGACACCCTCCAGTTGGTTGACAGAAATCTCTTGAGGTACGTAAGCCAGATTCAACATCTTCAACAGGGCATTACGGTGCGCCTCAGAGCACAGAAGCAATGAGAGGATAGAAATCTTGGACGGAGTCTGATTCAGTTGATCTACAATCTTGTAGTCACTCTTCTTGATTATTTTCATGAACTCCTCCACGTCTTTCTCAAATGAGCCCTCAGGCGCCTCCTTCTGAGCAGGTTCTTCATCAACCACAGCCTGTTTACCTTTAGTTTTGGCGAGTGCCTCAGCATTATTATCTCTCAACGGTTGCGGAGCAAATAGACGTCCACTTCTGGTAAACCCTCCTGGTCCTCCAACATTGTCCACAATTGGACTCACAACCACAGGAGTTCTAGCTGGCATTCCGATAGTTACTGGAGCTTGATTCACTGGCCTGACCTGATTCTCAGCCCTTCTGTTGCTGCGATAAGCGTTGTCATACTTCCATGGCACAACCCTACTATCAACAGCCCTTCTACCCGAAGCACTAACAGTTACAGGAGCGGAAATAGTAACAGGAATACCACTAACTGCAGGCGCATTACCAGTCCTCTGACCACGCCCCTCGGACGGTTTGAAATAGATAGTGACGGTTGACACCATCCCACGATCTCTAACAGCCCGACTGAACTGCAAACAACCCTCGTCAATCAGATTCTGTATACCAGCCCTCAACTGATTACAACCATTCTCAGATTCAACACACTCTGCACAAACTTGATCACAACCCGGGAATACGCCCCCCTTCAACAAACGGTCCTTTACAACAAACAATGAAGTCTGAACATCCTCAACATTGACCACCAAGTCTTCAGTTTCTCCCCCTTCCACATTGTTCACTCTGTGCGCACCATGCGAAGGCATAGGGTTGTTTACAACATTCGGCACAGGAGCAAAATTGATAGTTTTAGCGTCAATTAGGTCCTGGACCTTATGATGAAAAGCCTTGCAGTTCTCAATGTGGTGCCCCGGTGCACCAGAGTGGAAATCACATCGCACGTTGGCATCATACCCAGGTGGTATTTTTGTCAACGGAGCCATGGTTCTCAACTCCACGAATCCCAATCTGAGCAACTCAGGTAGCAACTCAGCATAGGTCATCGGTAAAGGATCAAAACATCAATCAGGCATCCTCTGTCTCGGCTGATACGGACGTTGCTGTTGTTGTTGTTGTTATGGTGGCGGTTGTTGAACCCTCTGTTGTTGCTGTTGTTGACGAGGTTGAGGTGCTGGAATTGTTACAGCAGCAACCTGGCGATATTGCCCTCTGTTTGTACTCCTTCGATGTTGCACAGCATTGGTTTCACCCTCTCTCCTACGAGGTGCCCCAGCAAATGGTTTCTTGGAAGATGAGGAACCCACATCCTGAATCTTTCCAGCTTTGATCAGGCTTTCTGTCCTCTCCCCACAGATCACAACGTCTGAGAAACTACCAAATGAGCAACTCCCCATCCGGTCCATGAATACACCCTGTAATGTCCCGATAAACATGTCAGTCAACTCCCTCTCCAGCATAGGGGGTTGTACTCTTACAGCCAACTCACGCCACCTCTGGGCGTACTCCTTGAAGCTTTCACCAGATTTTTGACAAAGACCCTGCAACTGAGTCCGGCTCGGCGCCATGTCCATATTATGTTTATACTGCCTCAAAAAGGCCTCACCCAGATCTTTCCAGCATCGGATAGAATCTCTCTTAAGCTCCATGTACCAATCCAAGGAAGCTCCAGACAAGCTATCTTGGAAGAAATACATCCACATTTTCTCGTCATCTGTATAAGCAGAGATCTTCCTGTAATAGGCCTGCATGTGGGTGCGAGGACAAGAAGTGTCGTTGTATTTATCGAATGAGGGAGCTTTGACTTTGTAGGGGATCCTCAAACCTTCCACTAACCCCATATTGGTCACATCAAACCCAAGGGAGTTCTGACATTCCATAGCTCGGATTTTCTCAGCAAGAGCATCAACTTTACGGTCCCTCTCTTCGACTCTCCCCACAACCTCATCATCTTCACTGAGCAGAGTGAACATGTCCTCTTGTCTATCAACAATCGGAGCAGGATGACGAATCGGAGCCCGGGTAGCTCTAGCATTAACAGTCTCTGCAGCAAGAGGTTGTCCGTTGATTCTGATACCCCTCAATTCATCCCCTACAGCGTAGTCAGTGGCGGGAGCAGCAGCAGCAACATTCTCATGAACGGGTACACCCACTGGTGACGCACGGTTGGACGGCGGAATCACAACTTCCTGTCTCTGGGCTAAGGCACGCAGCTCCTCTTGCCCCTGAACAACCCCTTGCATCATTGTCATAAACTGGGCCATGTTTTCCCTCATATCAGCCAATTCTGCTTGAACCTGGTCCATGTTCCTCTGATATTTCAGTCTGGTTGAGTAGCGATGCGGTCGCTGATCAGCTATCCTGCCTGACACAGGAACCAGAGTGAGAAGTCACGAACAAGAACACCTGTTATGCAAAATGATATGTGTATAATGCTAATGATGCGTATGATGCATATGATATGTTCATTTCTCAGCCATTCAAAGAGCCCGATTCATCTTCGAAAGATGGCAACTGTAATACCCCAAAATTTACCCTTCATTTTTTCTAAAAAAAAAAAAAAAAAAAAAAAAAAAAAAAAAAAAAAACGAAAAAAAACCGAAAAAAAAAACGAAAAAAAATATTTAATTAATTAATTAATTAATTAATTAACTAAATAAAATAAATAAATAAATAAAATATAACAAATTATTTTGGACTTGGGTCTCCCTCATTTGAGCCCATTACCCACGAAAATCAGTCTATAAATACTGAGGTTTCAGTAGAGGAAAAGACACTTGGAGTTACACTGGGAGATTCACTTGAGAAAAAGGGAGAGAAGCAAAAGTACTCTGAGGTTTCCTTAGAACAAAATCACGAGGAAAAAGATAGTGAGAGAAGGAAACCTAGGAACTACTCTGCAGCAACCTCCAGGCAACTCTGAAAGGTTCATTCTGACTCACAGACTTTCAGCTCAAGCAAACCCTGCCATTTGATTTTTCTTCTCCAATCAGGTTTGCCCTATATCCATCATCTTTATGCCTTTAATTTGAATGCTCTAAATATATGAGGTATTATGGGTGAATTTGATACCCTTTTGATGCATGTGTTTGACAAGAGGTTTAGGCCTCCTACCCTTTATTGCTTTTCGTGAATTGAAAGGGCATGATTCATGTGGTTACATTTTGATTTGAGGGCAATTCTTGGTTACCCTATTTTGTTTCACTAACCCTTTTGTTGAGTTTTTGTGAAGGCACATGACTTTTGCAGGGATAACTCGCGTGGTTTCCCACTTTATTTGTGGGATACCCCTAGAGGTTTCATTCCGATTACCTGTACTGACTCACTTTCTTTGATGGTGTTTAGCTTGGAAGGATCCCTGGGTTTCCCATTCCTTTAATTGCTGTAACTTCGGATCTTTATCCGTGTGGTAATTTTTTCCCTTTCTCATACCTTATCGCTTTCTTAGCTGGAAGACCTCGATAGGAGGCAATGTTTGAGCCCCTTGGTGGCATTTTACTTTGAGATACATGTTTTGTGTTTTGTATTCGTATCCCCACATGTAGCGCGGTTCCTTCGTCAAGGACTGCCCGTTTGCCCTCGAGCATCCCAAACCCTAAAACCCATCACACACGTTTACTCCTTCTACTACAGGCGAGTAAGTCTCCAAAGGTCGAGCATCCGGTAGATTGCGTAGTGACGTCGTTCATCCAAAACCCATTCCATGACCCCGTAGTTAGCCGAACTACGGCTTGCTCTGATTCTCATTCCAGATGAGATACGTAGGCATAAGACGCGATGTCTTAGCGAGCATACATCCCCCCAACCCATAGGTCAGCCGAGCTACGAAGACTCTGATTCTCATATTCAGATGAGATACGTATGCAGTGGATGCGACATCCGCGCGAGTCATTTCTCTTAACCTTTTTAGTAAATAAACACATTAGGTAAACCCACACCCTTTAGACGAAAACTACAAAAGTGGATCCCGTAGAGTACTATGGATGCGTAGGGGTGCTAATACCTTCCCTTCGCATAACCGACTCCCGAACCCAAGATTTGGTTGCGAGACCCTGTCTTGTCCTTTCCTCTTTTCAGGTTTACTTCGAGCGTTTCCTTTCCCTCCTTTGGGATGAATAACGCACGGTGGCGACTCTTCTGTCATTTTCTTTCGCCGGTTGTTTTTTCGCGCACTGTATTTTTCAGGTTGCGACAGCTGGCGACTCTGCTGGGGACTTAAGAAGTTGACCTCTTGCTGGTCCATCTTCCCTAAGCGAGTCCCTCCTAGCTTTTGTGATTTTCTTGTTTAGTGGGTGTTCATGCTTTTGTATATTTTATTTACTTACTTGCTTGCATTCATCTGCTGTATCTGTTGGAGCTGTTGTTTGTTTGTTGGGATGGGATGTTCTACGAGAGATAAGCCCATTACCCAGGCTTGAGTGTACACACAGGTTTTAGAGTGGATGATCATGAGGCTTGCGTGGCATGTTGCTACGTTAAGTCGTTCGTGAAGAACCACACCCAGACGAGGTTTCTCTTGGATATATTATGTCCTACGGATGTTCCGTAACGACATGATGTTCCTTTAGAAATTGTCAACTCTGGTGACCATTTCCCGAGAACTCAGTCGAGGCCTCTCCTCCGAGACGTGATTATGTTAGCTCTGGTGGGCGCATTCTCGCCGATCAACCCGAGGACCCCGAGACTGGGAACTTGCTTTAGGATGTCCTGTTGAGGGGAGTCAGTGGAGGTCTTTTATCCCGTAATAATGCCAAACCTTCAGTGGTAAACGTATTATTCGCGACTGAAGGGCTGAAGTTGACGAACTTCTGTTCTTAGAACCTACCAGTGAGGGGCGGGCTAAATTCAGGAAACCTTAACCTCCAACCAACCCGGTTTTCTGGAGCAGAGCTTTGATCTTGTATTATATTCCTTAGTGGTTCTCTCTTCAGACAGTGTAACCTGACAGATGTTCAAGCAGATACAGCAATCCGGATTGACATGCCACTGCATTGCATTCACATCATCACATCATTTGCATTCATATCATTTAACACATGTTTATCCTTTTCAAGGGGGTTTAAATCTTCTTCTTGATTCTAGTCGGGATTTTCTTCTTACACTGTTTATCAAATGTGAGACTGGAATCAAGGGGGTAGAATACCTTTTGGAATTGATAAACATGTCATTGCATTTGCATAGTCATCCGCATGTCTTGCATAACAGGTACCGCCACAGTGTTCTCAGTTTGTTTGGTGTCCCATCAGCAGGATAGCTGACTCAGGCATTCACCAATACGGTACCCGAAGGAATCAACAAAGAGCGATGGAGAGCCTACAAGCAGAGCTCGCCGAGATGAAGATTCGCATGAATCAATTCATGGATTTGGTTCAAGGGGTGGCTCAAGGACAGCAGGAGCTTAGATTGTTGGTGCAGAGGGATCCCCCTATTACTCAACCGGAGACGTTGGCTGATCCTCCAGCTGGAGAGGCTAATGGTCCCAATGGACCGGGGCCTATCCCGATCCCGCATGTCAACCTAGATCAACAACCTATTCAGGATGGTCAGGATGATCAGTTCCCTTTGCTTCAGGAAGACTTTGGCATGGACCCCATGTTTAAAAGATTGGAAGAGAGGTTGAAGGCAGTGGAAGGACAGAACCTTCTGGGAGTAGATGTTGCTGACTTGGGCTTGGTCCCAGGTGTGAGGGTGCCACCGAAATTCAAGGTCCCGATATTTGACAAATACCATGGCAGCACTTGTCCCAAAACTCACGTGCAAGCCTATTTCCGTAAAATGGTTGCATACTCTGACGACGAGAAGCTACTTATGTACTTCTTCCAGGACAGCCTGGCTGGGGCATCCTTGGAATGGTATATGAGGCTGGACAGAGCCCACATCCGTTGCTGGAGGGATTTGGCAGAGGCTTTCGTGAAGCAGTATCAGTATAATGCAGACATGGCTCCGGACAGAACTCAACTTCAGAATCTGTCTCTTAAAAGCAATGAGTGCTTCAGGGAATACGCTCAACGCTGGAGGGATACAGCTTCCCGTGTTCAGCCTCCTATGTTGGAAAAGGAAATGGCCAACATGTTCATGAATACTCTGCCCGGACCTTACTTGGAGCGTCTGGTGGGGTGCAATGCTTCCAACTTTGCTGATGTGGTCTCTACCGGAGAAAGGGTGGAGAATTACCTAAAGACCTATAAGAGCCAGAGTGGAGGTGGATCCTCATCAGGGGTGAAGAAGCCGTTCATTCAGGGACAGAAGAGGAGAGAAGGGGATGCAAATGCCATATATTCTTATCAGAACAGGGATAACCGGAGGAATAACTTTTAGAATTATCATCAGCAACCGTATGTTGCGGCTGTGACCATTCCAGCTGCAGCAACACTACAACAACAACAATCACAACGTCAACCAGCTCAGTATCAACAGCAGCAACAACCGGGTAACAGACCCGCTTATCAACAGAGGCAAAGGATGATGGACCGGCATTTCGACACCCTTCCAATGTCGTACGCTCAGATGCTTTCTAGTCTTCAACAACTACAACTTGTGCAACTGCGCACTCTGGCTCCTCCTATTGGTAGACTTCCGGTGGGTTACGACGCCAACGCTAGGTGTAGCTTCCACTCTGGGGCACCTGGCCACAATATTGAGAACTGCAAAGCTTTTAAGCACGTAGTTCAGGACCTCATAGATTCAAAGGCTATCGACCTTGCACCGGCTCCGAATGTCGTTAACAATCCCATGCCCCAACATGGTGGTGCGAACGTTAATTTGGTAGAGGGAGAAGCCAAGTCCATTAAGGATGTGTTGAAGCTGAAGACTCCATTGTCGGATGTCAAAGGATGCTTGCTGAAGGCCGATGTTTTCCCCGGTTGTGGGAAGGGTTGTTTGGATTGTGCCACTCAGAGTGGAGGTTGTTTGAAGCTACAGCAGGGTATCCAGGCCTTGCTCGACAAAGGTATCCTCCAGGTTGAAGATTTGTCTGTCCAAGAGTCGGTGGAAGAGGTTAAAGTGGGTGCCTCTATCTCACCCTTTAAGCAGGCACGGGCCGTGGTGGATTCAGGTGTTGCTCCCGGTTGGGGGCGTCTGTTGGAATTACCAGTGAAAGAAGATAAGTTCGGTATTGGGTATCAGCCAGTTTTGACTTCTACAACTTCAACACTTCAGACTCGTCAGGGGCCGATCACTTTCTCCAGTGCTGGCGTCATTCAGTATGGTCAAGTCTCTGCAGTCAACAAAGAAGATGGGGATAGTGATTGTGACATCGACAACTGGGTGCGTCCGAAGATTCCGGGTGAAGTCATCAACCATTGGTCTTCTGAGGAGATTGTCCAAGTCACTCTTCTTGAAGAGTAATTTTCTTTGTTTATTCATGCATATCCAAGTCTTACGTTCCGCCCAGGGCGTAATGACTCATTGTAGGGCCCATCTATGTGACACTTGCATTTTTTATCATAAATAAAGGACGTATTTTTGCATTCAAATATTTCGTTCCCTGTCTTTCTATTTTTGCAGTTTTTCAAAATAAAAAAAATGGCAATGTTTTGTTTAGTTTTCACTTCTTGTTCACACTCATAAGCACATACCATCACTCATGCAGATGCACGTCACCGGATCCTATTGATAACGGTTCTGCTATGGCTCGCTTCGACTTTGAAAATCCAATCTTTCAAGCTGAAGAAGAGGGTGATGAAGACTGTGAACTCCCTGAAGAACTTACCAGGTTATTAAAACAAGAGGAAAGGGTTATTCAACCGCATCAAGAGTCTGTTGAAGTGATTAATCTCGGCACCGAGGACGCCAAGAGAGAAATCAAGATAGGGGCTGCTTTAGAAGACAATGTGAAAAAAGGGCTGATTGAATTGCTGCAAGAATACGTTGATATCTTCGCCAGGTCTTATCAGGACATGCCTGGGCTGGACACAGACATCGTGGTACACCGCTTGCCTCTCAAAGAAGGTTGTCCCCTGGTCAAGCAGAAGCTCAGAAGAACAGCTTTCTGTCTTGCGTTAACCCGTTAACCCAGGGTGTTAACCGGTTAACACTGTTATAAATTGTGAAAAACTGTTGTTTTGTCTGCGTTAACCGGTTAACCCAGGGCGTTAACCGGTTAACACTGTTGCGTTTTGCCAGAAAGTGTGTTATGTGTTGCGTTAACCGGTTAACCCATGGCGTTAACCGGTTAACACTGTCAAAAAGAGGAAAAATGGATATTTTAAATGTTATGTGTATATGTGATGGTTGGCCTATATCGGTGTGTGATATAGTAGGGATTATTCCCGCTGTTTTGAGCAGTATAGGTATTAGTAGAGTGTGCTAATACTGTGATCAATTATTTGACACGATATGATGTTTTGATGAATGTGTTGATGATGTATGATGGTATGCATAATGCTATGAGTGTATATATATTGCATGTGTTTGTGAATGGACTATTTTATGGCTTAGAGTGTGAGCATATGTCCATTGTGGATTATTGTTGATGATGTTGCATTGCTAGGTGAATTAGCATGCATATTGTGGCCTTTATGGTGGTAGCTAATTCCCATGGTGAGGAATTAGTGATGTTAGTCATTTTGGACTGTTGTTGATGTTTGCATGCTAGGTGAATTAGCGTGCATAGCATGGCCCTTGGGGTGGTAGCTAATTCCCATGCTGAGCAATTAGTGATGTGAGTCACTAGGTCTCAAATGAGTGAGACTAGTGAGCTTAGTAGCCGTACCTGGATTTGGTCGGTGAAGTTGAACTATATGTTCACGAATAGTCGGTACCGCATGCATGGAGTTTCATTGCATAGTGTATGTATGGCGTATAATATGAATGGATGTATTCCAGTATGATACGTGTGTTGAATGTTGTGTGATGTGTTGATGTTAAGCATGTTTGAGTTGATGTGCCGTTACTGAATGTGTGTTATGATTAGGGTGATGAAATGTGTTAAATTACTTAACATGACATGATATTTTATAATGCTTATTATATCGATTAAGGAACTCACCCTTACAACTATTTTTCAGGTAACGAGCAGTGATTGAGTAGAAGCTAGTGCTTGGAGTCTAGCGTAGTCTCCCTAGTGGGTCATGCTCTGATAGATGTAACATCGGGATGGGATGTTTTAAATGTTTTATCGTTGGTGGTGAACCAGTTTACATGTATTGTGTTACATGTTTTGAATGATCGATTTGATCTCTATCCGCTGCGTATTGTGCAAATGTTTTATGTTTTGAGTTAATAAAAGAGCATGACAGTTATTATGGTGTGAAATGTTGTGTGACACCCTTGATTGCATAATTACTCTGATTTATATACGTTGTTTTAATTAAATATTTGGGGTATTTTAGAAGGGTGTTACAATTATGAGCCAATGAAGTTTGAATTCCCTGATGAAGACATCATGTTCCTCAAGATAAAAGACTGTGAAGAGCCAGTTGTTCAGGAGGGACCTGATTCAAACGAAAAGTGGACTTTGTTGTTTGATGGGGCTGTCAATGCTAGAGGAAGTGGAATTGGCGCTGTCATTACTACTCCGAAGGGTGCCCACATGCCTTTCACCGCTCGTCTGAATTTTGAGTGCACAAATAATGAAGCTGAGTACGAGGCCTGTATTTTGGGTATTGAGCAAGCCATTGATTTGAGAATCAAGACTTTGGACATCTTCGGAGATTCAGCTCTGGTGATCAATCAAGTGAATGGTGATTGGAATACTCTCCAGCCCACTCTGGTCCCCTACAGAGATTACACGAGAAGACTGTTGACTTTCTTCACAACAGTAAAATTGTATCATATACCTCGTGATGAGAACCAGATGGCAGACGCACTTGCTACTCTATCCTCCATGATCAAGGTAATTCGTTGGAACCATGCTCCCAGGATCGATGTGATGCGCCTTGACAGGGCCGCATATGTGTTTGCTGCTGAACTGGTAGTCGATGACAAGCCCTGGTATCACGATATCAAGTGCTTTCTGAAGAATCAAGAGTACCCTGCAAGGGCATCCAACAATGACAGAAAGACTTTGAGAAGATTGGCAGGCAGTTTCTTCTTGAACAAAGACGATGTGTTGTATAAGAGGAACTTCGACATGGTTTTGCTCAGATGTGTAGACAGACACGAGGCGGACATGTTAATGCAGGAAGTTCATGAAGGTTCCTTCGGTACTCATGCCGGTGGACATGCAATGGCTAAGAAATTGTTGAGAGCGGGTTATTATTGGATGACCATGGAATCAGATTGTTTCAAGTATGCTCGGAAGTGTCATAAGTTCCAGATTTATGCTGATAAGGTGCATGTACCTCCGAATCCTCTGAATGTGATGTCTTCGCCGTGGCCGATTGCCATGTGGGGCATTGACATGATTGGAAAGATTGAGCTGACTGCTTCCAATGGGCATCGCTTCATCCTTGTTGCCATCGACTATTTCACCAAGTGGGTCGAGGCAGCGCCGTTCGCGAATGTCACCAGACATGTGGTTGCCCGTTTCATCAAGAAAGAAATCATTTGCCGCTACGGGATTCCCGAAAGAATCATTACTGATAATGGTTCTAATCTCAACAACAAAATGATGAAGGAGTTGTGTCAGAACTTCAACATTCAGCATCACAATTCTTCCCCTTACCGCCCTAAGATGAACGGCGCTGTTGAGGCGGCAAATAAGAACATAAAGAAGATTGTGCAGAAGATGGTCGTCACGTACCGAGATTGGCATGAGATGCTACCCTTCGCCTTGCATGGGTACCGCACTTCGGTACGTACATCGACCGGGGCAACCCCTTACTCCCTTGTGTATGGTATGGAAGCAGTCCTACCTGTTGAAGCGGAGATTCCTTCTCTAAGAGTTCTGTTGGATGTCAAGTTAGACGAAGCTGAATGGATTCGGACAAG
This sequence comes from Lathyrus oleraceus, assembly GCF_024323335.1. Lineage (NCBI taxonomy): Eukaryota > Viridiplantae > Streptophyta > Magnoliopsida > Fabales > Fabaceae > Lathyrus > Lathyrus oleraceus. Next base: position 522,802,970 of record NC_066584.1, read on the forward strand.
GTTCAATGAGTTGAGTCTTATCGAAGAGAAGCGAATGGCAGCCATTTGTCATGGGCAGTTGTATCAGAGTCGGATGAAGAGAGCTTTTGATCAGAAGGTGCGTCCTCGTTGTTTCCAAGTCGGAGATTTAGTGTTGAAAAGGATCCTTCCTCCTCAGACAGATCACATGGGCAAGTGGACTCCTAACTATGATGGACCGTATATTGTCACCAAGGTTTTTGATGGTGGGGCTTTAATGCTTGCAACTATGGATGGTGAAAACTTCACTTCCCCTGTGAACTCAGACGCAGTTAAAAAATACTTCGCATAAAATAGACCCGCTGGACAGTAAAAAGAGTAGTCCAGGCAAAAAATGGGCATCCCGGCGAACCAAGAAAATGAAAAGGTTCGGGCAAAAATTAGGGATTAAAAGTGAAAAGATTGTACACCCGGTAAGTTGAAAACCTGAAAAGGCAACTTAGGCAAAAATGGGTATCCCGGTGGATTGAAAACCCGAAAAGGGCGATCCAGGCAGAAGTTAGGGATTAAGCGAATGACTGTGTTCTGAGTAGTTCTGAATCTCATCTCGTGCCAATGACTGGAAATTTTTGAAGGATAGGAAACAGTCCAATCACTCTTTCAGAAAGCTGATCATCTGGAGGATCTTGAAGACGGGCAAGTCATAGCAGAATTGGAACCCAATAGAAATCCATTTCATATTGCCATTAGATTAATTTCAGTTTTTATCTATTGTGCGATTACCTCTTTCCAGGGATTGCTTCTTAGTGTAAATGCCTATTCAGAGGCCGTTCAATCAATAAAATCATGTTATTCAGTATATCTCTGTTTTCATTTTCATTTTACTGTTTTGTTTGCAAAAATGACGTCCGAATTTTTGATAAACATTGCATCATGACACATAAGGGCTTTACAGGTACATGCTTAATAAACATTTAAAATTACTGTAAATTTTAAGTGCTTTGGATCGTCTATTCAGAACAGATACCCTCGGGGCATTTCCTTAAAATTCCCTGCAGATGATCGTGAATATCTTCCCCAGTGAAGTCACCAACAGACAAATTCGGTGTCTTATCCCTGCAGAGCTGATCAGAGCGTTGGATTCTTCAATCCCCAGCAGTTTCTCACCACCGTACTTCCCCAAGCGGTTGTTTCAGGACATACACTCCCCAGCGGAGTTGACAGTGCCAGACTTTATCTTCCCAGCAGAAGTGGCTGCTCCTTAGAGTTCGATGCCAGATCGATAATCCCAATGCCAGATCCATGGTTTCTTTCCTTAAATAAGAACCTCGGTACCGTATCAGTGTTTGCTCCCCCTGCTGAGTCATCTCTCGCAAACTGTGGTTGCCAGAATCAGTGTAGCTTTCCTCAGCAGCAGGCTTCCAATGCCATTCTTTCCCCGATCAGAGTCTCGGTATGGCCAGAACACCGCATGGCTAGTCATCTCCCCACAGAGTTCATTGTGGTGTGTATCTCCAGCAGCCTGGCCAGAGCCCAGAGGATGGTAATCATTTCCCCAGCAGATCCCCTTGCCTCGACTTGGCATTCTACCCAGCATTTCGCATCCCTGCATGTAGAATCATATTGTATTGCATCATTCCAAATCGCGTAGCATTTCCATTTTCATGGAGCATTACGCCATTGAAAAATTCAAACATACGCATGTAAGCATAAAACATTCTCGGTATCCCAAGTAATAAGCTAGAAGTTGTTTCCAGTACTCAGACTGAAGATTGTTCATGACTTACCTTTGTTATCCCCAGCAAGTGTCATTGGCCCATGCGCCGCCTCTATTATCATTCCCTATTTCTGCCAATACTGACAGGCATGAAGTTTTCCGGTATCCAGACCGAAGTGGCATTCAGGCCAGTTTTCCGGTATCCAGACCGAAGTGGCATTCAGGCCAGTGTTCCGATGTTCAGATCGAAGAAGTTTCCGACGTTCAGGTCGATGCGACTTGTGGCATTCAGGCCAGTTTTTCCGGTATTCAGACCGAAGTGGCATTCAGGCCAGTTTTCCGGTATCCAGAAGTGGCATTCAGGCCAGTTTTCCGGTATCCAGACCGAAGTGGCATTCAGGCCAGTTTTCCGGTATCCAGACCGAAGTGGCATTCAGGCCAGTTTTCCGGTATCCAGACCGAAGTGGCATTCAGGCCAATTTTCCGATATTCAGATCGAAGAAGTTTCCGACGTTCAGGTCGATGCGACTTGTGGCATTCAGGCCAAGTCTTTCCGATATTCAGATCGAAGAAGTTTCCGACGTTCAGGTCGATGCGACTTGTGGCATTCAGGCCAAGTCTTTCCGATGTTCAGATCGAAGAAGTTTCCGACGTTTAGGTCGATGCGACTTGTGGCATTCAGGCCAATTTTCCGATGTTCAGATCGAAATCCATTCCAGTATTCAGACTGCTGAGCGGCATTCAGGCCATGGTTATTTCTGTGTTACCATTTATTTTGGTATCCAGTTTATAATTCTTTTTCGATATTCAGACTGACTCTCACCGTACCAGACGGATTCTTCTTTCAAGACCACCTCTTTGCCGATTCTGACAGGCATTGTGACTTCACTTCACTTCAGTGCAAATTTTTGGGCTTTTATTGTATTCAATCCCTTGATACCTCGAAAGCATGAAAGCAGTTGTCATCTTCTTTCCGGGTCTCCAGTTGATTGAATAGGGGCAGCTGTAATACCCCAAAATTTACCCTTCATTTTTTCTATAAAAAAAAAAAAAAAAAAAAAAAAAAAAAAAAAGAAAAACGAAAAAAAAATATTTAATTAATTAATTAATTAACTAAATAAAATAAATAAATAAATAAAATATAACAAATTATTTTGGACTTGGGTCTCCCTCATTTGAGCCCATTACCCACGAAAATCAGTCTATAAATACTGAGGTTTCAGTAGAGGAAAAGACACTTGGAGTTACACTGGGAGATTCACTTGAGAAAAAGGGAGAGAAGCAAAAGTACTCTGAGGTTTCCTTAGAACAAAATCACGAGGAAAAAGATAGTGAGAGAAGGAAACCTAGGAACTACTCTGCAGCAACCTCCAGGCAACTCTGAAAGGTTCATTCTGACTCACATACTTTCAGCTCAAGCAAACCCTGCCATTTGATTTTTCTTCTCCAATCAGGTTTGCCCTATATCCATCATCTTTATGCCTTTAATTTGAATGCTCTAAATATATGAGGTATTATGGGTGAATTTGATACCCTTTTGATGCATGTGTTTGACAAGAGGTTTAGGCCTCCTACCCTTTATTGCTTTTCGTGAATTGAAAGGGCATGATTCATGTGGTTACATTTTGATTTGAGGGCAACTCTTGGTTACCCTATTTTGTTTCACTAACCCTTTTGTTGAGTTTTTGTGAAGGCACATGACTTTTGCAGGGATAACTCGCGTGGTTTCCCACTTTATTTGTGGGATACCCCTAGAGGTTTCATTCCGATTACCTGTACTGACTCACTTTCTTTGATGGTGTTTAGCTTGGAAGGATCCCTGGGTTTCCCATTCCTTTAATTGCTGTAACTTCGGATCTTTATCCGTGTGGTAATTTTTTCCCTTTCTCATACCTTATCGCTTTCTTAGCTGGAAGACCTCGATAGGAGGCAATGTTTGAGCCCCTTGGTGGTATTTTACTTTGAGATACATGTTTTGTGTTTTGTATTCGTATCCCCACATGTAGCGCGGTTCCTTCGTCAAGGACTGCCCGTTTGCCCTCGAGCATCCCAAACCCTAAAACCCATCACACACGTTTACTCCTTCTACTATAGGCGAGTAAGTCTCCAAAGGTCGAGCATCCGGTAGATTGCGTAGTGACGTCGTTCATCCAAAACCCATTCCATGACCCCGTAGTTAGCCGAACTACGGCTTGCTCTGATTCTCATTCCAGATGAGATACGTAGGCATAAGACGCGATGTCTTAGCGAGCATACATCCCCCCAACCCATAGGTCAGCCGAGCTACGAAGACTCTGATTCTCATATTCAGATGAGATACGTATGCAGTGGATGCGACATCCGCGCGAGTCATTTCTCTTAACCTTTTTAGTAAATAAACACATTAGGTAAACCCACACCCTTTAGACGAAAACTACAAAAGTGGATCCCGTAGAGTACTATGGATGCATAGGGGTGCTAATACCTTCCCTTCGCATAACCGACTCCCGAACCCAAGATTTGGTTGCGAGACCCTGTCTTGTCCTTTCCTCTTTTCAGGTTTACTTCGAGCGTTTCCTTTCCCTCCTTTGGGATGAATAACGCACGGTGGCGACTCTTCTGTCATTTTCTTTCGCCGGTTGTTTTTTCGCGCACTGTATTTTTCAGGTTGCGACAGCAACCTGCAATACACAACAAGGAAGCAACATACACAAGATAGTGAGCACAAGGTGGAACACCAACAACCTCATCTATAGATAAGAGCAACAAGGATCATTCAACAATGTCAACAAAGATCCAGGTAAATCAAAGTACAATAATGAATCCCATCCAACAAGCCTGGAGGTGATTCTCAACATAAACATCAGAGATACAAGCTAAGACAAATGGCTTCCAGGAATGAGAGTCTTCAGGTAGTGGCACTGGTCTATCAACAGGTCACACTCTGAACATTCTGGCAAGGGAGTGAGCTTCTCCTTCAATTGTCTTCTGAGCTCCACAACTTCTCTTCCGAGTTGGCTCTCTGATGCACGTCTCAAATCTGACTCCTTCTTCAACTGGATATCTTTGTCTCTGAGTTGCTTCTCCAGGTCTCTTATCTTCTTCTGATAATTGGCTTCAGCTCTCTGCAACCTCAAGCATTCCCGGTGTTCTGCATTCAACAAGTTCTCCATCTCTTCATAGGATCTCTTCTTGCTCTTCAACCTAGCAGTATATTTACCCTGCACGTCTCTGAGTTGATGAGTCAGGTTCAACTTGTCAGCTTTGGCTTTGTAGAGCTCCATCTGAGTATCTTGCTCTTTCTCTTTCAATCGGCGATTCTCCATCAGGGCTTGCTTGTACTGCTCAGCAGGTACATTCTCAGCAAGGATCAAAGGTGGTTGCACTTGCAAAGACTCCATCCTATCATAGGGCAACAACAAAGTTTCCACTCTCTTCTTGACCCACTCAGTGTAGTCAGGCATAGAAATGGCAAACTTCTTCCCTAAAATAGCTCCATCCTTAACACCAATAGACTTCCAAGCTCTTCCTACTCGCTCCAAACTAACAGGGTCACTTCGCTTCTCAAAGTACACACTCTCAGCTATCTCAGCATCAAGTGGTCTTCCATTCATCACAAACCCCAACTGGCGAAGAGAAAGGACTGGATTGTAATTGATGCAACCCTTGGTCCCTACAAGTGGCACATTCCGGAACTCTCCACAACTCATAATGACATTACGCATATCCATCCGGTAAGACTGCCACCTGATATCATAGGAGGTAAGAGACATAACCCTCTGAGTCCACTTATGAGTGCTCTGAGCATCCACAAAAGGTCCACTGACTGGCAGGAGAGACAAGAACCATCTGAGCAGCAACGGAAGACAACATCTGATAGCTCAACCCTTACCATGCCTACCGTGAATAGCATAGTAAGTGTCAGCTAACAAGGTAGGAACTGGGTTTCCTCCAATGAAAATAGTGACTGCAGCAAAGTCCACAAAGTTGGGCATACTCGGGAACAGGACAATCCCATAAATCATGATGGCCAACTGAGCATGAAAAGCTTCCCAATTTCCCTTCTCTGCTTCCTCTCTAGCAATCCTCAACAGGAACTTCAAAGGCAGACCTACAACATCCCCACTGGACTTCCAATTATCACTGACTTCTTTGATACCCAAACGGAGAACTCTGGCAACGACTCTGAAATCAACCTCCTTAGGAACATCCAAGAAAGGAACCTGATACCGGATCGGGACATTCAGCATAATGGAGTACTCCTCGAGAGTGGGTGCCAACTGATAATCCTGAAAAGTGAAGCAACGAAGCTTTGGGTCATAGAACTGTAGAAGAGTATGCAACGGCACTAGATCTACCACCGTCTTCAATAGTGTCAACAAATCCCCATACTGATCAACAAACCCCTTCTGGTTACCACTGGTCACAAGGTTGCTCAACTCTATCAAAGACGTCAATGGCTCACGGTGAAAACTATAGGAACAAGTCTTCCGCTTCAACTCTGGACCAGTTGCCATCTCTATCAATGAATCGAACTCCTGAATGAACCTGAGAAATGATATGCATGAAGAGATTAGCTTTTTTCTTTTTCTTTCTCCTTTTTTTTATTTCAATTCTTTTTTTATTGCGTATTTTTTTGAAAATAAACATGCTATGATGCAAATGATGCAAACAAGACTGGCTGGCTGTGTATCTCGGAGCACAGGATCAAAGCTTCGGCTTGAACTCGGAACCACAAATTCATCTGAAACCCAAAGTCATCTGAGACCCCAAAATTCTGAACCAATACTCACCAACAGGATCACGAGTCACCAACAAGTCACCGACAAGTCACCAACAAGTCACCAATTGTACCTGTAATAATGATCATTCCCTCCCCACTCACGGGTGTCATCTAGGCCAGGGAAGGCCGAGAGAAACGCAGCATAAATAACCCTTTCATAGAATACCATCATATACACACCCGAAGTATGTAACGACAATACCCCAACAGAGTCTGAACTGCTCGTGATATCAATGTTCCGCTAAGTGGCGCAATACCACCCGCTTCCCATGAATCACTCTATTCCTAGGTATCCTAGATTTCACTCATAGCCTGGGTATTGGGCCTTTTACCTCATGTAACTCCCACCCCAACAGAGAGACAACACAGCACAGCCAGATGAACAGATGAAAATGATGAATGCAAACATAAATGCAAATATAAACAAATAAATGCAATCAATGAAACAGCAAAAGCAACCAAACCCTATCCTAGAGAGCGCTAGGAGAGACTCGCTTAGGGAAGATGGACCAGCAAGAGGTCAACTTCTCTATGTCCCCAGTAGAGTCGCCAGCTATCGCATTACGCGAAAAACCGGCGGGAAAACGAAACAACAGAGCCGCCACCGTGCGTTATTTATCCCAAAGGAGGGAAAGGAAACGCTCGAAGTAAACCTGGAAAAGTCATGGTCTCGCGACCAGAGAAAGATGGGATCGGGAGTCGGTTATGCGAAGGGAACGTATTAGCACCCCTACGCATCTGTCATACTCGACGGGATCCACGCACAAAAGAAAGGATAAGGTTGCTAGAAACTGATCACAAACTGCACACAAGGCTGGAAAGGGACACAGGAAAGACAAAAGAAACTAACTCGGCAGGATATCGCATCCTGGGCCTACGTAGTCTGTCAGGCACAGGCATCAGAGTCGACGTAGTTCGGGACTAGGGGAAACATGCTCGCTAGGATGTCGCGTCCTATGCATACGTATCTTCCCTGACGGGAGAAGAATCAGAGCACTCGTAGCTCGGCTAACGCACGCCAAACAAAACCACACAGGAAACCGACTGCCAATCGCTGGACTTACGTCAGACTCCACACAAACAAGCAAACATGGAAACCGAATGCCAATCGCTGGACTTACATCAGACTCCAAACAAAGACACACACAAACTGGAAACCGAATGCCAATCGCTGGACTTACGTCAGACTCCAAACACACAAAGGGGTTGAAAAAGAAAAAGGGCGCCCGGAGAGATCAGCTCATCGCCTGCCTACGTACCTCATCTGGTATGAGGATCAGGGCGACGTAGTTCCCCTACGCAGGGAAAAAGGACTAGCCTAACCAGATACAAAGGGAGATACAAACTACTAGGGAGACTACGACTCGAGCCTAGAAGTTGTCATGCATACGATCCATATGTTAAGGTTTCTATCTAACTTGCACAGGGAGCAAGCTATCCTAAATAGCACAACAAATACATACAAACACACAAAGCAAGCACACACACTATATGCAATCAATTGGGCTCATACAAGGTTAGGCTGTGAAACACAAGCCAACTGGAATCGGGTGTAGTTAGCTCTTAACCCTAACATTGAGAGTTAGGGTGAAGCAGATGAAATGGGAAGTGAGGATAAGACCTCACAACTCTTATCCATGGCCTGGGAGAGCTTCAGACAAATGAAAGTGTGGGAGTTCAGAAAGTAGGAACTCTTCTTCACATATGACTGACACAACAAAGATCTTGGGTTAATATCCACAATGCATCAACACAAGGTGTGTGAGCAGAGTGAATGACACACTGAATAGCAGGAGATGGATTGCACATCTCTTGTATCTGCCAATTGCCTCATAGAGGACTTTTCCTGCTTGGCACCAAAAGTAAACAAACACAAGCATTGCCTCTTAAGGAGGGCTTCAGACAGGTGTCTGCCCCACATAACAGGACAGGTCTTCCAGACTACATGAAGTCAAAGAGTTATACCTCAGTGGTTAAGCAACCAAGCAAAGCAAAAGCAAGTTCAAAAGAACTAAAAGCAACTTAGGTACCTGAAAAAAATCTAACCCAATCAGTATGCAATTCAAACAATCAAACAGACAGTCAATCACACAATTAGACAGATAAGCAGGCAATGTGCAAGGCACAAGCCAATGGGCACAACACAAGTAACTTGGCATCAACCTACAAAACAACTCAAAGTTAGTCAATATTAACCACTTAATCAACTCAAGAGAGTGAGCAACTCCAATCATGGCAATGTGCTTCTTAACCTGAAATCCACAACCCAAATGATAAGTCCAAACCACTAGGTCCAAGCCTAGGGTCAAAAGAGGGTCAAACATTCAAAACAGAACATGAAATTTAACATGGATCAACTTCATTCAATCAAGAACACAATCCAAAAAGTCCCATATCAATATCATCAACCAAATTCATTTCATGAACCAAATATGGCAAGGTATGCAAGTTGTAACCACATCGTGACATCAGAATGAACAAATGCACATTAATTCAAAAATGATTCAAATAATCTTGGCAAAATTCATGAGTAAACAGGACATACAACATGATCATCACACAAAAAATTAGGAGCATTGGACATCATTAAGCATGGTAATCACATTGTATAAGTCAAGGCAAGCATAACAAGCACATGTGTGACACCAATTGTCACACCAACTTAGCATAAGCATAAAACAGAAATGGATCATGATAAAAACCTCAAACCAAATCCAAAACACCATTCAACATGTCTAGAAATAGTGTGCAAATTTCACATTCCTTGGATAATCCACAAGCATTTCACAATCAAATGAAAATCAAGGCAATTCAAAAGCTCACACATGACCATCCAGAATGAAAAATCTCAATTAAATCAGAAATGATCCTAAAAATTCCACCAAATATCCTGAGCAACCACAACATCCATATCAAGCATCATACAAAAAATAAAAGCAATTGGAATTCATTTGGCATGGCAAATTAATCACATAAGATGAACAAGCAAAGGTGTGACACAAATTGTCACACCAACATTCACATGATCATAAAACAGAAACCACAAATGGTAAAAATACCAAGTCAACACCAAAATGTCAAGCCAAGAGTCTAGTTTTATCATGTAAATTTTCAAATTCATAGGATAAAAACTCAGCATTTCACAAATGTATGATCAAGGCAAGGTACAAAAATGGACATGTGTTCAAGTCTTTAGCACAAAAACAATTTCCAGCCATGCACAATTTATGGAAAAATGATGATAAAATAGTAGACAAAAAATGAAACATGATGCAAAAAACCTCATATTTTTTGGAGCATTATTCAATTTAATATGAATTTTGGAAGTTGAAGAAAAATTAAAAAAATGCATGAGACATGGCATATGAATGAATGGAGGGAAATGAGAAAATATGAAATGCATTCAAAAGATTGTCCTGGCGCGGAATCGAAGGCTGAGCCAGTTTGAAAATATTTGGCGCCATATGACGAAACGCAATGTTTCATTTAAACGCAGGAAGGTCAATGCATGGTCAACCAGAATGGACCAATGGGAAGCGCGCAGGGCAAATTCTAGCCAATCACAATTCAGCCCTAAACTAACACATGCACAGTACTGGAAAATGGAATCCGCAGGTAAGCACATGAACACGCAAGAGAATTCGCAGCAAATTGTATGCATTCCGCAGGAAATTCCACATGAAATCTGGAGATTGTATGAACACACGATGAAGATCATGAAGATCTTCATCCAATTTTCCAGAAAAATCTCAAAAGTTCCAGAAATCATAAATGAGCATATCATTGTAAAGATCATTCAACATACATCACAAATCCACAATTATTTCATCAAGAAACATCAAATTATGCACGGATCGAAGAAAAGAAAAATCATCAACCAAACTTCAAACAGTCATATCTCATTCAATTTTGCACGAAATCTCATGGTTCAAAGCTCAAATCACTCAGCTAACTTAGATTTATCATAATATGGCAATGAAAATCAAAATTATGAGGTGCGATTTGTAACCTCTTGGAGAAGCAGAACTGGAATTGGATGAATTCAGGCCTTGCAATGCTCAAACAGTTCTTCTATGGTGCTTGTATGAGTGTTTGGAAGAGAGATTGTAGCTCAATTGCACACGATTTGGCCAGAACTGGATTTGCCATTGTTGCTTCAAAGCTTCAAGCTGCTTCAACCAGACACGAATTGCTATGGATCTTCCTTCAAACTTGCTTAAAGATGCTACCAGATGACGAATCAAGCAATGGATGATGAATTGATTTGCAGAAAATTGAAGAAAATTTGAGAGAAAAAATTTCAAGAATTGGATCTAGATCTGAAAAAGTGATTGTTGTTAGTGAAAAACAGTTAGGGTTTACTATATATGTCTCTCCCTAATCACTCTCATAATCATGTTTAGGCAATGGCAATTGTAATTAGCAAAAATGAGGTGTATATGCAAAATTGAGATTTCACCCTTATGCATGGTGTGCATGATGAACAGTACACGAAAATGCATTTGATTTCACTTGAAATTTCATTTTAGAGCCAATAGAAGTGGTGGAATGTTCAAATAATTGACCAATTTTAAACTTCACATTTTCCCTCCAAAAATCAAGTGAAATACCAAATGTTCATGTGATCATAATTCATGAAATGCAAGGCATGATTTGGAAAGTAGAGGTCAAGAGAAGAATGTACAAAAAAGAACCACTTGAATTGGAGCTTTGGTTTGAAAGTTATGCCTATTTGAATCTTCAAGTACACCTTGCCAAGATTGATCCATATCTCTTCAACCACACATGAGAAATTCATGATCCTGGACTTTTTGGAAATGGGAGAGAAATATATACAACTTTCATGTTGGACAAAATTTCATTTGAAGCCTTCTTGATGATGTAATCTTAAGTTGAAAACCTTTCCATTTTTGGCAAATTCAAATTACAGGTCACCTGCTATTTTTGGAAAGTTTTGATCTGACCTCAAATCCTTCAATGTTGATGTTTGAAATGTCAAATGAGACTTGTATGAACATGAACGAGGCATCTCTAACCATTTCCCACCTCCAAATCCATAGTTGAACTAACAGTTGACTTCTGTTGACTTTTTTAGGGTTTCAGATGATTTGCACATAGACTGATGATCTCTGAACCTCCAATGCTTGGCCAAACCACTCCAAAATGATTCTTGAATCATGTGAACTCATTATACCAACCCTAGGGCTTTGATTCCATAGAAAATGCACTTGCTTGCTTGCACAGTTGAATCTCTTGACTAGTCTTGCCTGATGACTTAATGGACTATGTAATGAACAATGCAATGTTAATGACCTAAACATGAAAATGTATATACAAAATGGGAGGTGCAAATTTGAGGTGCTACAGCATGTGAAATCGGAGTCGAAAATACGTAAATTTTAGTGTGATCACCCGGCAAAAGTTAGAGACATAAAAAATGAATACGTATCCCGCTAGATTGAGTACCTCATCCTGGGGCAATCTAGGCAAAAATTAGGGATTTGGCAAGTAACTGCATCCTGACAAGACTTTGTTCTACATTTGTCATCCGTCAGAGATTCTTGTTCATTCGTCATCAACCAAAGCTTCAAATACATCGAATTCAGAATTGATGGAGAAATGGTCATTATGTTCAATGTAGCCTTTTCCAATATATATCACCAATTTCAAACTTGTAAAGATCTATGGAGTCTTGCCATTTGCAGACTACCATTCCATCAAATAAATTCGAGCTTTTATCCAATTATTTGCACTCTTATTTGTTTCTATTTCAACAAATGTTTTGCATGTTTTAATTGAGAGAATATCATTGTTTTAAATAAATGAACTTTTCATGAATTGTTTTTAAACAAGGTGAACTTCCACAATGATGAAAAGGATACTTAGGAGATCCTCAGTGCTTTCCCAAGGGTGGTATGATCCCCAACAGGGTAAGACATTTGTTCATATTCCTGGCATGACTGTACCTTCTTCTTTCGGAGCCCCTTTTATGGTTTATCCTACTGAGTGGTATGCTTGTTGAGATGTTCACCATTCTCCCCTTCAGCGGAAGAGCGATCTTTTCCCCTCAGCGGATGTGATCTCCTTGGTGGGTATGGTACCTGGCGTTGGATCCCCAGATTCCTCTTATATCCCTTGGATAGATTCCCTAGTAGAGTTGCTTATGTGGAAGATTCTGCCTGTATAATGAACTCTTTCCCCAGCCGGGTTGACTGATGATTCATCCCTTGCAGAGATTTTGTTGTTTCTTTATATCTCTGATCCCCAGAAGATTGGATACTCTCCATCGGAATTTGGCTTTCTCTCTTGAAATGTAGTACCGGACGGTTGTGTGCTTATTCCTTGGAGCTGTTTATGTTAGAAATGTCTGTTTGTCAGCATACATCATACATAAACCATGCATATGTGCACATATTCCCAAACATGCGGATAATTCATGATTACATTCTTTGCCATATATCTTTCGTTTGTTATCCTCTGCTAGTCAGTAATGTATTTCCCAAGCAGATGTCGGTGTTTGATCCCTCAATATAGAGTCAGCCCCTTAAGCAGAAAGTGTTTACCTTTCCTTCTGCACTCCCCACTGAGTTATATCCTCGTGGACGACGGTTGTTTTTGCTTCCTCCCAACACATATATTGGGATGGGTTCCCCTATTGAGTTATATCCTCATTAGGACGCGTCTTGATTCAGTTTTCCTCTTTGGTTTGATCCTAAATTGGCCTCTTGTGACTGTTTCTTGTGCCTCCCCGTGGTATAAATGAATAATTGCTCTTTAAGCAATAATTATTCACCTTATCCTCGGCAGATTTTGTGGTTTTCTACCCTTATACTGGTAATTGTAAACCCTTTTTCACCCCTTTGCAGAATAACCATTGTTGTTCATCCTAGTTGATGACTGTTACTCTTCCGTGGTTTTCTACCCAGTATCCGGTAGATGTAATCCCCTCTTTGACGGTTGTCATTATCCAATATTTGGTATTGATATTCCCTCCTTCCGTTGGATAATTGCTCTGTTTAAGAAATTTTATCCCCAGCAAGTCATCATTTACCGGTTACCGATAATGTTTGTTGCTCCCCTTGATCGGTCATCATTATATACCTAGTTCCGGTATCCCGATGCCTTTCTCTGTCGGTCGATTTATCCTTTATTGACCCAGTAACCGGTTGTGGATAATCTTCCATGCGAGTATACTATCTACGTTCTGACGGTAATAGATAATATATCTCATGCACTCTTTGGTCGAAGCCTCTTGTTCTTCCCCAGTCGAGTAAGATCCGTATCCCTGTTTTGGAATCGAATGTCCATCCCTTAATCGAGTTTTCTTTTTGCCCTCTTTTTGGATGATGAGTGTTTTGGGAATATTCCCCAAATCACGCTTTGGTTGGTCACCTATTATATGCCCAGTAACCGGTATCCCTGGTGTTCCTTCCTTCTACTCCCTATTATGACTTTGGTCCTCTGTGGAGTCAGATTTTCCTGAGTTGAGATATACCTTTTTTAGGTCTTCCTCGGATGATTTGGTTGATTGATATCTCTCACCCGTATACCGGTCTTAGATATTCATTCCTCCCGAGCATGTTGTTCTCTCACCCTTATACCGGTGATCAGATCCCATGTCTCATTGAGCTTGTTACCCAGTAACCGGTAACACCTCATCTCGCTGCTTCCCTAGGAGAGTCTTGTTAGACATCCCCAGCGAGGTATCTGTTGTGGATCTCCTTTTGCTGTATTGGCATATTCCCCAATACGGGCGTATTCGAGTCAGCTCGATGTCTTTCCATTGGATTTACTCCCTTTGGAATTCCGTTCCCCAAGTTTCAAGTCGTGACTTGTTCACGCATTTTTATTCTTTTTCTTATCCCCATGAGAGTCCCCAGAGTCCCTACCCCTAATAAGGGTATTACTCCTATGAATTGCCGATTTCTCCAGATGTCTTTTCTTCTTTGTGGACACATATCCCCACAGAGTTTGTAATATTTGCATACATACATATGCATCATGAGGTCTCTTAGGGATCAAAATTCGTCTCTTTGTTATTATTTAAGCCCATTCTACCCCGTCGAGACGAAGATTTTAACCTTCACTTCTCCGGCTAGAATGACCTTAAATAGGGGCATCTGTAAGACCCCAATTTTGTCCCTAAGATCCCTCATGACATCATGACATTGCATTTTTTGCATTGCCTCAAGGATCATTAGCATCTTGGTTACCTTTCCCTTTGGGTGGGACTCCTTGTGAGTGTTATGAGATCACCAAGCATGCTTGATTTTTTATATCATTTCTTCTCATTTTTGTTTACTAACCAAAAGCACAAAAATATGTCACTAACATCTTTTGTTTGTAGCTTGAGCAATCACAAAGTCCAAAGCTTCTAGGAGACCATTGGTACAAAGACATGGTCAAGAAGAGATGATAACAAGCATGGTAATGGTTCCCAAAGCTCTCATCCATCAAATATGCTTCCCTAGTGCCTCAAGGTATCATTTTGATTAAGCAAGTCAAAGGGTTTGAAGTCTTGTTCCCCAGAGAAATCCTAATTCATCAGTGCACCACAATGCCTTGCTCATGAAGCAACCTCAACCCATGATCAAATACAATCAAGGGAAGTTCTTTAATTCATCATTTAATGCATATTTGAACTTATTTGAGTGTCCTCAATCATCAATTCATCAAGATATGGGTTGTGGACTTGAGAAGTTGATCAGTCAATTCATCTGACTATTTTGAAATGCACTGAGACCTAACTTTTTATGTGTTGGTCAAATGGAGATGGTTCCAAAAGCAAAAATGTTCTTAAGGACAATATGAACAATTTCATGTTCATCAAAATTTGATTTGAAACTTGGAAAACCATCTGCTATTCCAATACATTATAGGTCATTTTGACTGAAACCCTAATTTAGGGTCAACTTCCCAAGGACATAACTCATTATTTTCTTATGATTTTGAGGTGGGATCAAATGCATTGGAAAGCTTAAGATGTCTACTTCAAATGTTATGTTGAACAAAATTTCAAAATCTCAAAGGAAATACATGTGATAATGCAAGACATTATAGGTCCTTTTGGGTCAAAGGTATTAAAAGTAAAAAAAGTCCAACTTCAAGTGCCCATAACTCCTTCATCAAAAATCCAAATGATGCAACATTTAAGTCCATTTTTATTTTCTTGAAAATATCGACAACTTTGATGTTGGAGGTTTTTCCATTTGAAGCTTGCATCATCAAAACAGAAGGGCTTGAAAGTTGGCCAATTTTAGAAACCTTGCCTTGACATGTTTTGCACATCACACTTTAAACTCAAAATTCATAAATTTCCACATTCCAAATGGATTTTTGACCAACATAACAATTGTTCCTTACACCAAGACCTTTCCAACCATTACCCATATGCCTATGCTTGGACTTTCTAAATGGTATTTTCGATAAGGTGAATGATTAGGTTCAATTATGGAATTCATGTTGAAATCTTGTTGCACAAGCCAATTTAGAGCAAATTACACGTCCAAACCCTTGGCATTTGAACTCAGCTTGCATTTGGCATTGCTTTTGGGCCTTGTGTATGATCATGCAAGCCCATGCAAGTGGTATCCAAATTCATGCACACAGATCATCTCACACTTCCCTTGCCAATTCCTCTATAAATAGAAGCTTCTTTCCCTCCATTTCAGAACCAATTTTCAACCTGAAATGCTGCTGAAATCGTTCCCTAACCATTACTAAAGAAGCAAGTTCCATTTCTCTTAAATTTTTCAGATCTTGAATTCAGCTTCATCTAGTTGTATTCATAGATCTAATGCTTCTAGACCTTCACCATACA
Source organism: Lathyrus oleraceus (assembly GCF_024323335.1). Lineage (NCBI taxonomy): Eukaryota > Viridiplantae > Streptophyta > Magnoliopsida > Fabales > Fabaceae > Lathyrus > Lathyrus oleraceus. The sequence goes on from NC_066584.1 coordinate 522,819,227, forward strand.
CTCTATTGAATTTCTGTTTTGATAAAGCAAGCAAGGTTTCAAACTCAAATCACTAGAACTCAAGTTTGAACTCCAACTGGTATTTGCTTCGATTCTCCTAATCCTTTGACCTTTTGGCTGTGATTTTGTGTTGGCTGAAGTCCTCTCAATAGAGGCATCATATTTATGCTTTTAATTTTTGCAATTCATTAAGTTCATGATGAACACCAGATTTTTCCATCTCTGATTTCTCAAATCATAGAGATCTAGAATGGAAATGGATGGTACAGGTATGATGTACATCCTCCCAGCTTTCTATTGATGTATAGATCGCACATTTTGGTTGCCTTTTGAATTTATGCATTTTGGCCGAAATCTGGAAGCTCACCGGAGAAGACGGTGGCTCCGGTGGCTTCATAAAGTCCAGTTTAAATCCTGGCCGTCTGATCTTGTTTCCAGATTGAATCATGTCCTTTGGATCTTATGACTTTCAATAATGTTGGATGCTTCGCTGTTGACTCATGCCTTTCATGCGCGCGCATCTCACATCCGTCTGATCAGCCATGTCAATTAATGAGGCTTGATCAGACGCTTGTGGTTTTTTTTCCATTTTTTGAATTTCTGATTTAATTTCTTTAATTCCAATTATTTTCAAAATTTAATATCTTCTTCATTTTTTATCCAAAAAATATGGGACCAATTGCATTATTCCCCAAAAAAATTCTAGTTTCTATTTCTGATTTTTAATATTTTTTATTTTGTCATTTGATATTTTTTGTGAATTTTCTCTTTTCTTGTTATTTTTAATTCATTTTAAATAGTTTTTGATATCCAAAAAATGCAAAAATATTTTCCTAACCTATTTGAACGATGATGAATCTATGAAAAATATTCTCATCAATTTTTTAATTGATTTGAGATTTATTTGAGATTTTAGTTCAATTAGGTTATTTTTATTCAGTTTTTTAATTGATTAAAAATAGTTTCTGACTTTTAAAAATGCTGAAATTTTTTGTCAAACTTTGTTTGATCTTGTTGAACTTAGGATAAATCACTTGGACTTTTCAAGGTTGATTTGAGGTGATTTTGAAGTTTGACCTTTCTTTAATATTTTAATTCAAGTTTATTTTGAATATTTAAAAATGGCAAAAATAGTTTATTCATTTCTTGACATCCAATCTTCATCTCACTTCTGTTTTTGATTGTTTGACCTTGACTTTCAATGTTATGGGTCAACATATGAGGATTGGTATATTGTACTTCATTTAATGCACTTTAATCTTGTCATTTTCATTTCATTTCTCTTCTTATTCTTCTTCCTCTTCTTCTACTTCTTTTCTCTTTTGATCAATGAGTTGAAAGTTGATAAGTGTGCATTGATTAGGGAGATTTAACCTTCCTTGATTCAAATCTAATTCATCTTGATCAATGGATCAAGTGAATGGCTTTGCATTAAGGATAAGTTGTCTTTTAAATCATGCAAAAGGCTTAAACCAATACAAGATCAATTCTCATTTTCTTTTTGGCATGGCAAGTTTTGGGGACTTGGTTCACTAATCAAGACTCCTAACTTGTGTTTGTTGCCTACATTATTATTGATCGGCCTCAAATAGTTGTGACTTCTACATAAGTCCAATTACGATTGCTTAACATAGCGCTAAATTTGCCTTATGGCACACTAACTACTAACACTAACTATTGACAATTAACCTTTACTTTATGCAATTTACTTTTATGCAATTCACTATTCTTGCACATATTATCCATTTGATTTTCTCTTTGCTCACTTGAGCACATGTTTATGTTAATGCCATTTGCCTTTTGCTCACTTGAGCATATAATTGTGTATACATTATTGTGCTTGTATTTTTGTTTTGATTGTGGTGAACCAAATGCAAAGAAATGGACTTAGTTTCTAGGAATTTCCCTATGCAAAGAAATGGAGAATTGGACTTAGACTCTAGGACTTTCCTTATGCAAAATTGGAGTGAAAGGATCTTAATAATGAAGATGGATTGGAAGGACCAAATCTCTAAACTCTCCCTTTGTCCATTCTTGATTTACTTCATGGAACTTTTGATGTGTGTGCTTTTGTGCTAGGGATGCTATGAGCTCAATTGGAGGACCATTACCATGTTCATCCAAAGTGAAAGATACAAGACACATTGAGGATCTCTAGTGAGACTTGTTTGATTGCTTATACTTTATGCTTGCTTATTCCAAAGGATGGGAGCTACTTGGATCATCAATATGATCTCAAGAGAGGAACTCCTAGTGTGGTTTCATTTCTTATCCCTCTCTTTTTGTTTTCCTTAGGACTTAGCCCTTCTTCTTCATCTCTCCACTCTAACCCAAGCCAAAACTTTTGTGCAAACATTTAACTATTTTGTTTTCAAACATTAGAAACCTAAGCCTTATGCTTTTGATTTTCAAACTTTCTTTTCATAACACTTATTTTGAATTGAACCTTTAAGTCAACTTGGACCATTTTTGTATACACTTCTAATTGGTAAATATAACCCATTCAAATTTCCTTTTGTGGTTCCAATGGCCACTTTCTTAATCAAATCTTTCATAACCTTTAGCTATTAGGTTTGAGTTATCTTTGTGGTAGATGTAATACTCACCTATATCCTTAGTGATGGACAATGAGTCTTCCATGCTTATTATAGGGTTAACCCCTCACTAGCATGTTGAAGCTATCCTCACATGGTGGATTTGTGGTTTGGTTGAGTTTTCTCCCTTTGATAACAAAAGACCTTAAGGCTTTTAGACCAATCAATTCACCAACTTGTTTTGAGATTTTTACCCCGAACTACGAGGTTTTGATCCTAACCTTTTTATAAGATGGTACGTAGGCAATGGGTTTATCCATCCAAACACAAAATGTAAATAACTTGTACATTCTCTTCTCATCTCTTCAATCATGTTTGCACAAACAAATTTTTCACAAGACAACAACTTTCACAAGTGTGAAAAGGGCTCCCTAGGAGTACCTAGGATGTTTTGGGTGCCTAACACCTTCCCATTGCATAACCAACCCCCTTACCCAGATCTCTGTTCCTTTTATTAGTTTTTGTTAAAACTATTAGGTTTTTGTTCGCTTTCTAACCATTCCTTTGGATAAATAGAAGTGCGGTGGCGACTCGACTTGTATGGTTTACCTTGGATTTAGTCAATATCTATAATGGTAACGAATACCCCGCTACAATGTGTATGTGGAATGAGGGCCTCCATGCATGGGCATGTACAGGCGCATGGGAGGCCCAAATGCAATTGGTTTAGCATGCTGAAGTGTAATTGAGGTGTTTTGGACGTGCAAATGTGATTGAATTGTCTTGTGCATGGAGTTTGGATATGTTATGCATAAATGAACATAAATCTTCATCTCTTCGAAAAGGCACTTTGCCAAATTGAAACATGGTCATGTGGGTAATGGTTGGAAAGGTCTTGACATGAGGAACAATTGTAATGTTGAACAAAAATCCATTTGGAATTGGGAAATTTATGAAAACAGGCCATGAAGTTCAAGGTGCAAAATATGTGTATGTGAATTTTGCCAAAATGGACCAACTTCAAGCCCTTCTGTTTCAATGATTAAGCCTCAAATGACAAAACCTTCAACATCAAAGTTGTATATATTTTTAAGAAGATAAATTTAGACTTAAATTTTGCATCATTTGGATTTTTGATGAGAAAGTTATGGGCACTTGAAGTTGGACTTTTTCAAGATTCAATGGCTTTGGTCCAAAGTGACCTATAATGTTTTGTATTATCACATGTACTTATTTTATGATTATGAAAATTTGTTAAACATAACAAATTAAGTAGACATCTTAAACTTTCCAATTCATTTGATCCCACCTAAAAATCATGAAAAATGAAGGAGTTATGTCCTTGGGAAGTTGACCTAAAATTAGGGTTTCAGTCAAAATAACCTATAATGTATTGAAATGAATGATGACCTTACAAGATTCAAATCAATCTTCGATGAACATGAAAGTTGTTCATATGGTTCTTAAGAACATGTTTTATCTTCGGGTCATCTTCATTTGACAAACACATCCAAAGTTAGATCTCAGTGGATTTCAAAATAGTGAGATGAATTGACTGATCAACTTCTCAAGTCCAAACTTCAAATCTTGATGAATTGATGATTGAGGAAACTCACATAAGCTCAAATATGCATGAAATGATGAATGAAATAATTTCCCTTGATTGAATTTGATCAGGGGTTGAGGTTGCTTCATGAGCAAGGCACAGTCAATGCATAAATGAATTAGGGTTTCCTTGGGAAACAATCCTCAAGCCCTTTGGTTTGTTTTGATAAAATTGACAAATTGAGATACTTGAGAGTCATATATGATGATTAAGAGCTTTGGGAACCATTGTCATGCTTTCTTTCAACTTCATCTGGCCACATCAATTAGCATAGGGACCTCCTAGGAGCCTTGGATCACATGATTGCTCAAGCTACAAAACCAAAGATGTTAGTGACATATTTTTATGCTTTTGGTTAGTAAACAAAATAAGAAAAGCAATAATATACAATTAAAGCATGCTTGGTTGTCTCAAACCAACTCACACAAGTCCCAACCCAAGGGTTAAGGAGCCAAGATGCTATAATCCTTGAGGCAAAATGCAAAGTGCAATGATATGATGCCATGAGGGATCTTAGGGTCAAAATTAGGGTCTTACAGATTCCCCTATTTAAGGTCATTCTAGCCGGATAAGTGAAGGTTAAAATCTTCATCTCGACGAGGTAGAATGGGCTTAAATAATAACAAAGAGACGAATTTTGGTCCTTAAGAAACCTCATGATGCAAATGTATGTATGCAAAAGTTAATACTTTATGGGGATATATGTCCACAAAGGAAAAATCAGGAGCAACTGAAAATCCATATGAGTAATACACTCGTAATGGGACAGAGACTCTATGGACTTTACTGGGGAATAAAGGGGAACAAAATGCGTGAGCAGGTCACGACTTGAAATTTGCTGAGAGACACGAAGGGATTCCATGAAAATAAATCAATGGAAAGACTCGAGCTGACGCAAAGATGCATGTATTGGGGAATATGCCAATACAACAAAACTATCCACAAAGGATACTTCGGATAAAAATCCAGACTCAGATGGGGAAACCCACTAAGGCACTCAAGCTGGGAAAATCCACAATGGACTCAGCTGAGGGAGAAGCAAATGAGGTATTACCGGTTACTAGGTAATAAGCTCAAAGAGACATGTGATCAAAACACCGATATAAAGGTGGGAAAACGACACGCTCAGGGAGAATGAATATCTAAGACCTAAAAAGGTATATTCAACTCAGGAACATCTGACTCCACAGGGGACAGAAAGTCATAATAGGGAGCAGAAGGAAGGAACACCAGGGATACCTGTTACTGGGCATATAATGGGTGACCAACTTGGCATGAATTGGGGAATATTTCCAAGACACTCATCATCCGAAAGGAGGGCTGACAAAAGCAGTCTCGATTACACGATGGACATTCGATTCCATAAGGAAATACGAATCTTACTCTAATGGGGAAGAAAAATACTTCGATTGAAGAGCGCATGAGATATATTATCTATTACCGTCAGAACGTAGATAACATACTCGCATGGAAGATTATCCACAACCGGTTACTGGGTTAATAAAGGATAAATCGACCGAAAGGAAAGGACATCGGGATACCGGCTAATGGGTATAGAATGATGACCAATCAAAAGGGGAGAGGCAATCATTACCAAACAGGGGTAAATGAAAGATGACTCGTCGGGGATAAATTGCTTAATCAGAGCAATTATCCAAGAGATATATCACTAGTTACTGGGAGATATACTCAAAAGTGAAGGACTACCAATACCGAATATTGGATAAAGATAACCAATAAGGAGGGGATTATATCCACCGGTTACTGGGTAGAAAACCACAAAAGAGAGTAATCGTCATTGGTTAGGATGAACAAAATCAAGGGTTAACTCTGCAAGAGGATAAAATGGGGTTTACAACTACCAGTTATTGGGTAGTAGACCGCAAAAAATAGGACTTATAACTACTGGTTACTGGGTAGAAGGCCACAGCAACTCCGCCGGGGAAAAGATGGACAATTACTGGTTACTGAGCAATCATTCATCTGAACTACGGGGAAGTGCATGGGAAATAACAAGAGTAGTCAATCTAGGAACAAACTAGAGAGACACAATGAAACAAGACTCAACCCAATGAGGATATAACTCAGGGGAGTAATTCCATCCCAATACATATCTTTGAGAGGAAACTGAAATAATAATCATCCACGAGGACATAACTCAGTGGGGATGTGGAAGAAAAGATAGACACTTTCTGCCTATGGGGATGACTCCATATGGAGAGATCAGACACAGACATCTGCTTGGGGAAATATTTCACCACATAGCAAGAGATAACAAACAAAAATATATGGTAAAGAATGCAACATGAATATCTAAATGTTATAATTATGCATGTATATGCGTGGTTTATGTATGATTAATGCTAACAAATAGACATATCTAACACGAACAGGTCCAAGAATCAATGGACAGACATCCGGTACTACATCTCAAGAGAGAAAGCCAGGAAGCATTGATCTCTGCAGGGGATAAAGGCCAATGCTGAGGATCAAACAGAGTCGCTGTCGGGAGCAAAAGCTACTGCTGGGGAAATAAGCAAGATCACCGGGGATTAGAGACTGCTGTTGGGAATAAGCAAGGGATCACAATCACCAAAGTTGGGGGTCTTTCAACAATATGCCGAGCCAATGATAAGATTAGTCAGAAAAGAAATCTGTTGGGAATCTTATCAGGGGATAATGTGGACCTCTGTGGGGAACAACCACCAAACCGAAGCACATCAAACAACATTCACTTCTAATTACGGAAGGAAACATCTTTGCTACGGAGAAGGAGAACCAATCACTCCGTTAGGGAAGGGATCAACACATCTTCCTCGAAGTTCCAACGCCAAACTGAAATCAGGCAAAGTCTTAGCTGGGGAAGCTAAGCACAGATAAGATCCTTCGTAGAAGCAACTCTACTGGGGAAATTATCAAGGAGAGAGATGAAACTCTGTGGGGAATAACCACCAAACAAAAGTTCCAATATCCAATCACAATTCCTCATAGAGCTGGAGAAATAATCTCTGTCGAGGAGAGAGGAAACAACGCTCCACCGGGGATAGGAAAATAAACATTTTCGTTATCCACTTTGCTAGGAAGAAAATTATCCAAGAAAGAGGAAGCAAACAACAATCAGACTCCGATCAAACAACTCCACTAGGGAACGATTGCCGAGGACCAAACTGGGGAAGTCTAATGTGAGCAACCCTGCTTAGGATGAACAAGAGGCAAACCTGCTGGAGATTAATGTAGGCGAATCCACAGGGGATAAGTTACAAACCAAACTGCTCATGAGGGGAGTTCCTGCTCAATCTGTGGGGGGATTTTCCAATTTGAATGAGGGAATATCAACTTCTCCGAAAAGATAGCATATTAATTTATCAATCTATAAGGGATTTTAGGTCAATCCACACAAGGGGTGACAACCATATAATTGATAACACAGATGTTAGATCCAGCCTCATCGGGGAGCTAGAAGATTAAGACCAAACTCCAGATTCTCAAGGGATCTGGGTGGTGTTATAGATATACTTCTCTAAACAAACTCAAGATCAAACCTATAGACTCTCTGGGGGCTTTGGTGATGCATAATCTTCTTCTGTGCTTGCGGAGGAGACAACCTGAGAGATGATGAAGAGAAACACATATATGCTAAGAATATGAACGAATGTCTTACCCTTTTGGAGATCATACCATCCTTGGGAGAGCACTAAAGGTGTCCCAATTATCCTTTTCAGTCTTTGTGAATGTTCGCTTTGTTTAAAAACAGTTTTTAAAAAAACTTTATTTGTTTAAAACAATGATATTTATCAATTAAAACATGCAAACATTTGTTGAACAGAAACAAATAAGAGTGCAAAGAATTGGATAAAGGCTCAAATTTATTTGATGGAATAGTACTCTGCAAATGGCAAGACTCCATGGATCTTTACAAATTTGAAACTGGTGATATATATTGGAAAAAGGCTACATTGAACATAATGACCATTTCTCCACCAACTCTGAATCCAATGTATCTGAAGCCTCAGTTGATGATGACTGAGCGGAATCTTTGACAGAAGACGGTTTGTAGAACAAAGTCTTGTCAGGATGCAGTTACTTGCCAAATCCCTAATTTTTGCCTAGATTGCCCCAGGGTGAGGTACTCAATCTAGCGGGATATATATATATATATATATATATATATATATATATATATATATATATATATATATATATATATATGTCTCTAACTTTTTCCTGGACCTCCCTTTCGGGTTTTCAATCCACCGAGACGCTCATTTTTGCCTATGTCGCCCTTTCGGGTTTTCAACTTAGCGAGCTATTCTGTTTTTATTTTAGGCGAAGTATTTCTTGACTGCATCTGAGTTCATAGGTCGAGTGAAATCCTCCCCATCCATAGTTGTAAGTATCAAAGCACCGCCTGAAAAGGCTCTCTTAACAACATATGGACCTTCATAGTTTGGAGTCCACTTGCCCCTGGAATCGGGCGCGAAAGACAAGACTTTCTTTAGCACAAGGTCAACTTCTTTTTCTATCCATGTCTCTGAAAATTTGTAAATAGACCTCTTAAGTTTCTTGAAAATTTTCTCATTATTGATGATATGGATGTATATGGATGCATGAATGCATGGATGCAACAATCACACTCAAGGATCAAGCAAAGCACACCACACAAAGGTCATGGGATGGCTCAAGTCATCCTTAATATCAATCATCCATTTTGGTGGATTACGGTTTTCACCTTATCAACACCCAAGTTCCATTGATATTAAGGAGACACAAGAACGGATCAACCATGAATCAAGGGTTTGTTGCAAGTCACGAGCATGGAGTCTCGGTTAAGAACCACCCAAAGGGAGTGTTCTAGGGTTAAACCTGCCAATCATGTTCTACAAGAGGTTCCCATAGTCATCACCCCATCTTTCGGATATTATCGGATAAACGACTACTCGTATTCCAAAAAATATTCTCAAGAGAGACTCTTATGAGTGTAGTATCGCGTAACAATCGTATCAAATCTTACACTTGACCGACCTTCGCACTACGTCCTAAGGAATAGGCCAAGATGGGCTTGGTAAACTAAGGTCCTTGGCTTCTAAGGTCTATATTGGAAAGAGTAATGCCTAACCACGACTACTCGTGTGACATTATTGATCCCAACATGACCTCCACCAAGTGAATGGGCTTGCAAGTCAACTTGCTAAGGAATAACTCCCCATAAGTTGACAAGACTATGTCATTCTCCTATCCTAAGTGCACTCAAGTTCGGGTATAAAACTCATCTCACAAAGATCACCAAGCATACAAGTAATTAATATATCAAGCAGTTCATACATTAAATACAATACAGTAATCCCAACTTGCACAAAAATATGTCACAAAATAATATACACAATACAATACAACAAATGTGAAAAGTAGGCAAAACCTACTAGGCAAATATTCCCCAGCAGAGTCGCCACTTTTCTGTAGCGGGGTACTCATTACCTTTAGATTTATTGACTAAATCAAAAGTAAATCATACAATTCGAGTCGCCACCGCACTTCTATTTATCCAAAGGAAATGTTAGAAAGCGAACAAAAATCGAGAAGTTTTATCGAATCAAAAACTAATAAAAATGTCAGAGATCGGGGTAAGGGGGTTGGTTATGCAATGGGAAGGTTTTAAGCACCCAAAACATCCTAAGTACTCCTAGGGAGCCGTTTTCACAATTTGTTGTAAGGTAGGTTGGTATTTGTGAAAATTGTTTGTGCAAACATGATTGGGGAGATGAGAAAAGAATGTACAAATTGTTTACAATTTTGTGTTTGAATGGATAAACCCACTGCCTACCTACCATCTTAAAAAAATATTAGGATCAAAACCTCGTAGTTCGAGGTAAAAATCTCAAAACAAGTTGGTGAATTGATTGGTCCAAAATCCTTAAGGTCTTTTGTTATCCGAGGGAGAAAACTCAACCTAAAACCACAAATCCACCATGTGAGGATAGCTTCAACATGCTAGTGAGGGGTTAACCCTATAATAAGCATGGAAGACTTATTATCCATCACTAAGGATATAGGTGAGTATCATATCAACCTCCAGGATAACTCAAACCTAATAACTAAGGGTTTATGAAAAAAGCTTTGGCAAGAAATGGCCATTGAAACCACAAAAAACAATTGAGTGAGTTTTATTTACCAATGAAAAGTATTTATAAAATATGGTCAAAGTTGACTTAGGATTCAATTCAAAATAAGTGTTATGAAAATAAAGTTTGAAAATCAAAAGCATGATGCTTAGGTTTCTAATGTTTGGAAACAAATGTTAATGTTTGCACAAAAGTTTTGGCTTGGGTTAGAGTGGAGGGAAGAAGAAGAATGGCTAAGTCCTAAACATACAAGAGGTGAAGGAAGAGAAATAAAACCACAAATGGAGTTCCCTTCTTGAGATCATAGTGATGATCCAAGTAGCCCCCATCCTTTGGAATAAGCAATCAAATAAGCAAATACTCAAGCAATCAAGCACACAATCAAACAAGCTCCTAGGAATCCTCCAATGGCTTTTGTATCTCTCACTTTGGATGCTCATGACAATTGTTCTTCATTTAGGCTCAAGTTGGAATCCCTAGCACAAGAACACACATATCAAAAAGTTCCATAATGCAAACAAAGAATGGACAAGAGGGAGTTTAGGAATTAGGTCCTTTCAAAGTCTTCAACAAGATTAAGCATTCTAAAGGCATGAGGCCTAGTTGCTCTTTGACATTATTTCTTCGTTTTATAGCATTTTAAAGGCATGAGGCCTAGTTGCTCTTTGACTCCATTTTACATAGGGAATATCCTAAAGTCTAAGTCCTTTTGTCCATTTGCATTTGGTTCACAACAAAACACAAGCACAATAGTATATATACAATTATGTGCTCAAGTGAGAAAAAGGTAAATTGCATTAACATAAACATGAGCTCAAATGAGCAAAGGGCAAAAGCAAATGATATATGTACAAGAATATTAAATTTGCATTAATGTAAAGTGCAAGAATTAAAATTTGATGGTCAATAGTTAGAGTTAGTGTGCCATAAGGCAATTTAGTGCTATGTTAAGCAATCGTAAGTGGACTAATGTAGTAGTCACACCTATCTGAGGTCGGTCAATAAAAATATAGGCAACAAACACAAGTTAGAGACCTTGACTAGTAAGCCAAGCTTCTATAACTTGCCATGCCAAAAGAAAATGAGAATGATCTTGTATTGATTTAGGTTTTTTGCTTGATTAAGAAGCATCCTATCCTTAATGCAAAGCCATTCACTTGATCTTTGGATCAGGATGAATTAGATTTGAATCAAGGAAGGTTAAACCTCCTATACATCAAGGCTAACCACCAACCTTTAACTCATTGATCAAAAAGAAAAAAAGATGAAGAAGAAGATGAATAAGAATGTACATTAATAGAATTCAAATGAAGTAACCAAAGTACATTGACCAAAGATATATGGAATCAAGGTCAAACAATACTAAATAGAAGCAAAATGAAACTTAGAAGTCAAGAAACAAATAAAATATTTTTGGTATTTTTCAAAATTAAAATAATACTTGAATTAAAATAAACAATTAATGGTCAAACTTCAAATCCATTTCAAATCAACTTTGAAAAGTCCAAATGGATCATCCTAAGTTCAACAAGGTCAAACAAGGTTTGACAAAAAATTTCAGCATTTTTAGAAACCAGAAACTATTTTATCAATTAAAAATGAATAAAAAATAACCTAATTGAACTAAAATCTCAAATCAATTAATAAATTGATGAGAATATTTTTCATAGATTCATCATCATTCAAAGAGGTTAAGAAAATATTTTTGTATTTTTTGAATATCAGAAACTATTTAAAATGAATTAAAAATAACCAGAAAAGAGAAAATTCACAAAAAATATCAAATGATAAAATAAAAAATATGAAAAATCATTTAAAAACTAGAAATTAAAACGGAAATAATGCAATTGGTCCCATATTTTTTGGAATTAAAATGAGAGAGTTATGATTTTTTGAAATAAAATGAAATAAAAGAAAATAAAAGGAAATTAAATCAGAAAATGAAAAATGGGAAAATATGTGGTGCATTGGATCCAGTCTCATTAATTGAGTTGGCACATCCAAGGGCCCATATGCACGCGCTCACCATGAGTCCAAGTCAATGAGAAACACAACGCATTAAATAAAGTCATAAAGATGGAAGGTGGAGATTAGATCTAGAAAACACATCACACGACTAACATTTGATCTGGAAAACAGACGGTGGTATACACCACCGTCTTCTCCGGCGAGCTTGTATTTTCCAGCCAAAGTTGTAGACAAAAAATCTTAACCAAATGAAGCGATCCTCATATCATTGGAAAGTTGGGGTGATGTACATCACCCCTGTACCATTGGTTTTCCTTATAAATCCCCATAGGAAGAGAAATCAGAAGAGGAAAATAATGGAGTTCAAACTGAACTTGATAATTTTGCAAAATTGAAAGCACAATTCAAATGCCTCTGATGAGAGGACTTCAGCCAAGCCAATAAACACAAGAAACAAGCAATAATCAGTGAGTTTCGAAGAAGAAAAGTTTGTGCGTCAACCTTAGAAATGTGGATCTGTGAAGCACGATTCCTCTCAACTATTGATTGCAGTTTACTCTTGAGGTGAAGATGAAGCAAGGCGAAGGAATTAGAGTCCAAAGAACAACCAAGGAGGTTGAAATTTGGATCTGAAAATTGAAAGTGAAAGAGAGAAATTCCTTTATGTGAGGTTATGGATTCAATTTTGCAGCATATCAGGCGCCTTCAGGTTGAAGAATAGTGGAGCTGAGCATGCTTATTTATAGAAAATGGCAAAGGCAAGCATGAGAATTATGTGTGCATGAATGATAAGGGCCTCCATGCATGGGCCTGTACAGGCGCATGGAGGGCCCAAATCCTATTGGTTTGGCAAGCTTAAGTCATTTTGGTCTGAAATGGACGTGTAGATGTGAGGTAATTGGAGTGTGCATGAAGTTTGAATCAAGTTTCCATAATTGCACCAAAATTTTCCCCTCTTCGAAAATGCCTCTTCCAAAAATAAAACATGGCCTTGTGGGTAATGGTTGGAAAGGTCTTGACATGAGGATCAATTTTTATGTTGAACAAAACTTCATTTGGAATTGATAAATTAGTGAAAATTGGTCATAAAGTTCAAGGTCCAAAACATGTGCATGTGAAAATTTCCAAAATGGACCAACTTCAAGCCCTTCTGTTTCAATTGTGCAAGCTCCAAATGACAAAACTTTTAACAATAAAGTTGTACAGCTTTTCAATATAATCAATTTGGACTCAAATTTTGCATCATTTAGATTTTTATGAGAAAGTTATGAGAACTTGAAGTTGGACTTTTTCACATTTCAATGCCTTTGGCCCAAAGTGACCTATAATGTTTTGCATTATCACATGTATTTCTTTTAGGATTATGAAACTCTGTTCAATATAACAAATGAAGTATACATCTCAAAAGGTTCCAATTCATTTGATCCCACCTCCAAATCATAAAAAATGAATGAGTTATGTCCTTGGGAAGTTGACCCAGAATTAGGGTTTCAGTCAAAATGACCTATAATGTTTTGAAATGGATGATGACCTTCCAAGCTTCAAATCAATTTTTGATGAACATGAAATTTGTTCATATGGTTCTTAAGAACATTTTTTATATTGGGGTCATCTCTATTTGACAAACAACAAACTTAACAAGAATTGGGACAAGGAGGAAATTGGGATAGTTTCTTGCCTATGATCGAGTTTACGTATAACAATAGTTTCCATTCGAGTATTGGAATGACACCTTTTGAGGCTCTTTATGGTAGAAGGTGTAGAACTCCTTTGTGTTGGTACGAGTCGGGAGAGAGTGTTGTGGTTGGACCCGAGTTGATTCAAGAGACTACGGATAAGATTAAGATGATTCAAGAGAAGATGAAGGCTTCTTAGAGTCGTCAAAAGAGTTATCATGATAATAGGAGGAAAGCTCTTGAATTTGAGGAATATGAGCATGTGTTTCTTCGAGTTACACCAATAACGGGTGTTGGTAGAGCTTTGAAGTCGCGTAAGTTAACGCCGCGTTTCATTGGTCCTTATCAGATTTCCGAGAAGGTAGGTGAAGTGGCATATCGGATTGCATTGCCACCGTCACTTTCTAATCTTCATGATGTGTTCCATGTGTCTCAATTGAGGAAGTACATTGCGGATCCATCGCATGTTGTTCCATTAGATGATGTTCAAGTGAGGGATAATTTGACAGTTGATACATCACCTATGCGAATTGAAGATCTAGAAGTGAAGAAGCTTCGTGGTAAGGAGATTGTTGTGGTGAAAGTGATATGGGGTGGAGCCGCCAATGGCAATATCACTTGGGAACTCGAGGATAAGATGAAGAAATCGTATCCGGAGTTGTTCGTTTGAGGTAAATTTTCGAGGCCGAAAATCTTTTAAGTGGGGGAGAGTTGTAACAACCCAATTTTTAGTATTTATTTCTTATATTATTATTATATTTTATTTTATTTATTTGGAGTGTTAATTAATTAATTGATTGTTAGGTAGTATAATAATTTATTATATTAATTAACTTGGTGTGTATATTGTGTTGGTTTAATTTATTTGAACTAAATAGAGATATTATAATATTATGTCTTATTGGGCCTAATAATTAAATTAGAGGTATCATTCCTTAAGCCCAAATATAATACTAGAATATTAAGAGGTGAGGAGAGTGAGAAGTATCACTCATTAGGTCATTTTCAAGGCAACAGAGAAAGAAAAGAGGAAAAAGTAAGGAGAAGAGGAGAAGAACAAGGGAGGAGTTAGGGTTTCTAGAAAATTGAAGAGGTAAGGGGGAGAATCCTTATTATTATGGGTTAGTATAATTGGGTTAATGGGTAAAAATATGTTTAGGTTGAAATTCCTAATTTTTATGGTTTTGGAATTGTTAGGTTTTTATGAGTAACCTTTGATTTGTGATGATTAATTGTGTTTGGAATGGATATATGGATAAAATTGAGGAATAGTTTGAGAAGCCACTTAGTTTATTAAATTTCATTACAGTAATAGTAACGTTAAGAAAAATTCCAGTTTTAAACTGAGTAACGGGTTACCCAAAATGCATTAACGGATTACTTGCTAAAAATCTGCCCAGGAATTGAATTTTGTAAACTGAGTAACGGGTTGCCCAAAATGCGTTAACGGGTTACTTGGTGAAAATCTGTCCAGGAATTGAATTCTATAAACTCAGTAACGGGTTACCCAAAATGCGTTAACGGGTTACTTGCTGAAAATTTGCCCAGGAATTGAATTCTGTAAACTGAGTAACGGGTTACCCAAAATGCGTTAACGGGTTACTTGTTGAAAATCTGCCCAGGAATTGAATTCTGTTAAACTGAGTAACGGGTTACCCAAAATGCGTTAACCGGTTACCACTGTTGAAAAAGGGAAAATTGAGAACTTTTAAATGTTGTAACCATTTTGAAAGTCGGGTCTCAATGTATTTCAAAATAGTCAGATGAATTGACTGATCAACTTCTCAAGACCAAACTTCAAATCTTGATGAATTAATGATTGAGGACACTCAAATAAGATCAAATATGCATGAAATGATGAGTTAAAGAACTTCCCTTGATTGTATTTGATCATGGGTTGAGGTTGCTTCATGAGCAAGGCACAATTGATGAATAGTTGAATTAGGGTTTCCTTGGGAATCAATCCTCAAGCCCGTTGGTTTGCTTTGATCAAATTGACAAGTTGAGATAATTGGGAGGCATATATGATAATTGAGAGATTTGGGAACCATTGTAATGCTTGCTTCCACTTCCATCTGGCCATATCATTGAGCATAGGGCCACCTTGGAGCCTCAGATCTTATGATTCCTCAAGCTACAAAATAAAAGATGTTAGTGACATATTTTTGTGCTTTTGGTTAGTAAACAAAATAAGAAAAACAATAATATACAATTCAAGCATGCTTGGTGGTCTCAAACCAACTCACACAAGTCCCACCCTAGGGTAAGGAGCCAAGATGCTATGATCCTTGAGGCAAGTGCAAATGCAATGATATGATGCCATGAGGGATCTTAGGGTCAAAATTAGGGTCTTACACAATGGTATAGGTCAAAAGTGACATATAATGTAACCTCGTATCACATGCTCAAACAAGTTGAATTAGCTCTAACTCCAAACATCAAAGTTGAAGTAGACCTCTTGAATTTATTGTGCAACTTGGAAATCTTCCATCTCATAAAAATTGAGCAAGTTATGGCCTTGGGAAGTTGACTTTCAAATTAGGGTTTAGACAAAATGACCTATAACGTTTCAACATATAAAATGATTTTCCAAGCAAAAGTAGCTCTAGGTCTCAACATGAAAGTTGTTTGGAATGTCATTTAGAGAAAGTTTTCTCTTGGAATCATTTTCATGTAGTGAAAATTGTAGGAGATAGGGTCTAGGGAGACCCAGTTTTGATCAGATGAATTCATTTGGCCAACCACCATCAACCAACTTGCTAATATTCAATTCTCTTGACTTTCTAGGCTCATGGTAGACCATATATGCATAAGATGATGAATTTTGAAGTGTCCCTTGAGAAATTTGATCAATTAGTGAGATAGCTTGTTGGAGAAGTTACTCAAATTACTCAGTCAAACTAGGGTTTTCAAGGCAAATCACCCTCAAACTCTTGAAGAAAACTTGATCAATATAACATGTAGTAATCATTTGGACTCATATATGATGCTCATAATCATTCTTGAATCAATCCATGGTTGTGCTCTTTGTCACGAGGGTCTCAAACCCTAGATATGAACTTGATAGATCAATGGAGATCATGCCCGACCTACAAAAGAGTTAGGCAAATGCAAAGACATATTTTTGGTATTTTGGTTAGTAAAATGATAAAATACAAGTATGATACAATCACAAAGTGCTTGGTGATCTCTCCCAAAACAAACTCAATGAAGGAGGGGTAATGTAACACCCCGTTTTATACCCCATAATACTTAACATATAATCAAAGTGAATAAGCACGCATATAAACAAAAGGGCGTCACATCGACGTTTTTAAAAACTAAAAATCTTTCAAAAACCAACATCATTCATCATCAGTATACAATACACCTGGTCATTTAAAATAACACATTTCAAATATCATGAATATACAAGTATATGCATTCGCAGCGGAAAATAATGTATACTCATGTATTTCATAAAATGATTCATGTCCCATACCATGATCATCTCTCAATAATCTCCTCAAGATAAAATAAAATCATATCCAGAATATTTGGCGCTATGGCCTCTCAAACAGCAATTGCAAATAAACACGTTCACAAGTAATAACATAATACATATCCAAATAAGACATGAGTTCAATACTACTAATCTACCCAGTGTTACATGACCAGAGCATTGACTCACTACCTAATCTCTAAGCTAAAACACGGAAACTCTCCGGCTAAACCTCGCGTGAGCTACCGTCCGCTTACTTCAGCAATACTACTCTTGAGTATCTGCACGATGCCCATGTAAAGGCAACATTCAAATAGAAGGGTGAAAATTCGAATCATTATGAAGAAGTATAATAAAGCACAATGATTAAATCAACCATTAAAGGAATTCACCACACCTTGTATAGCCATGTAAATAATACTAACCAATATTTATTTCACATGTTTCAAGCATACATCAAAACTCAAGGAGTATAATATTAAAATCCAATGCTATATTCCCAATTATACACGTAACTATAATTATCACATAATCACACATTTTACCAAGTTATGTATCCAAACATCACCAACTCAATTATCATATCTCATACACACATAACAATCACATCAATGCATATATTCAATGATCACATAACTCGAATGTGACTCAATGCAAGACATGTGACTCTATGCATGTGGTACCGCAATGTGAACCCAACGTTTCACCGCTTTCCGATTCAATATATAGAATCCAAGCCACGCTTCCGATCAGGACAAGATCAAAGCCACTACGTCTATTTCCAATTAAGGATCAACGTCTGCTACGCCTATTTCCATTCAAGGATCAATGTCTATTACCATGTGAACCCGCAGTTTCACCGCTTTCCGATTTAATATCTAGAATCCAAGCCACGCTTCCGATCCGGACAAGATCAAAGCCACTACGTCTATTTCCAATTAAGGATCAACGTTTGCTACGCCTATTTCCATTCAAGGATCAACGTCTACTACCATGTGAACCCACAGTTTCACCGCTTTCACCATAAAGCCGACCATGCCATGAATGAATGTACAAATACCAACAATATATGCAATTAAGATCATCTCTACCATCTCAATATTCCACATATAACCATAATTCAACTCTATGCATTATCCACCAATGGTACGTATACACATTCATAACATATATACTATTCACAAATATAGGCTAATTATCAAATACGCACACTTAGATTTTATTTCAAAATGGTTACAACATTTAAAAGTTCTCAATTTTCCATTTTTCAACAGTGGTAACCGGTTAACGCATTTTGGGTAACCCGTTACTCAGTTTAACAGAATTCAATTCCTGGGCAGATTTTCAGCAAGTAACCCGTTAACGCATTTTGCGTAACCCGTTACTCAGTTTACAGGATTCAATTCCTGGGCAGATTTTCAACAAGTAACCCGTTAACGCATTTTGGGTAACCCGTTACTCAGTTTACATAATTCAATTCCTGGGCAGATTTTCAGCAAGTAACCCGTTAACGCATTTTGGGTAACCCGTTACTCAGTTTACAGAATTCAATTCCTGGGCAGATTTTCAGCAAGTAACCCGTTAACGCATTTTGGGTAACCCGTTACTCAGTTTAAAACTGGAATTTTTCTTAACGTTAATATTACTGTAATGAAATTTAATAAATTAAGTGGCTTCTCAATCTATCCCTCAATTTCATCCATATATCCATTCCAAACGCAATTAATCATCACAAATCAAAGGTTACTCATCAAAATCTAACAATTCCAAAACCATAAAAATTAGGGATTTCAACCTAAACATATTTGTACCCATTGACCCAATTATACTAACCCATAATAATAAGGATTCTCCCCCTTACCTCTTCAATTTTCTGGAAACCCTAGCTTCTCCCTTGTTCTTCTCCTCTTCTCCTTACTTTTTCCTCTTTTCTTTCTCTGTTGCCTTGAAAATGACCAAATGAGTGCTACTTCTCACTCTCCTCACCTCTTACTATTCTAGTATTATATTTGGGCTTAAGGAATGATACCTCTAATTTAATTATTAGGCCCAATAAGACATAGTATTATAATATCTGTATTTAGTTCAAATAAATTAAACCAACACAATATACACACCAAGTTAATTAATATAATCAATTATTATACTACCTAACAACCAATTAATTAATTAACACTCCAAATAAATAAAATAAAATATAATAATAATATAAGAAATAAATACTAAAAATTGGGTTGTTAAAGGTAAGGAGGATGCCAAAGTATGATCCCAATGCTAATGCTTATGATAAAATTGCATGAGGGATCTTAGGGTCAAAATTAGGGTCTTACAGCTGCAATCTAGACATCTTCACTCTAGAGGTACCTTCATGAGTGGTTTTGAGAATATTCCAAGCATCTTTAGCCACCTCACCATTCTTCACCAGTCTGAAGATGTTCTTATCAACCCCATTGAATATAGCATTCAATGCTTTAGAGTTTCCAAGAGCTAGTTCATCCTCTTCCTTGGTCCATTCTTCCTTAGGCTTCTTATCAGTTATAACTTCTTCATCCTTTGTAGTGAAGGGATGTTCCCAACCTGTTATAACATCCTTCCAAGCCTTATTATCCAACGATTTCAGGAAGGCTACCATCCGAGGTTTCTAGTAGTCATAGTTAGATCCATCCGGAATTGGTGGTCTGTGCAGAGATCCTCCGTCTCTATCCATAGTACCAGAAAGTAACGTCCCAAGATCTCACCCAGACCCAGAGCAGGATGCCTGCTCTGATACCAATTAAAATTCTGGTATCAGATATGAGATGTCGAAGGTAATGTCACGACACTAATATCTGAAAAACAAGTGAAATATAAACCGGATAAAAAACAGAGTAACAATTTAAACAGCGTCACAAGCAATTGTTAACTCAGTTCGGTGCAAACACACCTACGTCTAGGGGCTACCACTAATGCTAACTTGTGTCCTTAAGGTACAAGTTAAAAAATTCACACATAGAAAGTTTATATTAGAAATAACAATAAAAAAATTAATTTTATATTTTTATTATAATCAATATATAATTTCTAAATAAATAAATATTTATTAAATTCTTCATTTGTGCCCTGAAAATACATGTTAGTATTATCTTAAAAATAAATGTATATAGACCGTGGACGTCCATAAAACACATTTATTTTTATTAAAATGTATTTGGTTTGTATGAAAGATATACTTTTATATTCAGGTTGTTTGATCTGTTTTTACCAAAATTAATTTAAATATATACTTACTATAATTGAGGTACAAGGAGTTTATTTAGTTTGAATATTAATCCATTTATATTAAATTTAAAGATATCAAAATCCGAATCAATTAATAATATTCAGTTTTATTTATATTTTACAATGATTTTCCACAAAATCTAAATCAAATCAAGGGGCTGTTTTAGCTTTAAATTTTTTTTATTTTTTTTTCAAAAATAAATTTTATAAAGTTGATTTTCAAAATATTACCAAATTTTCTTTATAAAGTTGATAGATTAGTGATTTTGAAAGAGTATTCAAATTTTACAATTGTTTACTTCCAACAAAATAATAATATTAATATTAATTATAAAAGTAATTACTTTTATATATATATATATATATATATATATATATATATATATATATATATATATATATATATATATATATATAATTTATGTTTTAGAAAGTTAAAGATGTATCCATAATATAAAATAATTTTATACCATTATTGAATGAACCCAATCTCTTCAAATTATGTTATTATTTAAAACAATTTAAATAATTCGATAGATTAGTGATTTTTTATTGAAAGATTATATAAAAAAAAGCTAATGCTAACTTATGTCTTTAAGGTATCAATTTTCTCTCTCTATAAAAAATAATATTTTTTAAAAAGTTAAAGATGTATCCATAATATAAAATAATTTTATAGCATTATTCAATGAACGATCTCTTCAAATTATGTTATTATTTAAAACAATTTAAATAATTTGATACATTAGTGATTTTTTATTGAAAGATTATATAAAAAAAAGTTAATACTAATTTGTGTCCTTAAGGTACAAATTAAAAAATTCACATATAGAAAGTTTATATTAGAAATAATAATAAAAAATTAATTTTATATTTTTATTATAATCAATATATAATTTCTTCATTTGTGCCCTTAAAACACATGTTAGTATTATCCTAAAAAATATGTATATAGACCGTGGAAGTCCACAAAACTTATTATCTTTTATTAAAATGTATTTGGTTGGTATGAAAGATATACTTTTATAATCAGGTTATTTAATCTGTTTTTACCAAAATTAATTTAAATATATACTTACTATAATTGGGGTACAAGGAGTATATTTAGTTTGAATATTAATCGATTTATATTAAATTTAAAGATATCAAAATCCGATTCAATTAATAATATTCAGTTTTATTTATATTTTACAATGATTTTCCGCAAAATCTAAATCAAATCGAGGGGCTGTTTTAGCTTTAAAAAATTAACTTTTTATTTATTTTCAAAAATAAAATTTATAAAGTTGGTTTTCAAAATATTACCAAATTTTCTTTATATTTGTTTTTTCTAAATTTAAGTTCTAATTTTGATATATTATAATATAAACACATGTTATTAACAATTAAAATATAATCAAAATTACAATTTTGTCTAAGAATTGTATCTTAAAAATGATATTTATGAAACATTATTTGAAATGGCTTTAAAATAAAATAATTTTTAAAAATATTAAAATCCAAAATAAGTTTTAATAAAATTATAAAAAAATTTAAAATAACATTTTAAAAGTTATTATTTAAACTAAATTTACACTAAAATCTTTTATGAATTGTTTTTTAATTTTTTTCTCGAAAACTTTATATCATTATAATTGTTATTTTTTAAAAAAGTTAAATTAAACAGCCTCCAAATTTTCCAAAAAAGAGTTGTTGTATTCATAGAATCATTAAACAATAAAATAATTGTATTCAAAAGCAAATTACTAAAACAAAAATTAGCTATTCAAATATTTCTCTAACCTAGAAGAAAACACAAATAACAGTGGTATCGGTGAATTGAAGAAATTTCCCCTTCTCTATAAGTGAAATCAGTAGAAGTCATCACCACCGTTCAACTCGACCATGGATTATCAGCAGAAGCAATCACCACCGTTCAACTCGACCATGGATTATCAGCAGAAGCAATCACCACCGTTCAACTCGACCATGGATTATCAGCAGAAGCAATCACCACCGTTCAACTCGACCATGGATTATCAGCAGAAGCAATCACCACCGTTCAACTCGACCATGGATTATCAGCAGAAGCAATCACCACCGTTCAACTCGACCATGGATTATCAGCAGAAGCTATCAGCGCCATTCAACAAGTGGTCTGATTCAAAGGTTAGTAGAAAGTATATTGACGATGATGTTGCCTTCCATGTTCTTTCAAAACTCCCTATTAAATCATTGAAGCGCTTTGGATGCGTACGCAAATCATGGTCCATTTTATTTGATAATTCTCATTTCATGAACATGTTCCGCAACCATTTCATATCTCATCGCAATTTTGATAATTATCATACATTTCTCCTCATATCTAAACGTGATTGTGCTGATGGTTACCATGTTGAATTGCATTTGCTCGATAGTAAAATCAAATTAACTTTGCCACCTCCATTTTCAGAAGATGAGTATATGAGTCCTAGTATTTTGGGAAAAACAAGTGTTAATGGTGTTTTTTGTATCGCGCAAGATAATATAAGGGTAGATCCAAATAGGGACAGATATATATTGTGGAACCCGACTACCGAGGAAACCCTTGTCATTCCTCCTAGCCCCGATCAACTTATACCAAAACACCCTCTCGTTTGTGTGTTTCAAAAGTTTCAAGGATTTGGTTATGACCAAGTAAGAGATGACTTTAAGGTGATTCAGTATGTATCATTTGATAGCTCAAGTTGTAATGGCTATGACCCTGATTCTCCTCCACCACAAGGTATAATGTATTACTCTTTTTTTGAGATATATAGTCTAAAAAATAATTCTTGGAAGATACTCCACATAGAAAATATGTCTCTACGGTGTGTTAATGATGGATTTAATAGTGACGAATTGTACACGGATGGTGCATGTCATTGGTTGGTTAAGGGTAAACGTGATCAAATACTGATGGTGATGTCATTTGACGTGAGTCATGAGGTGTTCTTTACAACACCCATCGATGAAAGATCTGATTTGGATAATGGACACTTGGCGGTGTTAAATGGGTCAATTACTTTTATCATAAATCATGACAACAATAATATTTTTCACATATCTATTCTAGGTGAAATCGGTGTGAAAGAATCATGGATCAAACTATTTATTTGTGGCCCCGCGCCTTCCATTGACTGGCCCCCAATTGGATATGGGAAGAAGGGATACATTTTCTTTAGAAAAATTAATGATGAGCTAGCCTATGTTGATTTGAGCACCCAAATAATTGAGGAGATTGGTGTTAAAGGGGAGAAATACTGTTGTAAGATCGGAGTTTACAAGGAAAACCTTTTCTCAATTTGAGGATCAAGTAGCTAGGGTTTTTTTCTTCTTATTGTTTTCACTCGGATGTATGTGGCTATGGATATTAGGATTTTTACCTTATTTTTACCTTGTATGCAAAGTGATTTGTCAACTTCATAATTCATAGTTGTTATACCATGTATTTGACAATTTAAGAAGACACTTGGTGATATGGATCTTGATTTATGAATTTACTTGAAAGGTGTACTCTTTTTTAATTTGCAAACTGATTATTGTGTCTATTTCATTTGTAAGAATGGTATGTTTTCCTTAATGAATGTGCTCCAGTTTTACTTATTAATGAAAAATGAGTGGTGATTTCACTTAAATATGGAAAAATATATGATAATAAACTTAAAGTGATGTGTTGCATGTTCAGTGTTGTAGTATTTTGATACTACATAATCATGTTGCTGGTTCAGTATTGTTGTTATATTTGAATACTACATAATCATAATGCTTGTTCAGAATGTTTTAGAAGGTTGTATGAAAATTATAGGTTGCAGTCTGGTGCATGCTACACAATCTTGTCTATATTTATAACTTCTTCCAATCCCTCTTGTGATTGCACAGGAGTGTTGTTTGTTGTGAAGTAGGAGGCCGTAACGGAAGCTCCTTCAAGACATACCATGCAATCAAGACATATATGTTTGGAGCATTTTTTGAATTTAAACATTATGTTCAATGATATGGATGTCAGGTATAATTCTTACCAACAAGAGTTGATAATATAATAAAATAGAAATAAATATGACACTAGAGATAGATAATGATATCAACATGAACATGAAATAGTCATACGCTACCATTTCATGATAACATATATTATAGGCCTAGATATTTAATTTAGTGATTTGGCTAACTGAGATGATTTTTTTCTATGAAATCTCAAATTCAAACCATCACCACTAAACTGATAAAATGATAAAATTGTTTCTGACACAATTTTATTTTCGTTTTAAAAATGAAGTTAATAGCAGTTTTATTTAAATTTAAATAAATTTATCTTTATATTTATTTTTTAAATTTAAGATTATATAAAATGAGAAAATTACTTGTATAAGCTTAAAATCATGAAGAGTGTTATGAACACTCCCTTCAATCTATTTATTAATTTCTTTTCCAGCTAAAAGAAAAATACTTTTTCTTTGCTAAAAGAAAAATATTGTTTTCAAAGTCTTCAAAGTCTGCTTTATGCAAAAATGTCAGGCTCAGGAGGGCGAGATCGTCTTCTATTAGGGACTGACTCGCCCTAAGCGCTCTCTACTTGTCTAATTATTGAAAACGTGGGACAAGACGTGTCTCGGTTAGAGAGAAGTCGCCATAAGTGGGCTTATTTATGATTCCCTAGGAAATAAGGATTCAACGGTCCAATATTGTGTGGACGATTATCATTCCAAGAAAACCATATGCCCAAGACTCTCTGTAAATCATTATCCTCAATATACACGCATAAAACACATAGTTTCTCACCTCACGTGAGGTTGTTCTCTTTATAGCCAAAAACCACCACTAAACAGTGTCTCTTACAACCATGAGCAAGTCCTAAGCACCATCAATTACAAAACCCGCATAAGGATACCATGAACTCATGTACTTTTTTTGAAAAGTACAACAATGTCCATTGTGGGACTCCGATAAACTAACTTAGGTCATACCTCTTTCATTATCATCCTCTATGTCTTCTCTCGAAGTTGGCTAAAAAAATTGTATACTCCAATGTTAACACCATAGATGGGGGTTTCGCTAAAGTTAGAAATTTCTAACTTCTTCTAGAGGAATATGTGAGAAAAAATCTTTGGAATTCATGATCCTGCTTTAAGAGGGTGATGAGGAAGAGATTTTATACCTGAACCGCCAATGGCCAAAGAAAAATCTTCATCTGGCAGAGACAGGTACTCATTCCTTTTAAACTTTTTGGTAAATTTTTAGCGTTTTTAGGACCATTTCCAACAACTAAGTCATAACTTAGAAAGGTGAAGAACTTCTTCCCATGTTACCCTCTAACCATGCCCTATGCATTCAAAGAATGCTTTCTCGATTTATCTTTCATGGAAACACCTGAATGTGTCTCCCAATCTGCTCTTCATGCTCAAAACAAAGACTATATTGTCTGGCTCAACAAAGTCCAGGGAAGCTAAAAGCATATTGGGGCAAATGTTGGGTCCTACTCTCGACAATTGAATGAGGTCGAAAATACCTATTTTCTTCCAGAAATCTCCTTTAATCTTTTCAACCTTATCTAGCTAGGATAAATAGTCTGAAGGGTCTTTCGACCATGGACAAGTTCTAAAGATCCTAGCATAATTCAAATAAGTTAAATTCAACTCTCCATCATCAGTCGAACTTTGTGGGTTATTTTGTTCTACAGTTTTCTCTTGAGGTTGAGGTTTCCTCCAGCGCCTATGGGTTTGGTATGGAAATAGGTGGAAAAAAATTCTTTCAGACGATCTGGTTTAATATCTGGATTGGGGAGTGGACCTAACATAGCGTGACAAATTCCAGAAACAAGAACAGGAATTAATACCTGGGATTTGTAGATACATTCCTTCTCTCTCTCATTGGGAGGTTCAGGAACGTATTGTTGGTTTCCAATAGTCATTGGTCCCTTCAACTCGTGCGCAGGCTGAAGAGTTGAATCTTGAGTCTTCTTAGAATGTTTGCTGCTGGAAGATTTTTGAGGAGCCATTGTTGAGGAAAACAAAGAAATTTTTCCAGGAAAGTTGAAAGTATGAGAATGGGTATGAAGAAGAAAGCTTAAAGCCTAAAAAGGTTTCAGAGAAAATAGGGAGTGAGTATTTATAAGGGAAGATGATGAAAACATTTGAGTTTTTAAGGATAGTCGTGGGACACGTGGCTGAATCACAACGGTGATGATGAAGATGTTGGAAGTTGAAAAAGGCCATGATGTTAAGTTCAGGAAATGACGGGGGTAAGGTCTAAACATGGGCTAGACATGACGTTTCTGAAAAAAGTGTAGTGATGAAATCTGTATGGGAACTTGGGATTATGGAAGCGTGAAAATAGTGAGATTGAATGACATGGCATCGAAATATTGGTTGACAACAAATGATTGTTTCTCCAGGGTAGTCGAAACATCTTTGCTGGGGGGCAATTTGTATACATGTATTTTCGACGCCATGAAATTAATAAGCAGAACTAGTGCTTTTCGACACTTCGACAAATGGAGATGTTGGTTCGACATTTCAACAAGAGAAGTTGTCTGCAGATGAAAAGACGTCTTTGACAAGTATGAATGATGTTATGATATTTCGACAATTTGACAAAGTCTGAAGAGAGACGTCATTTCGACGTAAAGCGGAAATTCAAATTCAAAAGAGTTATAACGTCTGGCAGAAGACGCGTGGAAACACCTGGCGAAAGGAAGTTATGCAGAGAGCCAAGTGTCATAGTTTTAGGATTTATTCGTTAGTGACAGTTATTTTGTTTGTATATAAATAGGATAGTTGTTATCAGAAAAAGTGTGTGAAAAACTTGTACAAAATTCCTGCAAAAATACTCAAAGTACCCGTGTGAGAGAAAAAAGTCTTATTTGGAAAATGTACGTGTGAACAAACACCATTTCTTTAAAGTTTTATCTTATAGATTTCAAAGTGCTTTACCAATTTTCCTTTAGTTTTACCATTCATTTATCTTTTACATTTACTCTTCGACAAGTTATTTTTCGCCATTTATCTTAGTCTTGTTAAGTTTACTTTTACTTATACACTTTTAGTCAATATCTGTCGTACATGAAGAACTTAGTAAAACCACATAACGGATACAAAGGTTGTTCTAAAGAGTTACAAAGTTATCTAAATTTGCACATGTCCTAGGATTTGTATGGTTGATCCTGCAAGTAACCCAATTCGACAAGTTTTGGAAAACCAGAGGTTGTTCGCCAAAATCAACAGCGAACAGTTACATGGCATGATTTTTTTGATGTGACACCCTATGTGGTTGTATTTAAAATTAAATTATGTGATAATTGATTGTGGGGTTTTAGGGTGTTACAAAACCCAAATTAATTTAGAGCGGGGACAGGTGCAGGGAAAACCTGATTTTTAATTACAAGGCAGAGGATACTACTACTTGCCCCGCGCCCATCCTCGCCTATTGAATATAATTTATTACCCTTATTTTTAATAATTTTATTACTCATTTACACTTTATTAATGTTAAAATATCATGTTTATTAGAGTTATTATTTATTATTTTTAAAATACAAATTAAATAAAAATGATAAAGTATTATGATTATTCTTTAAATAATCAATTATTTAATTTATCTATTAATTTTTATCGTAATTGAAAAATATGCATTTTAAAACAAGTTATAGTTTATGCGGGTGGAGGCAAGACGAGATGGAAAAACCTGTTCTGTTGGGGTTGGGGTTAGGGGACTTTTTATTAGTCACAATCGATTTAGGGGTGGGGGCAGGGTTGGTTCTAGGAGACGGGGCAGGGGCGGGATTGGTAATGCTTATATTTTCCCCCCGTCTCGCCTCATTGTCATGTCAAAATCGAATAAATGAAATAACACATAAATTATAAATAATGATAAATGAAATTACACATATATATATATATATAAATTTAAATAGAATATCAAAATAAAAGATAATACCGACTGCTTTTAGATAGATTAGATAAACAAATTGGTTGTGTTTTTATTTGATTTGATTGTATGTTTGCTCTAAACAAAAGTTGTTAGTATTGCTAGAAATTATTATTAGAAGTGATTGATATTGGCTCACTTGGTTTCAACATGGTTTGAAATTGATAACAAATTTAATACAAACAAGTTTGTAGTTATATTGTATAACTTTAACTTAAAATTGCTATTTTTAGTTGTCTTTCTTTTAAAATTGTATTGCTTATATGTCTAATAAGTTGTACTTCCTCCATTTTTTTTTTCAAATAACAAGAAAACTAATAAATTTTATTAATAATGATCCTTTTATCTATAATATTCTTAATTATTTATTAATTCATTTTATTTTATTTTCTCTTTAATAAATAATTTAGGATAATTTGGATAAAATAACCATTAATATTACTTTGATCTTTGAAAACCATAATTAAAAAGAAACAATTTTTCACTCACAATTAAAAAGGAAGGGAGTATATAATAAGTGATACAATTGATTGAGACAATAGAAGTTAAATGAAAAAGGGAAGAAAATGTGCACAACAATAACAATTCATCAAACTCATTAACAATTAACCGTAGAGTCTTAAAATACTCAGCCAACACTTTGTTGCATGACCTCCTTATGAAACCAAAAGAAGCTCCCTCATGGATGAACCATAGCCATCTCTAGGTGCTGAGCAGAATTTTTATTCAAATTATGATACACAGATTATTTTTGCCTTAGATAACAAAACTCCCATTAAAACCACACAAAGCAACACATACGAAATCATCATGAAACCAAACTCATCACAAATCATGAATTTAGATTGGAAACGCCTCAATGATGGATGGAAGAGCATTGATTTTGATGATGTTGTAACGAGGGAATCCCGTCTCTTTGAATAGGTATTTCCAGTTCTCTTCGGTCCTTTCCTTACCACCAGCATTATGTGCAAGAAGCAACATGTCAAATGCTATGCCAACGTCGGTAAATGGTTCAGCTCCTTCCGGATCCAAAACATGATCCACAATGATCACCTTTCCTGTTTTCTCTGGTATTGACTTCCTACAATTCTTCAATATCTTTATGCAATGGTCGTCGCTCCAGTCATGAAGAATCCACTGCCATTCACTCAAACATGTTCATTATTATTCTAGTTCAAAGAGTGTTAACATGATTAAAATGTGTGTATGTTTTGAGTTATTATACCTTCATGTAAATAGCATCAGCACTAGGAACAGAAACAAACATGTCTCCTTCAATATGGGTGATACCATCAATTTGAGGTGCAGTTGAAATAACATGAGGTAAATCAAAGTTAATAGCTTGAATATGAGGATAAGCTCTAACAATCTCAGAGAGAGATCCACCAATACCACCACCAACATCAACCAAAGACTGAATTTGGTTAAACCCATCTCTGTAACCTGCAATAACAGCCCTAGATATGATCCTAGCAGTGCACACCATACCTTGGTTAAACAATTCATTGTATTTCGAGTCCAAACCCGTCGTTTCAAATTGTTCATGACCATGACACCTAAAGAAAGCAGTGCCATTTTTGGTTCCTTCTCGTACAATTTCACTGATATAGTTATTAGGGTTCAGATGAAACGGGTGATTCTCTAGCAACAACATAGGTGCCAATGTCATTTTTGTGTCTTGTAGGATCCATTTCGATGCGTGTGTTAAACCGTAGAGAATCTCTCCGGTTTCGGATTTTTCTGCACTGAAAATTTTTCTACGAACCATGACTCTCATTACTCTTAAGAGAAGAGAAGAATCGGGGGTGGGTGCATCTTCAAGATTTTGCACAATTTGTGACAGGGAAATTGGTTTACCATATCTATCGATTATGTCAGCTATGTGTAGCTCAACAATAGCTTTTAGAGCAAATGAGTCGGTGAATTGTGTCATGTATTTCCATATTTCAATTTGTCCAAGTAGTGATTCTTCCTCTTCTTTGCTCACATCCTAATCAATAGAAAACATGCCATTAATATAGGATGGAATAAAGTAGGGGTGTCGAACGGGCATGCCCGCCCCGCAAAAGCCCGAAAAAAAACGGGGCGGAACGGTCATAGTTAAGGATGTGAGCCTAAAACATAGGTCCGTCCTGCAAAAAAGTGAGGACGAGACAGGGAATGCCCGCGGACACTGCACTCTTTAAGTCTAAAAATACAAAAATTTATGTAAATACATGTGTTCGTAAAAACTCGCGAAAAAAACGGGGCAGGACGGGACAGACAAATTAGAGGGTGAGGGCCTAAATCCTTGGTCCGCCCCGCACAAAAGTGCGGGCGGGGCGGGGAATGCCTGCGGATCGAACCCGTTTTGCCACCCCTAAAATAAAATATAAATTTATTATATAAATTTAGAAATATAATATAAAGTTTATTTCTAACTCTTAATTTGTTTTTATTCGTAGAGAAAATGATAATAATAATCATTAAAATTAGTAAGATCTCTTTGTTATAGTTTGTTTTATTTTAGAAGTATTTTTAACATTTTTTCAAGAAACTAAAAATATGACAAAAGTTTATAAACTACTTAAAAAAACGTATATATTAACTATTTTAAAGGTGAACTTTACTATTATTTGTAAATTTTAACAAAATAGTGTATCTGATTTTTCATTTTTTTTTATTGTTATGAAAGTTATTATTTTACAAAAATTGGTATGTAAGGGTTCACTTTTTTGTCATTTTTTTCAGAGGTTATTGCTAGACAAAAATTGCTTAAATCATTCCACCTCCGTCGCTAAATACAATTATTTTTAGAATAAATCATTGGAGTAAAGAAAATTAATTGAAATATTAAATTTTTAAGTTTATTTTTAATTTAAAAAATATATTTAATATTTATATACAAGTATTTGATAAACATTGCAGAAAAAAAAGAAATACAATTAAAATATATATTAAAAAAATAGTTAATGCACTTTAAAATTCAAAGTTAATTTTAGAGACAAAAATAAATTCAAGAGGAGGTTTTTTGAGCAAGCACTAAAATTATTCTATTCAATGGAGAACTTCGTGATAGGTGGCAAAAAGATTTAATTTTCTCATAACAATCAATTAAAAAAGATCTTTCTCATCTCGTCAAATACTATAAATTTCTAAAAATTATTTATAGATACTTTTAAAAATAATTTTAGTTTTTATTAAATAAAGTGATTTTATTTTTTATTATTACCTTAAACAACCACCAAATTACTTAACTTTTTAAAATAAATAATATAATACAATATAATTTATTAAAAAAACGAATTTAAGTTGAACCAAGACAAATAAATATTAATTGACAAAAAAAACAATATTGACTTGAACGATAATTAATATTGAATTTAATATTGTGACTATGTTTGAAAGGGTCAGCGTGATGAAGATGGAATATGGTTGAAAGAAAAATTATAATGGAATGACAAAACTTAAAAATTCGTATGATTATAAAAAAATACGGAATTTTTTTTTGTGATTGAGAATATAGGTTAAATTTTGATATTGACATATTAAAAAATTTTGAAAATTAAAAAATGGTCAATTTAATGCATTTTTTTGAACCGAAATTTTTTTTAAAGCCGGTTCCGATTCTTTGATTCGAATGGTTTTGGACGGTTCAACCCGGTTTTTACGATTTTACTCCGATTTTGACCCGTTAACGATTTTGAAAGATTGACCCAACCAGATTCATCACCGGTTCCTGGTCCAACCGGTTGAACCGGATGGTTCGGTCCGGTTTTTAAAACATTGGCTTAAACAACCATAATTTTTATCTTTGGATTTTAGTTTTTTTAGTTTTTTGTTAAAAAAAAAACATGATTTATTTAAGGATAAATCTTGCTTTTTATAGTATGTTTTATAAATGTTGAAGAGTGGAAATTTATTGTTTCTTTTCCATTTTTAGGATGCATAGAGTTGATAATATCTTGAGTATGACAAGTCAATTAACTCAAAAGTCTGAGACATGTTTTGTGTGGTGTCCATATAATCAGTTAGTCCAATCTGAACTGAACACTGGGAAGGCAGGGTTAGTATCAATCTATCCAGTGGCCACAAAAACATAAATCAAATAAAATATTAAAAAGATCAAGACATGAATGAATGATATAGCCTGTTCTCAGTGTTATTATAACGATAAAAGTGTATGAATATCTACGCACCTTGAAAGCAGAAGAAGGTGGGGAGTGGTTGGAAAGAACGGTCTCCATTATGTTTTAAGTGAAGAAAGAAAGGCTTTCAATGAGTTAGTGCAGTGTGTGTGGAATGAATCTCTAAGTTGCAAAATCGATGGGTTAATAAAGGCCATGAGGTAACAAAAAAAGTGCTATTAGAGGTTTGTCATTACTTATTCCCTTATCGACATCAATGTTGTTTGTTAGTTCATTAAAACTCCATTAAGTCGTTTTCTAAAATCTTAGCATAATGAAATGAAATCATGTTAAATGTTCTACTGCACTACTAAACTGTTCTAGTGGTAAAGATGAGATCTTGATACCAGACTTTTTAATAATAACAAGATTCACACTATCAAAAAAATCAAAACATTTTATTCATCTTAATAAAAAAATTTATACCACACTTTTTAATAATAATAAGATTCACACCATTAATTTTTTTCATCTTATTAAATTTTATCCCTATTCTATTACGGTTTCTCTTTTGAATATTGTACATTATTAAAACCAAATTAATATTGAATTATTGTGTTTTACTTCACAATTTTCTCATATTATCTTAATTTTTCTTAAGTTAAATATTTGATTATTGTGGTCACATCTTCAATTTTCTTTATCTTCAATTTTCTTTCCCGTCTGAATATTGACACGTACCACATGCGTGTCATAAACCTCTAATAGCATAGCCAATTAGCCTCCCAACACAGTGTTGTCACCACGGCTACCTCAACAGTCAATGCTTTCGATCCTGTGAGGTAGGCTCCAATTCCTCCAATAGTCAAGGACAATCTGATCCTAGTTATTCCTTCTTCTACTTCTACTCCTCTGAATCCAATTTCTCATAAGCATGTTCCAAGTTCTACCGACCTTTCGGTCTTTCCAACAATTGTTTCAAGACCAAACCTTAAAGAAACCTCCAACGCAAAAACGGATCCGCTACTTTGTGGTTTAGACTCAACCATTGATTTATTGGCATAATGTGAATCATGTCATTAATAATTATTTCAATATATCAAAATTTCAATTAAAAAAATGAATAATGTCCCAAAATATTTTAAAAAGAATTGTCTAATTCACGTCTCAACCTGATAATTTCTTCATTGATATATTATCAAAATCTTAAAATAACAAATTTAAATTTAAGATGTTTCAAACTTCCATGGCTACTGAAAATATTATAGTTACTTCTCGTGATGTCTTTGACAAACCGTTCAAGTTTGAGGGAAGGCATTTCAAACGTTGGCAACGAAAAAAATGTGATTTTCTTCAGCTTTAAATTGTTTTCAATGTTTTGACATATGACATTTCTGTTGTTCCTTCTTGATCAAACGAGCAAACTAACGCTAAAAAAAACCTATAGATTCAGATAAAATAGTTATATCCAATGAATCTGAATTCGCTGCACATATTAAAGAAAATGATTTAGAGTAAAGGAAAGAAATCGCCTTATGAAAGGGAATGATTATATTTGCAAAGGGTCATATTATGATTGGACTCGCAGATGATTTGTATGATTATTATATTAGTTAGTTATAATACTACAAGACCAGTTTGGGGGACTCTGAAAAAGAACAATGATACTAAAGAGGTTGGAGCAAAGAAATATAATGTTAGTCGCTACCTGAAGTATCAAATAACTAATGAAAGATATGTTAATGCTCAATGTCATGAAATTCAAAAGATTTCTCATGAGATCGTCAGTAAAAATATGTCTTTAGATGAACAATTTCAATTTTCTTTATTATTGACAAATTTCCCATGATTTTAAAGATTTTAAAATTTTGCTTCGTCACAAAACAAAAGAATTTCAATCGAGCGTCTGATTACTTGCCTCTGAAAGGAAGAAGAATCTTGTAGACAAGATCAAAAATAAAATTTCTTGGTTGTTTCAAAAAACAATAATAAATTTGACGTGGTTCTCAAGGGAAATGGAAAACCGTTAAAGAATAACAACTGCAATGCTATGAACCGAATTAAGAATTGAAACCCTTTAAGGTTTCCAATTTCTCCAAATGCTAGGAAACAACCATCACCATAAAGATATTACGTTGTTGTTTTACCTTGCTTTAATTATGGAAAATCAAATCATATAGTTAAGAGATGTAAGAGTAGACTTAAACTTAGTGTTATCCTTAATGCACAGACTGCTTAGCATTTTATTTCTATGATCACTGAAATCAACATGGTTAACGGATTTGATGGTTGGTAGATAGGCATTGGTTTCTCTTTTTGTGTCTATTATGATCGTGCAAAGTTTAAAATATGCACAAATATTAAACATAAGAAAGTGATGTTGGAAGATGCTCACACCACTAATGTTATAGGTATTGGGGATGTGGAGTTGAAGTCCACCTTCAAAAATACTGTGATTTTGAATGATGTCATGCATGTCTATAAGATTAGAAAGAATTTAGTTTCTAGATTTCTTCTAAATAAGTTACGGTTTAGTCAGTTTAATGGGGTAGATTTATACACAACCACTAAGAATAATATTTTTGTGAATGAAATTGATATATTTAATATTTTTATGAATGAAATAGAAAATCAATTTAGTAAGAATGAAAATGAAGCAAAACAATTTAGTAAAAAAAGTTAAGAGGTTTCGTAGTGATGGTGGAATTGAGTATAATTATAGTTTATTTAATAAATTTTATAAAACAACATGGAAATGTAGATGAAACCATAGAATCATATTTTATGAAATAAGTGGTAAATAAAAAATCAAGAATATAACTCTTATTGAATTATTTGTTGCTATTATGTTGAATTTTGGTGTTACATCTCACTGGTGTAGGAGAAATTTTATTAATTGTTTGCTATGTCTTGAATAAAGTTCTCAAACCTAAAAACAAGATATTTTCTTATGATATATTTAAGTAAAAACAACTAAAATTGTCTTATTTTAGAACTTGGAGTTGTTTGGCTTATGTTAGAATTTCGGATTCGAAGCGAGTACAACTCTCTAGTAGAGCCTATGATTGTGTATTCATTGGGTATGCATTAAACAATAAAACATATAGGTTTTATGATCTAAATTTTAAAGTGATCATAGAATTAAACAATGTTGAATACTATGAAAAATAAATTTCCTTTCAAATCGAGAAATAGTGGAAGAACTGAATCGAATCACATTCATATGACAAGAACCACTGAAAGAAACAATGAAGTAAATACAAAAGTTTGAAGAAGTAAGAGAGTAACACTTGCTAAAGATTATGGGTCCAATTATGTGACATATTGCGAAGAAGAAGATCCAACAAATCTTCAAGAAGTATTATCATTTTTATATGTAGATTTGTGGCAAGAAGTTATTAACAATGTGGTAGATTCTCTAGAAACTAACAGGACCTTAGTAGACTTGCCTCCTGGATCAAACCAATCAGTTATAAATAGGTTTTGAGAAAGAAACTAAAACCTGTGGTGTAATACCCTAAAAACCCCAGTTACAAATATATATAATTATAGGCAATTTCAAATACTCAAACATATGTGTCACACATACTACATCATCACATGCTCATCTTTATTAGATTCATCGCAGCAAAATTAACAAAATACAATAAATCTAATAATCTCATAATATAATCCAAATATTCATAATTAAAAATTATCTCAAAATTTCTCAAACAGAACAAATAGTGCTCAAAACAAAATACTCTCAAACTCATAACAAAATGGAAATGTTTTCCCCCACCTAAGTATCTGCATCACCAGGGTAAAGTATAAACACCAAAAATAACAGAGGTGGGAATACATTCATATATAGATAGTATTTATAAACATCAAGGATATATAAGCAACATATTATCAGTCGCACAATTCATATCAACTACTAAGACAACATTGATAACATAAACTCATACAGAACAACCAAATCAACTCATACAATTAAATTACTCACTCACCTCAACTCATATAAACAATTAACTCATACTCAATGCAGATGGGTATGTAATGCTCGACTCTTCAATTTTGTATGCATGTGATACCAATTTTGGATGATCAGAGTTTTGTTACTGATTTTCGTTCCGCCACGGTCCCCTCTTTGAACCGGACCCCCTAAAGTATACCTCTCTCGAACATGAAAACTCTACAACTCATGAATACATGTAATACAACTCAACTCATGTATATATTAAATTTATTTTCCAATATCAGCTTCAACGTAAGAGAAAGATGACAGGTGGCTAACCAATAACGCCTTTTCCCCGCCAACAATGACCAATTTCCCATTCTTAAAAAACTTGAGCTTCTGATGCAACGTGGAGGTAACAGCTCCCGCCTCGTGAATCCATGGCCTTCCCCACAGACAACTGTAGGCCGGGTGGATATCCATTACTTGGAAAGTAATCTGGAAGTCACTTGGACCTATCTTCACCGGAAGTTTCACTTCACCTATCACTATCTTGTGTGAACCGTCAAAGGCTTTAATGATTACACCACTATACCTCATAGGCGCTCCTTGATATGGCAGCTTTGAAAGAGTTAACTTTCAAAGCATATTCAATGACGATCCGATGTCAACAAGAACATTGGATAAAGCGTCATTTTTGCAGTTCATCGAGATATGCAAAGCCAAGTTATGATTCCTACCCTCCTCAGGGAGTTCCTCATCACAAAAACTGAGATTATTGCAAGAAGTGATGTTGGATACAATATGATCGAACTGATCCACTATAACATCATGTTCTACGAACGCTTGCTCTAGAACTCTTTGCAGTGCTTCTCTGTGTGCCTCTGAATTCATAAGTAGAGACAGTACTGAAATCTTTGACGGGGTTTGGAGCAGCTGCTCCACCACATTAAACTCACTCTTCTTTATTAACCGAAGTACCTCATCATCATCATTAGTCTTCAAATTGTTGGTTTCATCGGACTGACGCTTTGAAGCACTAACTGGATCTACTACAGGAACTTCAACCTTATTACTGATGGTTGAATCTACTACATCCTTTGGGAACACCGACCCAAACACTCGACCACTGCGATTCACCTTAGTAACATCAGCAATGCTCACAACAGAACTCTTCGTAGGTAATGGAACCTCTTGACCATCCTTCACCATGGCTACATCATGGTCATGCTCACATTCACTAACCAAGCAAATATCCTTGTGCATCATCTTATGAAAAGAACGTCGAACACTTTGAACTCCCCAAGGATCTCCTTATGAAAAGAACGTCGAACACTTTGAACTCCCCAGGGCAGCCGTCTACCATATTAACAAATGAATTTCCATGGGCTGGCAATGGGTTAGCTTTCACGTTGGGTGCACGGTCCTCAAAGGACACCATTCCACTTTTCACTAGCTTATGAACTTCATATTTAAGTGGACAGGAGTTATCAATGTGATGTCCGGGTGCTCCTTGATGAAAAGCACAACGGAGGTCCGGCTTGTACCACCATGGAAGTGGTTCAAGAATTTATGGTGGATTTCTCGGTTGTAGCAGGTTCTTGAGAACCAATGATGGATAAAGCTCTGCATATGTCATAGGAACCAGGTTAAAAGAGAACTTCTTCCTCTCGAAAGTTTGTTGTTGATGATTGTTGGTATTGTTGTTGTTGTAGGTGTTTGCTCGTTGTTGTTGAATTGGTGTTGACTGATTAGCTGAAAAAACAGGAATTACTGAAGATACTTGATGATGATGTTGACGGGGTGGTTAACTTCTTCTGATATGAGGCCTCCTCTGCCTCCCACTAATAATTGCGTTGGCTTCGTTGTCTTTCTTCTTACCAAAACTGTTGTCATACCTCTTGCTAGACGATACCTCCTCCTTTGACAACTGTCCTTCTCGGACACCTTCTTCTAGCCTCATCCCCATGTTTACCATTTCGGTAAAGTCACTGGGGGCACTGGCGATCATCCTCTCATAATAAAATGAGCTAAGGGTCTTCAGGAAAATCTTGGTCATCTCCTTTTCCTCTAAAGGAGGGGTGATCTGAGCAGCGAGTTCTCTCTAGCTCTACGCATACTCTTTAAACGTTTCCTTGTCCTTCTGAGACATCGATCTCAACTGATCTCGGCCCGGAGCTGTAACACCCCGATAAAATATGATAATTATTTAATTTAAGTTTAATAGTATATTATGATGATAATATGAATGAGAGGGTATTATTTTTCAAAATAAAAGATAAACCCTTTATATATATTATTATTAGTATATTCATTAATTTAATTAAATAATTGGAATATTATTGGATTATTATTATTGGAATAATAAAGTTGGAATTGGAACGATTTTTGGAATCAGTAAAGATCCCCATTTAGAAAAAGGGTTTTTCACGTGAAAACAGAGAAGCGACTGAAAAGTGGAAAAAGGGCAAAAAGGAAGAGCAAGAGAAAAAGGGTTGAAGAAGGGAAAAGCTTGAAGTTAAAGGATTTGCCGGATTAACTCAGGTAAGGGGGGTTTATCATCGTTTAATGGGTATTATGGGTTAACATGTAATGGGTAGTAATAAGCCATTGAATCTACTCTAATCAGGATGATGAATGTTGCAAATTGTGAACTTATGGATGAATGAGATATGGGTTTATAATTGAAGAAAATTCGTAGGAATTAGATGTAGTAAGGTTAGAAATTGTGAAATTGAATGGGTATGATCTGTGTTAGATAATATGAACGAATGCTGTGTAAAAATTGGACTGTGGGAGGTTGGATTGGAGAAATCTCGTAGCAGAGAAAAACCCATAGCAGATCTGGAATTTTGGTTCTGGTCATACGCGTATGACACTAGGCCATACGCGTATGAGATGGCCTGGAGGGGAGGGGACTGGTGCTGATACGCGCCATACGCGTGCACTTACGCGTAGCCTGTGAGTGGTACGCGTATGGGGTGAGGCCATACGCGTATGAATGAAGAAGATGATGTTCTAACGTAGTTTTGTCTCTGTTGATACGCGTATGGGAGAAGTGGTACGCGTATCATACGCGTATGAGACAGGCCATACGCGTATGGGTTTGGCTAGGAAATGTGCCATAAGCGTATGGACATGAGGCATACGCGTATGGGCAGAAATTTGATTTTTCTGAGCTGTTGTTGTGCAGTTTTGGTCGTTTCAGCTGAGTGATATAATTTAGCTGATGTATGATATAGTAGGGATCATTTCCCGTTGTTTGAGCAGTATAGGTATTAGTAGAGTGTGCTAATACTGTGATTTATTATTTGGCATGACATGATATGATTCTGTGATAAATATGCTAATGACGTATGATGGTATGCATAATGCTGTAAATATATCTATTATGTATGCAATTGTGGATGGACTGTTTATGGCTTAGAGTGTGAGCATATGTCCATTGTGGATTGTTGTTGATGTTTGCATGCTAGGCGATTTAGCGTGCATAGCATAGCCTTTATGGTGGTAGCTAATTCCCATGGTGAGGAATTAGTGAGTGAGTCACTAGGTCTCAAATGAGTGGGACTAGTGAGCTTGGTAGCCGTATCTGGGTTTGATCGGTGAGGTTGAACTATGTGTTCACGAATAGTCGGTACCGCATGCATGGAGTCTCATTTCATAATGTATGTATGGCGTATAATATGAATGGATGTATTCCAATA
This sequence comes from Lathyrus oleraceus, assembly GCF_024323335.1. Taxonomy (NCBI): domain Eukaryota; kingdom Viridiplantae; phylum Streptophyta; class Magnoliopsida; order Fabales; family Fabaceae; genus Lathyrus; species Lathyrus oleraceus. Next base: position 522,859,548 of record NC_066584.1, read on the forward strand.
TTATACGTGTGTGTTGTGGTTGTGTTGAGTATGATTATGAGTTGATGTTGCCGTTGCTGAATGTGTGATATGATTAGGGTGATGAATGTAACACTCCGATAATAATAAGATAATTATTTAAAATAAGTTAATAATATATTTATTAATTTAATTAAATAATTGGATTATCATTATTATTATTGGAATAATAATTATTGGAAAATATATAAAAGTTGGAATTTAGTAAAAAGGTTTATTCTTTCACGTGAAAAGGAAAACGGGACAGAAAAGTGGAAAAGGGCAAAGAGCCAGAGAACAAGGGTTGGAGAAGAGGAAGAGCTTGAAGCTGAAGGATTGCCGGATTAACTCAGGTAAGGGGGGTTTATCGTCGTTTAATGGGTATTATGGGTTAACATGTAATGGGTAGTGATAAGCCATTGAATTGTCCCTGATTAGAGTTATGAATGTTGAAATGTATGAACCTATGGATGAACGTGATTTGAGTTATAATTGAAGAAATTCGTAGGAATTAGATGTGGTAATGTTAGAATTTGTGAAATCGAATAAGGGAGAATTCGTGTTAGGTGATATGAACGATTATTGTGTAAAATTGGACTGTGGAAGGTTGGAATTGGGAGACCTCGTGGCAGAGAACACCATTGCAGATCTGGAAATCTGGTTTCTGGTCATACGCGTATGGCACTAGGCAATACGCGTATGAGGTGGTCTGGTACGCGTATGGCACTAGGCAATACGCGTATGGATGAGGAAGATGACGTTTTGAACGTGGTTTGGTCTCTGTTGGTACGCGTATGGGGAAGTGGTACGCGTAGCATACGCGTATGAGAGAGGCAATACGCGTATGGGTTTGGCCAGGAAATGGGCCATACGCGTATGGACATGGGGCATACGCGTATGGGCAGAATTTTGGTTTTCCTGAGTTGTTGTCGTGCAGTTTTGGTCGTTCAGATGAGTGATGTAGTTTAGCTGATGTATGACCTAGTAGGGATCATTTCCCGTTGTTTTGGGCAGTATAGGTGTTAGTAGAGTGTGCTAATACGGTAATTGATTGTGTGGTATAACATGATATGATTATGTGATAAACATGCTGACGATGTATTATTGTATGCTTAATGCTGTGAATGTATCTGTTATGTGTGCAATTGTAAATGGACTGTTTATGGCTTAGAGTGTGAGCATATGTCTATTTGAATTGTGGTTGATGTTGCATGCTAGGTGATTTAGCATGTGTATTGTGGCCTTTATGGTGGTAGCTAATTCCCATGGTGAGGAATTAGTGAGTTGTTGTGGATTGTTGTTGATGTTTGCATGCTAGGTGATTAGCGTGCATATCATAGCCCTTGGGGGTGGTAGCTAATTCCCATGGTGAGGAATTAGTGAGTGAGTCACTAGGTCTCAAATGAGTGGGACTAGTGGGCTTGGTAGCCGTACCTGGAGTTGGTCGGTGAGGTTGAACTATATGTTCACAAATAGTCGGTACCGCATGCATGGAGTCTCATTGCATAATGTATGTATGTATGGCGTATAATATGAATGGATGTATTCCAATATTATACGGGTTGTTTTGTGTTGGTGTTGAGTATTATTATAATTATGAGTTGATGATTGCCGTTGCTGAATATGTGATCTGATTAGGGTGATGATATGTGTAAATTACTTAGCATTACATGATGTTTTATAATGCTTATTATATCGATTGAGGAACTCACCCTTACAACTATTTTTTTCAGGTAACGAGCAGTGAGTTGAGTAGAAGCTAATGTTCGGAGTCGAGTGTAATTTTCCTTAGTGGGTCATGCTCTGATAGATGTAACATCGGGACAGGATGTTTTGTCTTATTTTTATTGTTGGTTGCTGAATGATCTTACATGTATGAGTTGCATGTTTTTGAATGATCGATTTGATCTCTATCCGCTGCGTATTATGCAAATGTTTTAATTGATAAATAAATGAGCATGACAAGCTATTTTGAAAAGTGTGTGAAGTTGTTTGTGTGACACCCTTAACTGCATAATTACTCTGATTGATATATGTTGTTATATTAATTAAATATTTGGGGTATTTTAGAAGGGTGTTACATTAGTGGTATCAGAGCATAGTCGATCGAGTCGAGTCGTAATTATTCTGTTTCCCTGTACGGGATAGGTGTTGTGTAACCCTATCAGTACTTATTGTTTAGCTTGTTGGGTTTTCAGAATAGAGATGGCTGGAAGAGGTAGAGACGATGCTGCGATTGCTGAGGCTCTGGGTATGCTAGCTGGAGTACTTGGAGGGAATCCGAATGTTGTGGGAATGGGAGCTGCTCGTCAACTGAGTGAGTTCCAGAAGAACAATCCTCCAATGTTCAAGGGAGCATACGATCCAGATGGTGCTCAGAAGTGGTTGAAGGAGATTGAGAGGATCTTCCGAGTGACTGAGTGTGCCGAAAACCAGAAGGTCAGGTTCGGTACGCATATGCTGTCAGAGGAAGCTGATGATTGGTGGGTTGCTACCCGCACTGAGTTGGAAACTGCTGGGAGTGCTGAGATCACTTGGGCGGTGTTCAGAGAGAGATTCCTGAGGAAGTACTTTCCAGAGGATGTCAGAGGAAAGAAAGAGATAGAGTTCTTGGAATTGAAGCAGGGCAACCGGTCTGTTACTGAGTATGCTGCTAAGTTCACAGAGCTGTCGAAGTATTACACTCCCTATGATGAGGCTACTGGGGAATTTTCAAAGTGTGTGAAGTTTGAGAACGGGTTACGTCCCGAGATCAAGCAGGCTATTGGGTATCAGCGGATTAGAGTATTTTCTGATTTGGTTGACTGTTGCAGGATTTTTGAACAGGATACCAAAGCCAGAGCGGAGAGCTATCAGCAGAGGGTTGATAGGAAAGGCAAGAATCAGAATGATCGTGGAAAACCGTATGCAGCTGGCAAAGGTTTTCAGAGACAGAGTGGGATGAAGAGGCCTAGTGGGGGAGACTCTAGTGCCCCTGCTAAGTGTTACAGATGTGGTCAGGCTGGACATCGTATCCATGAGTGTACCAGTAATGAGAGGAAGTGTTTCAAGTGTGGAAAAGGTGGTCATTTGGCTGCAGAGTGCCGGTCGAAGACTGTGACTTGTTTCAACTGTGGAGAGTTGGGTCATATTAGCCCACAGTGTCCTAAGCCGAAGAAGGAGAATCAGTCGGGAGGCAAGGTCTTTGCTTTATCGGGTTCTGAGACTTCTGCAGATGATCGTTTGATCCGAGGTACGTGTTATATTAATGGCTTTCCTCTTGTAGCTATTATTGACACAGGTGCGACTCATTCCTTTATATCTTTGGATTGTGCTGTGAAACTTGAATTAGAGATATCTGAGATGCATGGTAGTATGGTGATTGATACTCCTGCGAAGGGTTCAGTGACTACTACTTCACTTTGTTTGAATTGTCCTTTGAGTATTTTTGGTAGAGACTTTGGAATGGACCTTGTGTGTCTTCCACTAGTACAGGTTGATGTTATCCTGGGTATGAACTGGTTGGTGTTTAACCGAGTCTATATCAACTATTTTGATAAGACTGTGATCTTTCCTGAGATTGAGGAAGGAAAGAATTTATTTCTATCTGCAAAGCAAGTGAATGAGGAAGTGACGGATGGGGCAGAGTTGTTTATGCTGTTAGCGACTTTGGAGGCTAAAGATAAACTGGTGATTTGCGATCTAGCCGTGGTGTGTGATTTTCCTGATGTGTTTCCTGAAGAAGTGAATGAATTGCCGCCAGAGCGTGAAGTTGAGTTCTCGATTGATTTAGTACCTGGTACTAGGCCGATATCGATGGCTCCGTACCGTATGTCTGCTGTTGAGTTAACTGAATTGAAGAGTCAGTTGGAAGATCTGTTGGATAAGAAATTTATTCGTCCGAGTGTGTCACCGTGGGGTGCACCAATGTTATTGGTTAAGAAGAAAGAAGGTACTATGAGGTTGTGTGTGGACTACAGGCAACTGAATAAAGTGACGATCAAAAATCGGTATCCTTTGCCGAGGATTGATGATTTAATGGATCAGTTGGTTGGTGCGAGTGTGTTCAGCAAAATAGATTTGAGATCTGGGTATCATCAGATACGTGTGAAAACCGAGGATATTCAGAAGACTGCTTTCAGAACAAGGTATGGACATTATGAATATTCTGTAATGCCTTTTGGTGTGACTAATGCGCCTGGAGTATTCATGGAGTATATGACTAGGATTTTCCATCCGTATCTAGACAAGTTTGTTGTGGTGTTTATTGACGATATTTTGGTGTATTCGAAATCTGAAGAAGAGCATGCTGAGCATTTGAGAATGGTTTTAAGAGTTCTACGAGAAAAGAAGTTATTTGCTAAACTGTCTAAGTGTGAATTTTGGTTGGAAGAAGTTAGTTTTCTTGGTCACGTGATTTCAAGAGGTGGTGTTGCTGTTGATCCTTCTAAGATAGAAGCGGTATCTAAGTGGGAAGCTCTGAAGTCAGTTTCTGAGATAAGGAGTTTTCTTGGACTTGCAGGTTATTATAGGAAATTCATTGAGGGATTCTCTAAGTTGGCGTTACCGTTGACGATGTTGACTAGAAAGGGGCAAGCGTTTGTGTGGGACTCAAAATGTGAAGAAGGTTTCCAAGAGTTAAAGAGAAGGTTAACTACTGCTCCTATTCTGATATTACCAAGTCCGTCAGAATTATTTGAGGTTTACTGTGATGCTTCATTGTTGGGTTTGGGTGGTGTGTTGATGCAGAACAAACAGGTTATAGCTTAGGCTTCGAGACAATTGAGGGTTCATGAGAGGAACTATCCGACGCACGATTTAGAGTTGGCAGCTGTGGTTTTTGTTCTGAAGTTATGGAGGCATTATTTGTACGGGTCAAGATTTGAGGTTTTCAGTGACCATAAAAGTTTAAAGTATTTGTTTGATCAGAAAGAGCTGAATATGAGACAGAGGAGATGGTTAGAGTTTCTGAAGGATTATGACTTTGGTTTGAATTACCATCCGGGTAGAGCAAACGTAGTGGCTGATGCATTGAGTCGGAAATCATTGCATATGTCTATGTTAATGGTTAAGGAATTGGATTTAATTGAGCAGTTTAGAGACTTGAGTTTGGTGTGTGAGAGTACTCACAATAGTGTTAAACTGGGAATGTTGAAGTTAACGAGTAGTATTCTGGATGAGATTAGGGAGGGTCAGAAATCCGATGTGTTTTTGGTTGATAAGTTGACTCTAGTGAATCAAGGTCAAGGTGGTGAATTCAGAGTTGATGAGAATGGTGTTTTGAAATTTGGTAATCGGGTGTGTATTCCGGATGTTACCGAACTTAAGAAGAGTATTCTGGAGGAAGGACATCGTAGTGGCCTGAGTATTCATCCTGGAGCTACGAAGATGTATCATGATTTGAAAAAGTTATTTTGGTGGCCGGGAATGAAAAGAGAAATTGCGAGTTTTGTTTATTCTTGTTTGACTTGTCAGAAGTCAAAGATTGAGCATCAGAAGCCGTCTGGGCTAATGCAACCGTTGGCTATTCCAGAGTGGAAGTGGGATAGTATCAGTATGGATTTTGTTTCGGGTTTACCGAGGACAATTAAGAATTTTGAAGCTATTTGGGTGATTGTTGATAGATTGACGAAATCGGCTCATTTCATTCCGATTAGAATGGATTATCCGTTAGAGAGATTAGCTGAGTTGTATATTGAGAAGATTGTAAGTTTGCATGGTATTCCGTCTAGTATTGTTTCGGACAGAGATCCTAGATTTACATCGAAGTTCTGGGAAGGTTTGCAGAAGGCTTTGGGAACTAAGCTGAGATTGAGTTCTGCATATCACCCGCAGACTGATGGTCAGACTGAGAGGACGATTCAGTCACTGGAGGATCTTTTGAGAGCTTGTGTTTTGGAAAAGGGAGGTGCTTGGGATTGTTATTTACCTTTGATTGAGTTTACCTACAACAATAGTTTTCATTCGAGCATTGGTATGGCACCGTTTGAAGCTTTGTATGGTAGGAGATGTCGGACACCTTTATGTTGGTATGAGTCCGGTGAGAGTGTTGTGGTTGGACCGGAGATTGTTCAACAAACTATAGAAAAGATTAAGATGATTCAGGAGAAGATGAGGATTGCTCAGAGTCGTCAGAAGAGTTATCACGACAAGAGGAGGAAGTCACTTGAGTTTCAAGAGGGAGATCATGTGTTTCTTCGGGTTACTCCGATAACTGGTGTTGGTCGAGCTTTGAAGTCGAAGAAGTTGACACCTCGATTTGTTGGTCCTTATCAGATTTTGGAGAGGATAGGGGAGGTAGCCTATCGTATCGCTTTACCGCCGTCACTTGCGAACTTGCATGAGGTTTTTCATGTGTCTCAGTTGAGGAGGTACATTCATGATCCGTCGCATGTAGTCCAAGTAGATGATGTACAGGTGAGAGATAACCTGACTGTTGAAACATCACCTATGAGGATCGAGGATCGAGAGTTGAAGCAGTTGCGGGGTAAAGAGATTGCGTTGGTAAAGGTAGCTTGGGGAGGACCAGCAGGTGGGAATGTGACTTGGGAACTTGAGAGCCAGATGAAGGAGTCTTATCCAGAGTTATTTGCTTGAGGTATGTTTTCGAGGACGAAAACTCTTTTAGTGGGGGAGAGTTGTAACACTCCGATAATAATAAGATAATTATTTAAAATAAGTTAATAATATATTTATTAATTTAATTAAATAATTGGATTATCATTATTATTATTGGAATAATAATTATTGGAAAATATATAAAAGTTGGAATTTAGTAAAAAGGTTTATTCTTTCACGTGAAAAGGAAAACGGGACAGAAAAGTGGAAAAGGGCAAAGAGCCAGAGAACAAGGGTTGGAGAAGAGGAAGAGCTTGAAGCTGAAGGATTGCCGGATTAACTCAGGTAAGGGGGGTTTATCGTCGTTTAATGGGTATTATGGGTTAACATGTAATGGGTAGTGATAAGCCATTGAATTGTCCCTGATTAGAGTTATGAATGTTGAAATGTATGAACCTATGGATGAACGTGATTTGAGTTATAATTGAAGAAATTCGTAGGAATTAGATGTGGTAATGTTAGAATTTGTGAAATCGAATAAGGGAGAATTCGTGTTAGGTGATATGAACGATTATTGTGTAAAATTGGACTGTGGAAGGTTGGAATTGGGAGACCTCGTGGCAGAGAACACCATTGCAGATCTGGAAATCTGGTTTCTGGTCATACGCGTATGGCACTAGGCAATACGCGTATGAGGTGGTCTGGTACGCGTATGGCACTAGGCAATACGCGTATGGATGAGGAAGATGACGTTTTGAACGTGGTTTGGTCTCTGTTGGTACGCGTATGGGGAAGTGGTACGCGTAGCATACGCGTATGAGAGAGGCAATACGCGTATGGGTTTGGCCAGGAAATGGGCCATACGCGTATGGACATGGGGCATACGCGTATGGGAAGAATTTTGGTTTTCCTGAGTTGTTGTCGTGCAGTTTTGGTCGTTCAGATGAGTGATGTAGTTTAGCTGATGTATGACCTAGTAGGGATCATTTCCCGTTGTTTTGGGCAGTATAGGTGTTAGTAGAGTGTGCTAATACGGTAATTGATTGTGTGGTATAACATGATATGATTATGTGATAAACATGCTGACGATGTATGATTGTATGCTTAATGCTGTGAATGTATCTGTTATGTGTGCAATTGTAAATGGACTGTTTATGGCTTAGAGTGTGAGCATATGTCTATTTGAATTGTGGTTGATGTTGCATGCTAGGTGATTTAGCATGTGTATTGTGGCCTTTATGGTGGTAGCTAATTCCCATGGTGAGGAATTAGTGAGTTGTTGTGGATTGTTGTTGATGTTTGCATGCTAGGTGATTAGCGTGCATATCATAGCCCTTGGGGGTGGTAGCTAATTCCCATGGTGAGGAATTAGTGAGTGAGTCACTAGGTCTCAAATGAGTGGGACTAGTGGGCTTGGTAGCCGTACCTGGAGTTGGTCGGTGAGGTTGAACTATATGTTCACAAATAGTCGGTACCGCATGCATGGAGTCTCATTGCATAATGTATGTATGTATGGCGTATAATATGAATGGATGTATTCCAATATTATACGGGTTGTTTTGTGTTGGTGTTGAGTATTATTATAATTATGAGTTGATGATTGCCGTTGCTGAATATGTGATCTGATTAGGGTGATGATATGTGTAAATTACTTAGCATTACATGATGTTTTATAATGCTTATTATATCGATTGAGGAACTCACCCTTACAACTATTTTTTTCAGGTAACGAGCAGTGAGTTGAGTAGAAGCTAATGTTCGGAGTCGATTGTAATTTTCCTTAGTGGGTCATGCTCTGATAGATGTAACATCGGGACGGGATGTTTTGTCTTATTTTTATTGTTGGTTGCTGAATGATCTTACATGTATGAGTTGCATGTTTTTGAATGATCGATTTGATCTCTATCCGCTGCGTATTATGCAAATGTTTTAATTGATAAATAAATGAGCATGACAAGCTATTTTGAAAAGTGTGTGAAGTTGTTTGTGTGACACCCTTAACTGCATAATTACTCTGATTGATATATGTTGTTATATTAATTAAATATTTGGGGTATTTTAGAAGGGTGTTACAATGAATGTGTTAATTTACTTAACATTACATGATATTTTATAATGCTTATTATATCGATTGAGGAACTCACCCTTACAACTATGTTTCAGGTAACGAGCAGTGATTGAGTAGAAGCTAGTGCTTGGAGTCTAGTGTAGTTCCTTAGAGGGTCATGCTCTGGTATATGTAACATCGGGACGGGATGTTTTACTTTGTTTTCATTTTTGGTTGTTGAACAATTTTACATGTAATGTGTTACATGGTTTGCATGTTGTTAGATTCTATCCGCTGCGAATTGTGCAATGTTTTATTTTGATTAATAAATGAGCATGACAAGTTAATTTGGTGAATGGTGTGAAGTGTCAAGTGTGACACCCTGAAATTGCATATCTACTCTGATTCATATTTTGTTGTTTTATTTAAAAATTGGTGTATTTTAGAAGGGTGTTACATTAGTGGTATCAGAGCATAGTCAGTCGAGTCGAGTCGTAATTATTCTGTTTCCCTGTATGTGATAGGTGTTGTGTAACCCTATCAGTACTTATTGTTTTAGCTTGTTGGATTAACTCAGAATAGAGATGGCTGGAAGAGGTAGAGATGATGCTGCGATTGCTGAGGCTCTGGGTATGCTAGCTGGAGTACTTGGAGGGAATCCGAATGTTGTGGGATTGGGAGCTGCTCGTCAACTGAGTGAGTTCCAGAAGAACAATCCTCCAATGTTCAAGGGAGCATACGATCCAGATGGTGCTCAGAAGTGGTTGAAGGAGATCGAGAGGATCTTCTGAGTGACTGAGTGTGCCGATAACCAGAAGGTCAGGTTCGGTACGCATATGCTGTCAGAGGAAGCAGATGATTGGTGGGTTGCTACCCGCACTGAGTTGGAAGCCGCTGGGGGTGCTGAGATCACTTGGGCGGTGTTCAGAGAGAGATTCCTGAGGAAGTACTTTCCAGAGGATGTCAGAGGAAAGAAAGAGATAGAGTTCTTAGAATTGAAGCAGGGCAACCGGTCTGTTACTGAGTATGCTGCTAAGTTCACAGAGCTGTCGAAGTATTACACTCCCTATAATGAGGCTACTGGGGAATTTTCAAAATGTGTGAAGTTTGAGAACGGGTTACGTCCCGAGATCAAGCAGGCTATTGGGTATCAGCGGATTAGAGTGTTTTCTGACTTGGTTGACTGTTGCAGGATTTTTGAACAGGATACCAAGGCCAGAGCGAAGAGCTATCAGCAGAGGGTTGATAGGAAAGGCAAGAATCAGAATGATCGTGGGAAACCGTATGCAGCTGGCAAAGGTTTCCAGAGACAGAGTGGGATGAAGAGACCTAGTGGGGGAGACTCCAGTGCCCCTGCTAAGTGTTACAGATGTTGTCAGGCTGGACATCGTATCCATGAGTGTACCAGTACTGAGAAGAAGTGTTTCAAGTGTGGCAAAGGTGGTCACTTGGCTGCAGAGTGCCGGTTGAAGACTATGACTTGTTTCAACTGTGGAGAGGTGGGTCATATCAGTCCACAGTGTACTAAGCCGAAGAAAGAGAACCAGTCGGGAGGCAAGGTCTTTGCTTTATCGGGTTCTGAGACTTCTGCAGATGATCGTTTGATCCGAGGTACGTGTTATATTAATGGCTTTCCTCTTGTAGCTATTATTGACATAGGTGCGACTCATTCCTTTATATCTTTGGATTGTGCTGTGAAACTTAAATTAGAGATATCTGAGATGCATGGGAGTATGGTGATTGATACTCCTGCGAAGGGTTCAGTGACTACTACTTCAGTTTGTTTAAATTGTCCTTTGAGTATTTTTGATAGAGACTTTGGGATGGACCTCGTGTGTCTTCCACTAGTGCAGATTGATGTTATCCTGGGTATGAACTGGTTGGTGTTTAACCGAGTTTATATCAACTGTTTTGATAAGACTGTGATCTTTCCTGAGATTGAGGAAGGAAAGAGTTTGTTTCTATCAGCAAGGCAGGTGAATGAGGCAGTAGCAGATGGGGCAGAGTTGTTTATGCTGTTAGCAACTTTGGAGGCTAAAGATAAACTGGTGATTTGCGATCTAGCCGTGGTGTGTGATTTTCCTGATGTGTTTCCTAAAGAAGTGAATGAATTACCGCCAGAGCGTGAAGTTGAGTTCTCGATTGATTTGGTACCTGGTACTAGGCCGATATCGATGGCTCCGTACCGTATGTCTGCTGTTGAGTTAACTGAATTGAAGAGTCAACTGGAAGATCTGTTGGATAAGAAATTTCTTCGTCCGAATGTGTCACCGTGGGGCGCACCAGTGTTATTGGTTAAGAAGAAAGAAGGTACTATGAGGTTGTGTGTGGACTACAGGCAACTGAATAAAGTGACGATCAAGAATCGGTATCCTTTGCCGAGGATTGATGATTTGATGGATCAGTTGGTTGGTGCGAGTGTGTTCAGCAAAATAGATTTGAGATCGGGGTATCATTAGATACGTGTGAAAACTGAGGATATTCAAAAGACTGCCTTCAGAACAAGGTATGGACATTATGAGTATTCTGTAATGCCTTTTGGTGTGACTAATGCGCCTGGGGTATTTATGGAGTATATGAATAGGATTTTCCATCCGTACCTAGATAAGTTTGTTGTGGTGTTTATTGACGATATTTTGGTGTATTCAAAATCTGAAGAAGAGCATGCTGAACATTTGAGAGTGGTTTTTGGAGTTCTACGAGAAAAGAAGTTATTTGCTAAACTATCCAAGTGTGAATTTTGGTTAGAAGAGGTTAGTTTTCTTGGTCATGTGGTTTCAAGAGGTGGTATTGTTGTTGATCCTTCTAAGATAGAAGCGGTATCTAAGTGGGAAGCTCCGAAGTCAGTTTCTGAGATAAGGAGTTTTCTTGGACATGCAGGTTATTATAGGAAATTCATTGAGGGATTTTCTAAGTTGGCGTTACCGTTGACTATGTTGACTAGAAAGGGGCAAGCGTTTGTTTGGGACTCAAAATGTGAAGAAGGGTTCCAAGAGTTAAAGAGAAGGTTAACTACTGCTCTTATTCTGATATTACCAAGTCCGTCGGAACCATTTGAGGTTTACTGTGATGCTTCATTGTTGGGTTTGGGTGGTGTTTTGATGCAGAATAAGCAGGTTGTAGCTTATGCTTCGAGACAACTGAAGGTTCATGAGAGGAACTATCCGACACACGATTTAGAGTTGGAAGCTGTGGTATTTGTTCTGAAGTTATGGAGGCATTACTTGTACGGGTCAAGATTTGAGGTTTTCAGTGACCATAAAAGTTTAAAGTATTTGTTCGATCAGAAAGAGCTGAATATGAGACAGAGGAGATGGTTAGAGTTTCTAAAGGATTATGACTTTGGTTTGAATTACCATCCGGGTAAAGCAAACGTAGTGGCTGATGCATTGAGTCGGAAATCATTGCATATGTCTATGTTAATGGTTAAGGAATTGGATTTAATTGAGCAGTTTAGAGACTTGAGTTTGGTGTGTGAGAGTACTCACAATAGTGTTAAATTGGGAATGTTGAAGTTAACGAGTGGTATTCTGGATGAGATTAGGGAGGGTCAGAAATCCGATGTGCTTTTGGTTGATAAGTTGACTCTAGTGAATCAAGGTCAAGGTGGTGAATTCAGAGTTGATGAGAATGGTGTTTGGAAATTTGGTAATCGGGTGTGTATTCCAGATGTTACCGAACTTAAGAAGAGTATTCTTGAGGAAGGACATCGTAGTGGCCTGAGTATTCATCCTGGGGCTACGAAGATGTATCATGATTTGAAAAATTTATTTTGGTGGTCGGGAATGAAAAGAGAAATTGCGAGTTTTGTTTATTCTTGTTTGACTTGTCAGAAGTCAAAAATTGAGCATCAGAAGCCGTCTGGGCTAATGCAACCGTTGGCTATTCCAGAGTGGAAGTGGGATAGTATCAGTATGGATTTTGTTTCTGGTTTACCGAGGACAATTAAAAATTTTGAAGCTATTTGGGTGATTGTTGACAGATTGACAAAATCGGCTCATTTCATTCCGATCAGAATGGATTATCCGTTAGAGAGATTAGCTGAGTTGTATATTGAGAAAATTGTAAGTTTGCATGGTATTCCGTCGAGTATTGTTTCGGACAGAGATCCTAGATTTACATCGAAGTTCTGGGAAGGTTTGCAGAGGGCTTTGGGAACTAAGCTGAGATTGAGTTCTGCATATCATCCGCAGACTGATGGTCAGACTGAGAGGACGATTCAGTCACTGGAGGATCTTTTAAGGGCTTGTGTTTTGGAAAAGGGAGGTGCTTGGGATTGTTATTTACCTTTGATTGAGTTTACCTACAACAATAGTTTTCATTCGAGCATTGGTATGGCACCGTTTGAAGCTTTGTATGGTAGGAGATGCCGGACACCTTTATGTTTGTATGAGTCCGGTGAGAGTGTTGTGGTTGGACCGGAGATTGTTCAACAAACTACAGAAAAGATTAAGATGATTCAGTAGAAGATGAGGATTGCTCAGAGTCGTCAGAAGAGTTATCACGACAAGAGGAAGAAGTCACTTGAGTTTCAAGAGGGAGATCATGTGTTTCTTCGTGTTACTCCGATAACTGGGGTTGGTCGAGCTTTGAAGTCGAAGAAGTTGACACCTCGATTTATTGGTCCTTATCAGATTTTGGAGAGGATAGGGGAGGTAGCCTATCGTATCGCTTTACCGCCGTCACTTGCGAATTTGCATGAGGTTTTTCATGTGTCTCAGTTGAGGAGGTACATTCCTGATCCGTCGCATGTGGTCCAAGTAGATGATGTACAGGTGAGAGATAACCTGACTGTTGAAACATCACCTATGAGGATCGAGGATCGAGGGTTGAAGCAGTTGCGGGGTAAAGAGATTGCTTTGGTAAAGGTAGCTTGGGGAGGACCAGCAGGTGGCAATGTGACTTGGGAACTTGAGAGTCAGATGAAGGAGTCTTATCCAGAGTTATTCGCTTGAGGTATGTTTTCGAGGACGAAAACTCTTTTAGTGGGGGAGAGTTGTAACACCCCGATAAAATATGATAATTATTTAATTTAAGTTTAATAGTATATTATGATGATAATATGAATGAGAGGGTATTATTTTTCAAAATAAAAGATAAACCCTTCATATATATTATTATTAGTATATTCATTAATTTAATTAAATAATTGGAATATTATTGGATTATTATTATTGGAATAATAAAGTTGGAATTGGAACGATTTTTGGAATCAGTAAAGAGTCCCATTTAGAAAAAGGGTTTTTCACGTGAAAACAGAGAAGCGACTGAAAAGTGGAAAAAGGGCAAAAAGGAAGAGCAAGAGAAAAAGGGTTGAAGAAGGGAAAAGCTTGAAGTTAAAGGATTTGCCGGATTAACTCAGGTAAGGGGGGTTTATCATCGTTTAATGGGTATTATGGGTTAACATGTAATGGGTAGTAATAAGCCATTGAATCTACTCTAATCAGGATGATGAATGTTGCAAATTGTGAACTTATGGATGAATGAGATATGGGTTTATAATTGAAGAAAATTCGTAGGAATTAGATGTAGTAAGGTTAGAAATTGTGAAATTGAATGGGTATGATCTGTGTTAGATAATATGAACGAATGCTGTGTAAAAATTGGACTGTGGGAGGTTGGATTGGAGAAATCTCGTAGCAGAGAAAAACCCATAGCAGATCTGGAATTTTGGTTCTGGTCATACGCGTATGACACTAGGCCATACGCGTATGAGATGGCCTGGAGGGGAGGGGACTGGTGCTGATACGCGTCATACGCGTGCACTTACGCGTAGCCTGTGAGTGGTACGCGTATGGGGTGAGGCCATACGCGTATGAATGAAGAAGATGATGTTCTAACGTAGTTTTGTCTCTGTTGGTACGCGTATGGGAGAAGTGGTACGCGTATCATACGCGTATGAGACAGGCCATACGCGTATGGGTTTGGCTAGGAAATGTGCCATAAGCGTATGGACATGAGGCATACGCGTATGGGCAGAAATTTGATTTTTCTGAGCTGTTGTTGTGCAGTTTTGGTCGTTTCAGCTGAGTGATATAATTTAGCTGATGTATGATATAGTAGGGATCATTTCCCGTTGTTTGAGCAGTATAGGTATTAGTAGAGTGTGCTAATACTGTGATTTATTATTTGGCATGACATGATATGATTCTGTGATAAATATGCTAATGACGTATGATGGTATGCATAATGCTGTAAATATATCTATTATGTATGCAATTGTGGATGGACTGTTTATGGCTTAGAGTGTGAGCATATGTCCATTGTGGATTGTTGTTGATGTTTGCATGCTAGGTGATTTAGCGTGCATAGCATAGCCCTTATGGTGGTAGCTAATTCCCATGGTGAGGAATTAGTGAGTGAGTCACTAGGTCTCAAATGAGTGGGACTAGTGAGCTTGGTAGCCGTATCTGGGTTTGATCGGTGAGGTTGAACTATGTGTTCACGAATAGTCGGTACCGCATGCATGGAGTCTCATTTCATAATGTATGTATGGCGTATAATATGAATGGATGTATTCCAATATTATACGTGTGTGTTGTGGTTGTGTTGAGTATGATTATGAGTTGATGTTGCCGTTGCTGAATGTGTGATATGATTAGGGTGATGAATGTGTTAATTTACTTAACATTACATGATATTTTATAATGCTTATTATATCGATTGAGGAACTCACCCTTACAACTATGTTTCAGGTAACGAGCAGTGATTGAGTAGAAGCTAGTGCTTGGAGTCTAGTGTAGTTCCTTAGAGGGTCATGCTCTGGTATATGTAACATCGGGACGGGATGTTTTACTTTGTTTTCATTTTTGGTTGTTGAACAATTTTACATGTAATGTGTTACATGGTTTGCATGTTGTTAGATTCTATCCGCTGCGAATTGTGCAATGTTTTATTTTGATTAATAAATGAGCATGACAAGTTAATTTGGTGAATGGTGTGAAGTGTCAAGTGTGACACCCTGAAATTGCATATCTACTCTGATTCATATTTTGTTGTTTTATTTAAAAATTGTTGTAGGTGTTTGCTCGTTGTTGTTGAATTGGTGTTGACTGATTAGCTGAAAAAACAGGAATTACTGAAGATACTTGATGATGTTGTTGACGGTGTAACACCCCGATTAAAATAAGAGAATTATTTAATTGAGTTAATATTATTTTATTAATTTAATTAAATAAAGTTGAATTATTGGATTATTATTATTATTATTTTGGAAAATATATAAGTTGGAATAAGAGAAAAGGGTTTCATTTGTTGGGAAAGAGTTTTCACGTGAAACAGAGAAGCGGCTGAAAAGTGAAAAGTGGAGAAAGGGCAAAGAGGAGGAGCAAGAGAGCAAAGGTTGAAGAACGGAAAAGCTTGAAGCTTAGAGATTGCCGGATTATCTCAGGTAAGGGGGGTTTATCGTCGCTTAATGGGTATTATAGATTAACATGTCATGGGTAGTGAGAAACCGTTGAATTGACCCTAATTGGGATTTTGAATGCTGGAAACTATGTTGGATAAATTGTGTTTAGACTGTAATTGAATCCGTGTTTGAGTGTAGTGTGAATTTCTGAACGTATAGCTTTTTACGGAAATTGAATCGGAGGTCCGGAAGTCCTCCAACGGCGGAAAATGCGGAGAACTCTGCATTCTGCCTTGTGTTAGCGCAGGAACTGCTGTTTCGTCTGCGTTAACCGGTTAACCCAGGGCGTTAACCGGTTAACACTGTTATATTTTGTGAAAATGTGCTGTTTTGCCTGCGTTAACCGGTTAACCCAGGGTGTTAACCGGTTAACACTGTTGCGTTTTGCCAGAAAATGTATTTTTCCTGCGTTAACCGGTTAACCCAGGGCGTTAACCGGTTAACACTGTTGCAGTGTGGAAAAATTGTTAATTTTTATGTTGTGAACACAATTGGTGAGTGGCCTATTGTAGTTAATTATGATGAGTAATTTTGTTGGGTTATGTGATGAAGAGTTGATGCAAATATGTTGATAAGTTGTGTTAAAGTTGTTGAAAATATTGAGTTGTAGGCTTGATGAGCCAAAATTGATTATAAGTTGTTTTGTTGAAAATACTGAGTTGTAGGCTGATGAGCCGAAGTTGATTATAAGTTGTTTTTGTTGAAAAAGCTGTTGTGTTGCTGTTATTATTATGTTGTTGAAATTGCAAGTCGTACATGCCATATACATTCATATGCATAGAGTCGGAGCTTTGCTCACACCACGTTGGCCTGGATTGGCAAAATTTATGGAGCTTTGCTCACACCACGTTGGCCTGGATTGGCAAAAATTTAAGTTGAAAGTTGAAGGCTTATGCCTTGATGCCCACTAAAATGGCAATGATTTTAAGTTGGGAGTTTTACTCCGAATGGTACCACATGCATGACGAGTCGAGTCTCATTTGAGTTGCATTTTATGTTGTTATTGAGTTGCATTTTACGTTGTTATTGAGTATGATATTTGAGTTGATGTGCCGTTACTGAATGCATGATATGATTAGGGTGATTAACGTGTAAGATTACTTAACATAACATGATAAATTATAATGTTTGTTATATCGATTGAGGAACTCACCCTTACAACTATTTTTCAGGTAACGAGCAGTGAGTGAGTAGAAGCTAGTGCTTGGAGTCTAGTGTAGTCTCCGTAGTGGGTCATGCTCTGATAGATGTAACATCGGGACGGGATGTTTTAACTTGTTGAACAATTTTATGTGTAATGTATTACAGATGTTGAATGACTTATATCCGCTGCGTATTTTGCGAGAAGTGTTTAGGTTGAATTAAATAATGAGCATGACGGTTATTATGGTGTGAAATGTTGTGTGTGACACCCTTGGTGCATGATTACTCTGATTTATATATTTGTTGTTTTTATTAAATATTTGGGGTATTTTAGAAGGGTGTTACATTAGTGGTATCAGAGCAGGTCGGTCTGTCCGGCCAGTTGTCGTGTCGTTACTGTCTGACAATTATGTATTGTTACCAATCTAACTTTTAAGTTGTGTTGTATTGATAAGTTGAAATGGCTGGAAGGAATGACGCTGCAATGGCTGCCGCAATGCAAGCAATGACACAAGTTGTGCAGAACTTGCCAAATGCTGGTGGAGATGTTGGATCACGTAGCTTGGCGACTTTTCAGAGAGAGAATCCGCCGGTGTTTAAAGGGAAGCATGATCCAGATGCAGCTTTAGGATGGTTGAAAGAGATTGAGAGAATCTTTCGTGTTATGGATTGCACTCCAGCTCAGAAGGTTCGGTATGGTACTCACATGCTAGCAGTCGAAGCTGATGACTGGTGGCTAGAGACTCACGAGAGGTTGACCGTAGCAGGTGAAGTCATTACTTGGGATGTATTCCGTAGGGAATTTCTGAGGAAATATTATCCGGAAGATGTCCGTGGAAAGAAGGAAATTGAGTTCCTTGAGCTGAAGCAAGGAAACATGTCTGTCACTGATTATGCTGCGAAATTTGTGGAGCTGTCCAAATTTTATCCTCATTACACTGGTGCTGGTGCTGAATTTTCAAAGTGTATCAAGTTTGAAAATGGACTGCGCTCTGAAATTAAGAAGGCTGTTGGGTATCAGAAGATACGCATTTTTACTGAATTGGTTGATAGCTGCAGGATATTTGAAGAGGACAATAATGCTCATTATAAGATTGTCAGTGACCGCAAGGGAAAGCAGCATCAAAATCGTGGCAAGCCATATGATGTTCCAGCTGGAAAAGGGAAACAAGGAGCTGCTCCGGCTCAGAGGACTAGTAGGGGAGGTGCTCCTGTTGGTATAGTTTGCTTCAAATGTGGTCAGGCTGGTCATAAGAGTAATGTATGCACTGCTGAAGTAAAAAGGTGTTTTCGCTGTGGTAAGATTGGCCATGCAATAGCTGATTGCAAGCACAAGGAAGTGATTTGTTTTAATTGTGGCGAAGAAGGGCATATTGGAAGTCAGTGTCAGAAGCCGAAGAAATCTCAGACTGGGAAGGTGTTCGCATTGACCGGAACTCAAACCTCCAGTGAGGACAGACTTATCCGAGGTACGTGTTATATTAATGGCTTTCCTCTTGTAGCTATTATTGACACAGGTGCGACTCATTCCTTTATATCTTTGGATTGTGCTGTGAAACTTA
Organism: Lathyrus oleraceus; assembly: GCF_024323335.1. Lineage (NCBI taxonomy): Eukaryota > Viridiplantae > Streptophyta > Magnoliopsida > Fabales > Fabaceae > Lathyrus > Lathyrus oleraceus. Next base: position 522,878,242 of record NC_066584.1, read on the forward strand.
AGTTAGAGATATCTGAGATGTTTGGTAGTATGGTAATTGATACTCCTGCGAAGGGTTCAGTGACTACTACTTCGGTTTGTTTAAATTGTCCTTTGAGTATTTTTGGTAGAGACTTTGGGATGGACCTAGTGTGTCTTCCACTAGTGCAGATTGATGTTATTCTGGGTATGAACTGGTTGGTGTTTAATCGAGTTTCTATCAATTGTTTTGATAAGACTGTGGTCTTTCCGGAGATTGACGAAGGAAAGAGTTTGTTTCTATCAGCAAGACAGGTGAATGAAGAAGTAGTTGATGGGGCAGAGTTGTTTATGCTGTTAGCGACTTTGGAGGCTAAAGATAAACTGGTGATTGGCGATCTAGCCGTGGTGTGTGATTTTCCTGATGTGTTTCCTGAAGAAGTGAATGAATTGCCGCCAGAGCGTGAAGTGGAGTTCTCTATTGACTTGGTACCTGGTACTAGGCCGATATCGATGGCTCCGTACCGTATGTCTGCTGTTGAGTTAACTGAATTGAAGAGTCAGTTGGAAGATCTGTTGGATAAGAAATTTATTCGTCCGAGTGTGTCACCGTGGGGTGCACCAGTGTTGTTGGTTAAGAAGAAAGAAGGTACTATGAGGTTGTGTGTGGACTACAGGCAACTGAATAAAGTGACGATCAAGAATCGGTATCCTTTGCCGAGGATTGATGATTTGATGGATCAGTTGGTTGGTGCAAGTGTGTTCAGCAAAATAGATTTGAGATCTGGGTATCATCAGATTCGTGTGAAAACCGAGGATATTCAGAAGACTGCTTTCAGAACAAGGTATGGACATTATGAGTATTCTGTAATGCCTTTTGGTGTGACTAATGCGCCTGGAGTATTTATGGAGTATATGAATAGGATTTTCCATCCGTACCTAGACAAGTTTGTTGTGGTGTTTATTGATGATATTTTGGTGTATTCGAAATCTGAAGAAGAGCATGCTGAACATTTGAGAGTGGTTTTGGGAGTTCTGCGAGAAAAGAAGTTATTTGCTAAACTATCCAAGTGTGAATTTTGGTTAGAAGAGGTTAGTTTTCTTGGTCATGTGATTTCAAGAGGTGGTGTTGCTGTTGATCCTTCTAAGATAGAAGCGGTATCTAAGTGGGAAGCTCCGAAGTCTGTTGCTGAGATTCGAAGTTTCCTTGGTTTGGCTGGTTATTACAGGAAGTTCATTGAGGGATTTTCCAAGTTGGCGTTACCGTTGACAATGTTGACTAGAAAGGGGCAAGCGTTTGTTTGGGATTCAAAATGTGAAGAAGGTTTCCAAGAGTTAAAGAGAAGGCTGACTACTGCTCCTATTCTGATATTGCCGAGTTCATCGGAACCATTTGAAGTTTACTGTGATGCTTCATTGTTGGGTTTGGGTGGCGTGTTGATGCAGAATAAGCAGGTTATAGCTTATGCTTCAAGACAGCTGAGGGTTCATGAGAGGAACTATCCGACGCACGATTTAGAGTTGGCAGCTGTGGTATTTGTTCTGAAGTTATGGAGGCATTACTTGTACGGGTCAAGATTTGAGGTTTTCAGTGACCATAAAAGTTTGAAGTATTTGTTTGATCAGAAAGAGCTGAATATGAGACAGAGAAGATGGTTAGAGTTTCTGAAGGATTATGACTTTGGTTTGAATTACCATCCGGGTAAAGCAAACGTAGTGGCTGATGCGTTGAGTCGGAAATCATTGCATATGTCTATGTTAATGGTTAAGGAATTGGATTTAATTGAGCAGTTTAGAGACTTGAGTTTGGTGTGTGAGAGTACTCACAACAGTGTTAAATTGGGAATGTTGAAGTTAACAAGTGGTATTCTGGATGAGATCAGAGAGGGTCAGAAATCCGATATGCTTTTGGTTGATAAGTTGACTCTAGTGAATCAAGGTCAAGGTGGCGAATTCAGAGTTGATGAGAATGGTGTTTTGAAATTTGGTAATCGGGTGTGTATTCCGGATGTTACCGAACTTAAGAAGAGTATTCTTGAAGAAGGACATCGTAGTGGCTTGAGTATTCATCCTGGAGCTACGAAGATGTATCATGATTTGAAGAAGTTATTTTGGTGGCCGGGAATGAAAAGAGAAATCGCAAGTTTTATTTATTCTTGTTTGACTTGTCAGAAGTCAAAGATTGAGCATCAGAAGCCGTCTGGGCTAATGCAACCGTTGGCTATTCCAGAGTGGAAGTGGGATAGTATCAGTATGGATTTTGTTTCTGGTTTACCGAGAACAATTAAGAATTTTGAAGCTATTTGGGTGATTGTTGACAGATTGACAAAGTCGGCTCATTTCATTCCGATCAGAATGGATTATCCGTTAGAGAGATTAGCCGAGTTGTATATTGAGAAAATTGTAAGTTTGCATGGTATTCCGTCTAGTATTGTTTCGGACAGAGATCCTAGATTTACATCGAAATTCTGGGAAGGTTTGCAGAGAGCTTTAGGAACTAAGCTGAGATTGAGTTCTGCATATCACCCGCAGACTGATGGTCAGACTGAGAGGACGATTCAGTCATTAGAGGATCTTTTGAGAGCTTGTGTTTTGGAGAAGGGAGGTGCTTGGGATTGTTATTTACCTTTGATTGAGTTTACCTACAACAATAGTTTTCATTCGAGCATTGGTATGGCGCCGTTTGAAGCTTTGTATGGTAGGAGATGTCGGACACCGTTATGTTGGTATGAGTCCGGTGAGAGTGTTGTGGTTGGACCGGAGATTGTTCAACAGACTACAGAAAAGATTAAGATGATTCAGGAGAAGATGAGAATTGCTCAGAGTCGTCAGAAGAGTTATCATGATAAGAGGAGGAAGTCACTTGAGTTCCAAGAGGGAGATCATGTGTTTCTTCGTGTTACTCCGATAACAGGTGTTGGTCGGGCTTTGAAGTCGAAGAAGTTGACACCTCGATTTATTGGTCCTTATCAGATTTTGGAGAGGATAGGAGAAGTAGCCTATCGTATCGCTTTACCGCCGTCACTTGCGAATTTGCATGAGGTTTTTCATGTGTCTCAGTTGAGGAGGTACATTCATGATCCGTCGCATGTAGTCCAAGTAGATGATGTACAGGTGAGAGACAACCTGACTGTCGAAACATCACCTATGAGGATTGAGGATCGAGAGTTGAAGCAGTTGCGGGTTAAAGAGATTGCCTTAGTGAAGGTAGCTTGGGGAGGACCAGCAGGTGGCAATGTGACTTGGGAACTGGAGAGTCAGATGAAAGAGTCTTATCCAGAGTTATTTGCTTGAGGTATGTTTTCGAGGACGAAAACTCTTTTAGTGGGGGAGAGTTGTAACACCCCGATTAAAATAAGAGAATTATTTAATTGAGTTAATATTATTTTATTAATTTAATTAAATAAAGTTGAATTATTGGATTATTATTATTATTATTTTGGAAAATATATAAGTTGGAATAAGAGAAAAGGGTTTCATTTGTTGGGAAAGAGTTTTCACGTGAAACAGAGAAGCGGCTGAAAAGTGAAAAGTGGAGAAAGGGCAAAGAGGAGGAGCAAGAGAGCAAAGGTTGAAGAACGGAAAAGCTTGAAGCTTAGAGATTGCCGGATTATCTCAGGTAAGGGGGGTTTATCGTCGCTTAATGGGTAGTGAGAAACCGTTGAATTGACCCTAATTGGGATTTTGAATGCTGGAAACTATGTTGGATAAATTGTGTTTAGACTGTAATTGAATCCGTGTTTGAGTGTAGTGTGAATTTCTGAACGTATAGCTTTTTACGGAAATTGAATCGGAGGTCCGGAAGTCCTCCAACGACGGAAAATGCGGAGAACTCTGCATTCTGCCTTGTGTTAGCGCAGGAACTGCTGTTTCGTCTGCGTTAACCGGTTAACCCAGGGCGTTAACCGGTTAACACTGTTATATTTTGTGAAAATGTGCTGTTTTGCCTGCGTTAACCGGTTAACCCAGGGTGTTAACCGGTTAACACTGTTGCGTTTTGCCAGAAAATGTATTTTTCCTGCGTTAACCGGTTAACCCAGGGCGTTAACCGGTTAACACTGTTGCAGTGTGGAAAAATTGTTAATTTTTATGTTGTGAACACAATTGGTGAGTGGCCTATTGTAGTTAATTATGATGAGTAATTTTGTTGGGTTATGCGATGAAGAGTTGATGCAAATATGTTGATAAGTTGTGTTAAAGTTGTTGAAAATATTGAGTTGTAGGCTTGATGAGCCAAAATTGATTATAAGTTGTTTTGTTGAAAATACTGAGTTGTAGGCTGATGAGCCGAAGTTGATTATAAGTTGTTTTTGTTGAAAAAGCTGTTGTGTTGCTGTTATTATTATGTTGTTGAAATTGCAAGTCGTACATGCCATATACATTCATATGCATAGAGTCGGAGCTTTGCTCACACCACGTTGGCCTGGATTGGCAAAATTTATGGAGCTTTGCTCACACCACGTTGGCCTGGATTGACAAAAATTTAAGTTGAAAGTTGAAGGCTTATGCCTTGATGCCCACTAAAATGGCAATGATTTTAAGTTGGGAGTTTTACTCCGAATGGTACCACATGCATGACGAGTCGAGTCTCATTTGAGTTGCATTTTATGTTGTTATTGAGTTGCATTTTACGTTGTTATTGAGTATGATATTTGAGTTGATGTGCCGTTACTGAATGCATGATATGATTAGGGTGATTAACGTGTAAGATTACTTAACATAACATGATAAATTATAATGTTTGTTATATCGATTGAGGAACTCACCCTTACAACTATTTTTCAGGTAACGAGCAGTGAGTGAGTAGAAGCTAGTGCTTGGAGTCTAGTGTAGTCTCCGTAGTGGGTCATGCTCTGATAGATGTAACATCGGGACGGGATGTTTTAACTTGTTGAACAATTTTATGTGTAATGTATTACAGATGTTGAATGACTTATATCCGCTGCGTATTTTGCGAGAAGTGTTTAGGTTGAATTAAATAATGAGCATGACGGTTATTATGGTGTGAAATGTTGTGTGTGACACCCTTGGTGCATGATTACTCTGATTTATATATTTGTTGTTTTTATTAAATATTTGGGGTATTTTAGAAGGGTGTTACAGACGGGGTGGTTGACTTCTTCTGATATGAGGCCTCCTCTGCCTCCCACTAATAATTGCGTTGGCTTCATTGTCTTTCTTATTACCAAAACTGTTGTCATACCTCTTGCTAGACGATACCTCCTCCTTTGACAACTGTCCTTCTCGGACACCTTCTTCTAGCCTCATCCCCATGTTTACCATTTCGGTAAAGTCACTGGGGGCACTGGCGATCATCCTCTCATAATAAAATGAGCTAAGGGTCTTCAGGAAAATCTTGGTCATCTCCTTTTCCTCTAAAGGAGGGGTGATCTGAGCAGCGAGTTCTCTCTAGCTCTACGCATACTCTTTAAACGTTTCCTTGTCCTTCTGAGACATCGATCTCAACTGATCTCGGCCCGGAGCCATATCAACTTTGTACTTGTACTGCTTAACAAATGCTTCACCCAAATCGTTGAAAGTTTGGATGCTCGCACTATCCAACCCCATATACCATCTTAACACAGCGCCAGTCAGACTGTCTTGAAAGTAGTGGATCAACAGTTGATCATTGTCTATTTGGGTAGACATCTTGCGGGCATACATCACCAAATGACTGAGCAGACATGTGTTCCGTTTGTATTTTTCAAAGTCAGGCACTTTGAACTTCACTAGAATCTTTACATTCGGCACTAGACATAATTCAGCAAAACTCTTCCCAAAAAGGTCCTTACCTTTCAAAGTTTTCAACTCCTTGTGCAACTAAAGAAATTGATACTTCATCTTATCCATTTTCTCATATAGGTCGGGTCCCTCAGATGGCTCAGAATGATAAATGGTGTCTTCCACATGAGGTAAAGTATACACTACCGGCAGCGGCACAGACATGATCGGGCTAGATGCCGACATAGAAGCAAAAGCAGACGCAAATCCTTCAGGCACGAAGTTAGGCGGCATTCCCCACGGGAATCCGACAACCATAGCAGGCGTGAAGTGAGCGGAAGTTGCGGGAACAGTAGAGGTAGCCACATCTGAAATGACAGTCCTCTGAGGAGGAGGAGTTGCAGGCGTTGGTGAGACTGGCTCTGTGCAGCTAGAACTGACTCTATCATGGCAGTCAGGCGGGCGATCTCCTCTTTCCGGTCTGTATTCTCTTGCTCAAGATGTTCCACAATTCTAGAGTGATTGGCGCGAGTATTGTACCGATGAGTCAGCTTGAATGAAGCACAAAAGAAACACCAATGAGACATATGGCGAAAGAGAAACTTGTTTATGCAAATGATACATGAAATGCAATGCTTGATTGTTTTTATTTTCAAGGAACTCTATATTATTTGCAAATACACACATATATATATATATATATATATATATATATATATATATATATATATATATATATATATATATATATATATATATATATATATATAAATATATATATATATAAATATATATATATATATATATATATATATATATATATATATATATATATATATATATATATATATATATATATATATATATATATATATATATATATATATATATATATATATATATATATATATATATATATATAACCATAATTGCAACAATTTGATATGACCAAAAATCTCTTTTATTTATATAATTGGAAGGATTACACTGAGTACGATTTCAGAAATCAAATGAAAAATACAAGAGAAAAAGAGACTAGTTATCCTAAGGATCCCTAACAACAATGTTAGAAGATCTGGTTGTAGGCGCGTACTTCCTTTGAATGCGTCGAATATCGGTCTCAAAAGAAGCCTTCATCTGAGTCTTCTTGAGGACAAGCTGATAAACAATCTTCTTCTAAGCAATAGAAGGCTGGGCATGCTAGAGGAAGATGAAACCTCCGGCTCTCTCTGTCTCTTTTTCACTCGGTCTTCAAGTAGCTCAATAAATGCATCTTTGTCTTTAGACTCAAGCTGTAACTCCTCATGCTTTTTGCTTAAAGCATGGAAACACTCTTCCCACATGTCCTTCTCCCGCTTCAGTTTGGCGAGCGTGTAACACCCCTTTTTCTACCCCAAAATAGTTAACATATAATCAGAGTAAATAAGCACGCATATAACCAAAGGGCGTCACATCGATGTTTTCAAAAACTAAAAGCTTTCAAAAACCAAACATCATTCATCATCAATATACAATACACCTGGTCATTCAAAATAACACACTCCAAATCTCATGAATATTCAAGAATATGCGTTCGCAGCGCAAAATAACGAATACTCATGTATTTCGTAAAATGATCCATGTCCCATACCATGATCATCTCTCAATAATCTCTTCAAGATCAAATAAAACAAGTAATAACATAATGCATATCCAAATAAGATATGAGTTCAATACTACTAATCTACCCAGTGTTACATGACCAGAGCATTGACTCACTACCTAGTCTCCAAACTAGAATACGGAAGCTCTCCGGCTAAACCTCGAATGAGCTACCTTTCACTTACTTCAGCGATACTACTTCTGAGTATCTGCACGATACCCATGTAAAGGTAACATTCAAACAGAAAGGGTGAGAATTCAAATCATCATGAAGAAGTATAATAAGGCACAATGATTAGATCAACAATTAAAGGAATTCATCACACTTCGTACAACCATGTAAATAATATTAATCAACATTTATTTCACATGTTTCAAACATCCATCAAAACTCAAGTAGTATAATATTCGAATCCAATATTATATTCTCAAATATACACATAACTACAATTATCACACAATCACATATTTTTCCAAGTTATGTATCCAAACATCACCAAATTCAATTACCATATCTCATACACACATCACAATCACAACAATGCATACACTCAATTATCACATAACTCTAATGTGACTCAATGTAAGACATGTGACTCTATGCATGCGGTACCTCAATGTGAACCCAAAGTTTCACCGCTTTCCGATTCAATATCTAGAATCCAAACCACGCTTCCGATCCGGACAAGATCAAAGCCACTACGTCTATTTCCAATTAAGGATCAACGTCTACTATGCCTGTTTCCAATTAAGGATCAACGTATGCTACGTCTATTTCCATTCAAGGATCAACGTCTGTCTACTACGTCTATTTCCATTCAAGGATCAACGTCTGTCTACTACGCCTATTTCCAATTAAGGATCAACGTATGCTACGTCTATTTCCAATTAAGGATCAACGTCTATGTGAACCCACAGTTTCACCGCTTTCCGATTCAATATCTAGAATCCAAGCCACTACTACGCCTATTTCCAATTAAGGATCAACCTATGCTACGCCTATTTCCAATTAAGGATCAACGTCTATGTGAACCCACAGTTTCACCGCTTCCACTATGAAGCTGACCATGCCATGAAAAAATTGACAAATACCAATACATATGCAATTAAGATCATCTCTACCATCTTAACATTCCACATATCACCATAATTCAACTCTATGAATTATCCACCAATGGTACATATACACATTCATAACAATATATCATTCACACAATATGAAATTAAGATCATCTTTACTATCTTAACATTCCACATATCACCATAATTCAACTCTATGAATTATCCACCAATGGCACATATACACATTCATAACAATTACACCATTCATATAATATAGGCTAATTATCAAATATGCACACATAGATTTCATTCCAAAACGAATACAACATTTAAATCTCAATTTTTCACTTTTCAAACAGTGTTAACCTGTTAACGCATTTAGTTAACCTGTTAACGCAAGACAGAATACAAATTTCTAACAGATTTTCAACAGTGTTAACCTGTTAACTCATTTGGTTACCCTGTTAACGCAAGACAGAATACAAATTTCTCAGATTTTCAATAGTGTTAACCTGTTAACGCATTTGGTTAACCTGTTAACGCAAGACAGAATACAAATTTCTAACAGATTTTCATACATGTTAACCGGCTAACGTTTTTGGTTAACCGGTTAACGCAAAAACAGAATGTTATTCCTGCGTTAACACAAAACAGAATGCAGAATTTCCTGCGTTTTTCATCGTTGGAGGACTTTCGGACCTCCGATTTCGATTCCGTAAAAAGCCAAACGTTCAGAAAATTATAACGCATACAATACTCTAAATGTATAACGTTAATTTGCAGTTTTAACACAATCAATCACCACAATCAAGCATACTCATCAAACCGAACAATTTCAAACAATCATACAAAATTAGGGATTTTAACCTAAACATACATCTACCCATTGACCCAATCATACTAACCCATAATAATAAGGATTCCCCCCTTACCTCTTCAATTTTCTGAAAACCCTAGCTTCTCTCTTGTTCTTCCCCTCTTCTCCTTACTTTTCCTCTTCTTTTTCTCTATTGTCTCAAATGATCAAATGAATGATAATTCTCACTCTCCTCACCTCTTATATACTAGTATTATATTTGGGCTTAAAGAGTGATACCTCTAATTTAATTATTAGGCCCAATAAGACCTAATATTTAAATATCTCTAATTAGTTCAAATAATTAAACCAACACAACATGCACACTAAGTTAATTAATATAATTATTTAATTATATCTCGTATCAACTAAATAATTAATTAATACACCAAATTAATTAATATAATCAATTATTATACTACCTAACAACCAATTAATTAATTAACACTCCAAATAAATAAAATAAAATATAGTAATAATAATATAAGAAATAATTACTAAAATTGGGTTGTTACAACTCTTCCCCACTTAAAAGATTTTCGGCCTCGAAAATACCTTAAACGAACAACTCCGGATACGGTTCCTTCATCTTATCCTCGAGTTCCCAAGTAATATTGTCATTGGCGGCTCCGCCCCATATCACTTTCACCAAAGCAATCTCCTTACCACGAAGCTTCTTCACTTCTCGATCTTCAATTCGCATAGGTGATGTATCAACCGTCAAATTATCCCGCACTTGAACATCATCTAATGGGACAACATGCGATGGATCCGCAATGTACCTCCTCAATTGAGACACATGGAACACATCATGAAGATTAGAAAGTGACGGTGGTAATGCAATCCGATATGCCACTTCACCTACCCTCTCGAAAATCTAATAAGGACCAATGAAACGCGGCGTCAACTTACGCGACTTCAAAGCTCTACCAACACCCGTTATTGGCGTAACTCGAAGAAACAAATGCTCATCTTTCTCAAACTCAAGAGCCTTCCTCCTCTTATCATGATAACTCTTTTGACGACTCTGAGAAGCCTTCATCTTCTCTCGAATCATCTTAATCTTATCCGTAGTCTCTTGAATCAACTCGGGTCCAATCACAGCACTCTTTCCCGGTTCATACCAACATAAAGGAGTTCTACACCTTCTACCATAAAGAGCCTCAAAAGGTGCCATTCCAATACTCAAATGGAAACTGTTGTTATACGTAAACTCAATCAAAGGCAAGAAACTATCCCAATTTCCTCCTTGTTCCAAAACACAAGACCTCAAAAGATCTTCAAGTGACTGAATAGTCATCTCCGTTCGACCATCAGTTTGTGGATGATATGCTGAACTCAAACGCAATTGTAAGACCCCAATTTTGTCCCTAAGATCCCTCATGACATCATATCATTTCATAGCATTGCCTCAAGGATCATTGGTCACCTTGCTCTCTTCCTTGTGGGTGGGATATTCTTTGAGAGTGGTTCTTGATCACCTAGCATTGCTTGCATTTTTATGTCATTGCATTTCTTTTTAATCACTAACCAAAATGTACAGAAATATGTCATTAACCCTTGTTACTTGCAGCTTAAGCAATCATCAGTCAAGGCAATTCAAGTGAATGTTTGTGCAAAGAGATGAAGTCTCTATTGGGTTATGGACCATGAGATCATTTCATTGAGCTTATTTGAGCTATAGGTTCATTTTGGAGCAAGTTCCCAAGTGGCAAAGTCCCCAAATTCATCAGAACATTTTTAGGTCATCTAAGGGCCAATGCAGTCAACTGAAAAGTCAATTGTGGATTTTGAAGTGAGAAATTGAGTTTCTCCATCCCATTCATGTTCAAATCATGCTTATTCATCATTTCAAAGATCAAGGTTGAAGAATTTGAAGTCAAGTCAAAAGTTTCCAAAAATGGAAAATGACCTATAATTTCAACTTTCCAAAAATGGCAAGTTTTTGATCCAAATTCAACTCAACTTTCCAACATCAAAGAAGCTTCAAATCGAATTTTGTCCAACATAAAAGTTG